>NC_091410.1:3681250-3988020 GCF_032191515.1 Phaenicophaeus curvirostris
CACATCTGCAGAAAATCCGTGGGAGGGCATGTGGAAAGTTGGCACGACTTTTGGTGGAAGGAAGTGGGAAGAAAGAAAATCATTAGCTAAGGCTAACCGGGATCCGTAGAGTTGAGGTCGCCTTATCTGTGGAAGTTCTTCTTCCAGCCTTGCTCTTGTTTTAACCACTTCTCTGAGTAATTGGAACTTTTTCCATGACTGCAGACTTGGAATGGAGCGTTTCTGAGCCATCAACTGGAGATGTTTTTCTCTGCTTTGGGTCTGTTTCAGACTTGTGGGCAGATGACAGGGCAGGTAGGGTGCAGTGATTCCAGCAATATCAGAGGAGTGCCTTCCCTGCAGCTCTTCCGATTCCCGGCATTCGCTCAGCTCGGAACATGTTGGGAGATGATGTATTCCTCCTGCTAATTTAGTAAATTTGCCATTGATTCCAGGAGAGCCTGATGAAGTACGGCAGCTGGAGATTAGTCCCAGGTGCTTGGGCTGACCTTGGCTTTATCAGCTGCTTTCAATACTGTAACCGTGAAGCACTTGCAAGTTTTCTGGTTCTTCCTGTGATTGATAGACCAATTCTAAAGTGGCTTTCCTCCTCCTTTGCGATCCAAGAGGATAATGCCATGCAGCTGTCCACAGCATGAAGCTCTTGTGATGAATACTGGGATGCTCTGCTGGCTTATTACTACCCCAGACATTGATTAAAATGGCAGTTGGGTTTTGCAAGTGTGACAACTCACTAATACATGGTTCTGCATTCTCCTCTTCTTTATCAATCTTGAACAGAACTGAACAAGTCTCTTAAAGCTTGGGGGAGACAGAGTTACTTTGAAAGACCTTTAACGGTGGGTGTATAGAGCATTGGAGACTGGCAGCACCTGTGGGCTGGTGGAAATCCTAGAACTGCTACAGTTGGAAAAGCCTTCTCAGCTCATCCAGTCCAACCATCAGCCCAAGCCCACCGTGCCTACTAACAGTGTCCCCAAGTGCCACAGATCCATGCTTTTTGAACCTTCCCAGTGATGGAGACTCCTCCACTGCCCTGGGCAGCCTCTGTCAGGGCTTCACTGCTCTTTCAGTAAAGAAGTTTTTCCTAATCGCCAATCTAAACCTCCCCTGACACAACTTGAGGGCATTTCCTCTTGTCCTGATACTTGGGAGCAGAGCCCAGCACGCACCTCGCCACAACCTCCTTTCCAGGAGCTGCAGAGAGCGATGAGGTCTCCCTCAGCCTCCTCTTCTCGAGACTAACAGCCCCAGGGCCCTCAGCCACTCCATAACTAGAGCCATTGCGTAATTCTCAGCTGACCATGCATCAATGGAATGTTTCACTAATTTTTAAGCTTTTTAATGTGATGAATGTGGGACAAATGGGTGGGCTGGGAACAGCGTCACCATCACCACTTTGGGGATGGTTCAGTGCTGCATTTTGGATTGAGTTTTCCTTTGTTTGAGTAGGAATGATTTTATCCACCCTGCGCAGCCCACCAGACACCTCAGGAATTTCAGCATTGCTTTCTTTGACGCCGCTCGCTGCCGAGTGGGGTGATTCCTCTCAGCCACACTCCCAGCAGCGCCAAACAATTCAGTGATTTTTCTCCTAGGGACAAAGTGACATCAGCCATTTATAACCATCGCGCTCAATCGCCTTCGAGGCGGGGGTGTCTCGCAGGCACGTTTTGAGAAATGAGGGGTTTTTCTTTCAAAGGTGCTTGGGAAACTTCGGCCGAGACTCCCAAGTGATGGGGCCTTTGTCCGGGAAGAGGGACCTGGCCTCGCAGGGTTATCCATCAGCGGTGCTGCCGTGTCCTTCACAGCCCCAGTTCATCAAAGAGACGTTCACAGCCCCATCGCATTGGGCAGCCCGGGATCGGGCAGGCGTGGTGCATTGTTGGGCTGACGAGTGGGAGTTATGGGAGCACATCTTGTGTTTAAACCCCTGATAGGCAACACGCTGGCTTTTGAGAGTCCTCTTGTAGGTGTATTAACTACGTTGACCTTCAGGATTGCAAAAATGGATGAGAACTGATGTTTCTCTCATGGATGGAAGGTGAATATCTGGGTGACTCAAGTGCGTGAGATGCTCTGTCTCACTGTTTTGTTTTACTTCGTTGGAACTAAGGCCTGGCTCTTGGGGCACACAAACGTTGCCTTCGTTAAAAGGTCCCCATCTCCACTGTCTGATGTTACTGCCTTGCTGTGATGGGTCCACAGGTTGAGAGGTGTAGAAGCAACAATTGTCAGGTAGATCTGACGGTGACAAGAGCTGCCTGGTGTGGATTCTTCTTTTTTTGACAAATAAACTGGAAACCTCAACTCACAATGTTTAGTGGTATTTCATGGGGAGAACTTTGAGCAGCCTTTCTGCATGGAAAGGGGCTCCAGGAAAACTGGAGAGGGGCTCTTGATCAGGGAGTGCAGGGAGAGGATGAGGTTTTGAGCTGCAAGAGAGGAGATTGAGATGAGATCTTGGGAAGAAATGTTTTGCTGTGAGGGTGGGGAGGCCCTGGCCCAGGTTGCCCAGAGCAGTGGTGGCTGCCCCATCCCTGGAGGGGTTCAAGGCCGGGTTGGATGAGGCTTTGAGCCCTGATCCAGTAGGAGGTGTCCCTGCCCATGGCAGGGGGTGGAACTGGATGGGCTTTGAGGACCCTTCCAGCCCAAATCATTACGTGGTTCTGTGAATGGTCTACCTTCTACCCTAGAGTAATTAGTGCAACTGGTGTGTGTTTGTAATTAAAGCTGTGGAAAATCATTGCAATGGTTTACAAACTTGGGAAAAATTAGAGTTACCAAAACAAGCAGGAGCTGAAGATCATGAAGAGTTTCAGAAGGCAGTGTTTTAAAAATCCTGCTTAGGTTTTGGCTGAAGGGAAAACAAACAAATGCGGAGTCTGATATAGCTTCTGGCCTTTCATTTTCTGTTATAGATTTGCAGAAAACAAATATATCCTAACAGGAAAAGTGTTTTGATTGGCAGAGTTCTGCTGTGCAAATGGAAGCTGGCTTCCAGGCTTTCAGTGCTCTGGGCTTTCCTGGAGATGCAGGATTTATGGTTATTTTATCTGTTAGCATCGAGGGGCTGGAGCGCATCCAGAGAAAGGACTGGAGCTGGGGAGGGGGCTCGAGAACAATTGTCGTGAGAGGCAGCTGAGAGCCTGGGGTTGTTCAATCTGGAGAAAGGGAGGCTGAGGGGAGACCTCATCGCATTCTGCAGCTCCTGGATAGGAGCTTGTGGTGAGGTGGGTGCTGGGCAGTAGGAGGAGAGGAAATGGCCTCAAGTTGCACCACGGGAAGTTCAGGGTGGATAGTAGGAAATATCTCTTCACTGAAAGGGTTCTCAGGCACTGGCAGAGGCTGCCCAGGGAGGTGGTGGAGTCCCAGTCCCTGGAGGTGTCTAAAAGACAAGTAGATGAGGTGCTCAGGGATGTGGTCCGGTAGTGGTCAGGTACTTGATGATCTCAAAGATCATCCAACCAAGTGATTCTATGATTTGATAATAGGTACCTGTACTGGCCTGCAGTAAACACAGTAAATAAAAGGAAAGATCATTTGTTGAGAGTAACATAGAGGAGCAAATGGCCTGGCTTCACACTGGAACACCTCTAGCACAGGTGACTGCTATCTCCTTCGCGATAGCTGGAGAAGGCTACTCTGAACACGATATCGTGCGTAGAGTCGCTGCCTGCCTCGTATCACTGCGAGTTCTCAACACATCTGGCCCGAGAGCAGTTCCAGTAACATGAACACGCTCTGTTTTGGTTGGCACGCTGACACCGTGGTTATGCCAGTTGGTAATGGCTCTTGGAACCGGGCTGCTTTACAGCTCTCCCTGAACCGTTCCCTGGGGAAATTATTCAATTAAGTACAGCTAAAATTAATGTCCATGGGGTTTGTTCGAATAAAACCAAATAAGCGGCTGGAAAAGGGAAAACTTCTCAGTGTGTGCTTTTAAAATAACATCTCTAACTAATAACTGTGCCTGCTGGAGTCGATGCTGTTGTTTGTGTTCTTGGTGCTTCGCCTTGGCTGCAAATGATCTGATGAGGGTCACCCAGCCAATGGCCTGGGACGGTTTGTTGTCACTACCAGGCATTTCTACATCACCATCTGCTGCCTCCGGACCTGCTTCCCAGAGAATGATGAGTTTTGTTTTGCTTGGAGGTATCCAAGTTTGACCCAGATATAATTTTGGGATGGGTGAGTGAGGCTGCTTGGCTGTGGTGGCAGTGATGGCCCTGAACCTGTCCTCTTAGTCCTTGGAGCAGATGGCAAAGTTTTCTGTAGCAGAACGAATAGCTTCCTCATGTTGCAGCAAGTGTTATCCTTAAAGATGCCAAAGGTTTGGTGAACCAGTGGGAAAGGGTTGTGCTGGAGGCATGTCCTGGTCCTTGGCCTTCTGAGCCAAGCACTCCGGCTGCTCCTCACTTCCCAAGGGCCAGGCATTGGTCGTAGGACTCAGGAGCAGTTCATGCTCTCCAGCCTGTGCTATAAGGAACACAGGGAATCAGGAGCACCCTGATCCTGAATGAGTTGTTCCTCTGCAAGGGTTCCTCGGGATGGAGAGCTGACCTGGCCTGGAGTCCATGGGGTGTGTTGGGAGAAGGACCTTCTACTGCAATGCACATAGTAGCCTTGGGCTACTGAAGTGTGCTGGGGGGGCAGGCTGATGGAGAAAGCTGCCCTTCCTTCCCTGCCTGCTCTCCTGGGCACAAACCAGGTGTGCCAGCTCCTGCCCTACTCCTGGAGATCCTGCAGGGAAGGACGAGCAACATCTTTGTGCTGCCTGGGCCCCAGCAGAGCAGCCGGGAAAACAGCCATGGTGAGATCCTCTCTTTTCTCCCTGCAGCACTGGGACTGCTGTGCACCTATGGCATGTTGACAAACACCTTCCCAGCAGGAGGCCAGAAGAGATCTCTGAACCTATCTCCAAGGACAACCAAACCCTTGTAAATTAGAAGAGCTAGAGAGTGAGACAGCTGAAATGCAGAGGAACAAGTTGGTTTACTTAGTATTTTGATGGCTTTAATATCATACTTATATGAAGTTCTAACAAAGGAGAGATTGACATTTGATAGGAATGGTTGGACTCGATGATCGGTGGGTCTCTTCCAACCTGGTTATTCTGTGATTCTATGACTGTCAGCATTCACATTTGGGAAAGTGCGGGGAGGAGTCTTGGTCTTTGCTTGGAATGCAGAACACCCCACAGCAGAAAGTGCCTGGATCGGCACAAACACCAGTGGGATTTGAGTGTTACCTTGGAGGTGGACAGCGAGGAGAAACCCGTGACTGCGCTAACACGTTACCTGTGGGATTGGGACCTCTGCGTGCTGGAGGGGCTGTGGGAAACGGACACGGCCAGCAGCACTTGGAGGAAAATGGAGACTCTTGGCTTTGTAATTTGTACTGCGTGTTCCTCTAAAATTCTTCATGATGAGGGCGGGGAGATTGCACATGGGTAGGCCCAGGTTGCCCAGAGCAGGGGTGGCTGCCCTGTCCCTGGAGGTGTTCAAGGCCAGGTTGGATGGGGCTTGGAGTCCCTGATCCCGTGGGAGGTGCCCCTGCCCATGGCAGGGGGGTTGGAGCTGGATGGGCTTTAAGATCCTTTCAAACCAAACCATTTCATGATTCGATGATTCTGTTGCTGCTGGCACATCACACTGAGGCTTTTCAGGTTCTGATGTGCTTACATTAGTTGCAATCTTCATTTTATACCCCTGGCATTTGGAACAATGCTCACTTTCTTATTACCATGTAATTATGGGGTTTGGACGTCTAGAGGTCGGCATGCGATGTCTGATTCATTTCTTTGGTACCTAGCTCTTCTCCAGAAACACTGGAGACCTGGAGGAGGGAGGGAAAGCCTGCTTGGCTTCTCCACAGAACTCCAGCCTTATTGGGATGTTTTTGCGCAACATAAGGCGTTAAGGATTTTAGTTCTATGTTTTCCTTGTGGCTGACTGCAGCCTTCTGTGACTCATGGTGGGTTTTAACGTGGAGATGCATTACTCATCAATAAAACTATCGAGTGATCTGGCAAATCCAAACAATTCCAAGGAGATGCTTGGATGGCAACCCTGTTCTACTAAACTGTGACCAGACCCCGGGTTTGTTTCTCTCTGCCCGTGCTGTTCTTCATGTGGCCATTTGCACTTGGCTTTGGAGTTCCTCACTCCATGGGCAAAAGAAGGGCAGCTCAAAGGTGGAGTTGCCAAAACTGAGTGGGGCTTTCAACATGTTTTAAATAAAACAGAAGATCAATTAGTGCAGAGTCATGTATGAAAGCAGAACTCTGGCTGCATTGGAGCCTGATCGAGATTGACAGGTAGTGATAGGACGACGGGGAATGGCTTTAAGTGAGAAGAGGGAAGACTTAGATTAGACATTAAGAAGAAATTCTTCACAATGAGGGTGGGGAGGCCCTGGCCCAGTTTGCCCAGAGCAGTGGTGGCTGCTCCATCCTTGGAGGTGTTCCAGGCCAGGTTGGATGGGGCTTGGAGCCCCTCATCCAGAGGGGGGTGGAAGTGGCTGGGCTTTAAGGTCCCTTCAAACCAAACCATTCTATGATTTTATGATTAATCTTTCCTAGGCAGTCCCTGTGCGGTTAAGAATTATTAAATGTCTTAAGAAAGGTGGTGCAGCTGCATGGGGCATGGGCAGGAATGGGGGGAGACACCAGGATGGAAAGGTACCCACATTGTTTTCCTGCTCTTGAGTGGAGAAAAAGTAGGAAAACCCCCATATGATATTCTGCCAAATCACAGAGTTGTTCAGGTTGGAAAGGACTTTGAAGATCATTGAGTCCAACTGTAAACCTCAGGCTGCCAACCCCACCCCTAAACCTTGTCCCTAAGTGCCACATCCACACGACTTTAAAATCCCTCTGGCGATGGTGACTCCAACACTGCTGTGGGCAGCCTCTTCCCTCATGCACTAGGCAAGTTGCCTGGTTATTGAAGAGGACCAGATTAGTTGAGCAGGACGTATAATAAAAGAGCATTCCTTGGAGTGTCCCAGCTCTCCGGCTCTGCCCCTGTTGGGCTTTCACTCCGTTAATGGGCTGATTCACCTCTGCTGTTCTCCCTCATCAGCTCCTTAATAGGAGAAGCGGCAGGGAGGGCCCTATGGTTTGGTTCATGGTGCCCTGCTGATGAAAGCAACAGCATCCATAGCTGGAGAGGATCATCTCCTTCGCGTCCATGTGCTGCACTTCATGTTGTGACTCGTAATCTCATAGCTTCTGCTGGTTTTGTTGAAAATGCGCAGTGTTGATGCATGTACCGTAACTCTGTCAAAGCTTGGCTCCTCCATCCCTCCAGAGAATGATGCAACGTTGAGTTTGTGTCTTTACTGTGATCCCATGACCTAGCAGTTGACTTGCTTCTCTCTCTTCAGCATTGCTGGCGCAGAGCAGAGCAGGGCTGGCCAGGCAGTGGCGTGGTTTTGGCATCGAGATTGGAAAGAGAGGGAAGATGAAGCGGCAAAACGAGCTGGGAAAGGGGCTTTTGCTCTGTGTAAACATTCAAACTTCTCATGTGTTGTCAAAGCTGAGAATTTAATTCGCAAGCTGAGATGGTGATTTGCTCCAGGCTGATCAGGGATGCGTTTCAGCATGAAGGGCATCATCCAGGAGGTGAAATAGTGAGGGTCCAGGCGTGCAGAGCGGTTGTGGATGTGCTGGTTTTGTCATCTGTCAAAGAGTTTTCCAGTGGAATCTGTTCCCTTGGAAAGCTTCTGCCCAGCTGGAGAAAAACTTGATGGCTGAGTTGACCCAGAAGGTGGGGCTGCCAGAGTGGTGTGATTGCAGACCCATAGGAGGTGTTGTTTGAGACATCCATAGAGGAGCTGGGGCTATGGGAAAGGCAGATGGCGCTTGCGATGGAGGATCTGAGATCCCTGTGTGCTGCCCCACAGGGCTGCCAGCAAAGCCAGTGCCTGCAGCTTTTGGAGGGGAAATAGAGAAGCAAAGCAAAAGTCTCTGTTCAGACACCAGAGCTCCTCCAGTGCCTGCTTGGGGTTCAGCTCCACATTTGCTTTCCCATCCTGCACGAGCCCGTAACATGAGAGACTGGCTGGAGCGTGATGTATGGCCGTGTCCTGGAGAGAAGACTTATGGCTCTACCGGGTGGGATTCCCATCCCACAGGAGGCTGGGAAATTATCCGTGTCATGGCTGGAGAGAAGCAGAACCAGCTTTTTATGGAAGGCATCGGTGGTTTTAGGAATTCAGACAGAATGGTTCTGGTTTTCGTGGCAGTGGCAAAGTCTTCAAAGGAAAAAGGACCTGAAGAATGAGCTTCTTTCTGACAAATTCCTAGGATTGCATATGATTTCTTCTGCTCAATTTTTTATTGTCTGTCTTCTCTTGGTGTCCTTTGCATAAATCTTGCTTTTTCTAGCTATTAGCAGATGGGACTTTAAAGATGTGGATAAACACATTCTTGCTGCTGCCAGAGTGTCGTTCCACTGCAATGGCAGGAAAGGATTTTATGTTGGTGGTCGGTTTAGCACAATCCTGAACACACACATGGACATGGATGGACCTCAGAAATCAATACCAGCAAAATGTGGTGCTAATGTGACTTATAACGCAAATAATTAATGTAGATTATAAAGATCATCATAGAATCATGGAATAATTTGAAACTGAATCGATCCAGATACAGAGATGTGAATACATCAAACTAAATACATTCTGAGGAGACCTTAGAGCAGCCTTCCAGACCTGAAGTGGCGTACAAGAAAGCTGGGGACAGACTTTTTCCAAGAGCCTGGAGTGATAGGATGAGGAGGGATGGTTTTAAATTGGAAGGGGGAACATTTAGATTGGACATTAGGAAGAAATTCTTCATGATGAGGGTGGGGAGGCCCTGGCCCAGGTTGCCCAGAGCAGTGGTGGCTGCCCCATCCCTGGAGGGGTTCAAGGCCAGCTTGGATGGGGCTTGGAGCACTTGACCCAGTGGGAGGTGTCCCTGCCCATGGCTGGGGGTGGAACTGGATGGGCTTTGAGATCCCTTCCAGCCCAAACTGTGCTGTGGTTCTATGAAAGATGACTTTGGCTACATCTGTGTTGCTGGTTTTGATGTGGTTTGTAGTGCAGTGTTACACAAACGTCCTTCTTAAGGTCACTGGCAGCCCTTCAGCGCTCAGCCTGCTTTTCCCTTCTGCTCCCTAGTGGGGGGAAGCCTTGAGCCTTCACCTTTTTTAAGTTTCTCTCTATTTCTTTGTAATTTTACCTTGCCTGCTTATGTAAATGGGAGAAGAAAGAGAAGATGTCATCATGAATGTAATTGCCAGCGGGAAGGGGCTTGTGGGTGGGTCATTGTCAGAGGAGGTAGTCCTCGTCTGGTAGGTAATGTGGGATTGTCTGTGCTCCTGGGGCTTCCTTAAACGTGGAGTTAGTTTTCTCTGGCAGCACCTCGCCTACCTTAGAAATTCATTGCTGATTTTCATCTCTGCCTTACACAGCATAGATTTGCATTGTATTTCATTTAGTTTAGAGTGTGGAGAAATCTTTTAATTTACGTAGAATCATTACAGAAACATTGAGCATGGAAAAGACCTCTCAGCTCATCCAGTCCAGCCTTCAGCCCCACCATTCATGGCTTGAAGTGCCACAGCCACATGGTTTTTGAACCCCTCCACAGATGGAGACTCTCCCATTGCCCTGTGCAACCTCTGCCAGGGCTTCACCACTGTCAGTAAAGAAATTTTTCCTAATCTCCAAACTAAACCTCCCCAGCACAACTTGAGGCCATTTCCTCTTATCCTATTACTTGTTCCTTGGGAGAAGAGCCCAGCACCTGTCTCACCACAACCTCCTTTCCAGGAACTGCAGAGAGCGATGAAGTCTCCCCTCAACCTCCTTTTCTCCAGACTGAACAGCCCCAGCCCCTCAGCCACCTCTCATAACAGTTGTTCTCGAGCCCCTTCCCCAGCTCCATTCCCTTCTCTTGATGTGCTCCAGCCCATCGGGGTCTTTCTTGCAATGAGGAGCCCAAAACCCAGGATTCGAGGTGCGGCCTTATCTGCACTGAGTCCAGGGGGACAATCCCTTCCCTGCTCCTGCTGGCCACCCCATGGCTGATCCAAGCCAGGATGCTGTTGGTCTTATTAGCCACCTGGACCACTGCTGGCTCATGTTCAGTTGCTAGGGCATTTGGAAGGTCAGGAGCTGGTCTGAACCTGCGTGTTGGTGGGTACAGAACGGTGGATGTTTCTCTGCAGGGCGTTGATGGTTCAAGGGCGCCCTGGCTTGGGGAATCTGCCAGGCTGAATTTCTGATGCAGCTGGTGATGGGGTAAGAACTGAACCTCCCTGTTCTTTCTTCCCACACCAGCCCCAGTGCTATGGTGGAGGAGAATACCCTGTTCAGACCTCCTGCTTGTGCCATAAGCAACCAACACTTCTCCTAGCCCTAAGTGCACATTGCTTGCTGAGCTTTGGGCCTTACACTTGGTGAAGTGAGCTGCTCCCCAGAAACCTGACCATGTCTGGATTTATACAAGGCTGGAGAAATGGTTCTCCTAGGCTGCGCAGTCCAGTTCTCCAGGTCCTGCTGGGTGGCTTGTGCAGGGGGATGGGAATGGAGAGGCTCTACTCGTAATCACGATCATAGAATCATAGAATCATAGAATCACCAGGTTGGAAGAGACCCACCAGATCATCAAGTCCAACCATTCCTATCAAACACTAAACCATGCCCCTTAGTACCTCGTCCACCCGTGCCTTAAACACCTCCAGGGAAGGTGACTCAACCACCTCCCTGGGCAGCCTCTGCCAGTGCCCAATGACCCTTTCTGTGAAATATTTTTCCTGATGTCCAGCCTAAATCTCCCCTGGGGGAGCTTGAGGCCATTCCCTCTCGTCCTGTCCCCTGTAACTTGGGAGAAGAGCCCAGCACGCTCCTCTCCACAACCTCCTTTCAGGTAGTTGGAGAGAGCAATGAGGTCTCCCCTCAGCCTCCTCTTCTCCAGGCTAAACACCCCCAGCTCTCTCAGCCGCTCCTCATAAGGCCTGTTCTCCAGCCCCCTCACCAGCTTTGTTGCTCTTGTCTGGACTCGCTCCAGAGCCTCAACATCCTTCTTGTGGTGAGGGGCCCAGAACTGAACACAGGATTCGAGGAGCGGTCTCACCAGTGCCGAGTCCAGAGGGAGAATAACCTCCCTGGACCTGCTGGTCACGCCGTTTCTGATCCAAGCCAAGATGCCCTTGGCCTTCTTGGCCACCTGGGCACACTGCTGGCTCATGTTCATTCGCTGTCAACCAACACCCCCAGGTCCCTCTCCTCCAGGCAGCTTTCTAGACAGACTTCTCCTAGTCTGTAGCTGCACAGGGTTGTTGTGCCCCAAGTGCAGGACCCGGCACTTGGCCTTGTTAAACCTCATCCCATTGGTCTCAGCCCAGCGGTCCAGCCTGTTCAGATCCCTTTGCAGAGCCTCCTACCCTCCAGGAGATCCACACTTCCACTCAGCTTAGTGTCGTCTGCAAACTTGCTAAGGGTGCAATGCCCTGGGCTTTGAAATGATGACAGAACATTTTCCTGCTTGCGTTTGTTCTCATTTAGCTACATCTTGGTCACCAGGATGTTTTTCAGGGAGGGTCTGGTCAGTGTTGGCACAGGAAAGTCTCATTTCCCAAGCGTGCTTATCGCTTGTCCTTGACAGCAATGGGAACATTCAGCACTTTCTTTCCTGTCGAGGCACTCATGAGAACACTGGCAGCATTGGACGGGCTTTCCCGTGTGCCGGGTCACTCAGGGCAGATAAAGCTTCCCCAAATGCTGTTGGCTTGGCGGAAGTTCAACCTGGGAAAGTTGGGTGGGAGAAGAATCAATATCTGAACTAGGAATGGAACGCATCTTGTAGTTCAAATAAAGTACCTGTTTTTATCCCTTGGGAAATGTGTTTTGGTGAAGGATGAACAATAAAAGCTTGAGTGCTACAAACAGCTTCACAAATGTGTGAGTTCATGCCTGGAACAGAGCAGCAGTGGTGAGTGATGCTGCTTAAGCACAGGAGGGTAGAGGAGGCCCTGGCCCAGGTTGCCCAGAGCAGTGGTGGCAGCCCCATCCCTGGGGGTGTTCAAGGCCAGATTGGATGGGGCTCTGAGCTCCTTGATGCAGTGGGAGGTGTCCCTGCCCATGGCAGGGGGTGGAGCTGGATGAGTGTTGAGGTCCTTTCCAACCCAAGCCATTCTATGATTCTACAAAGAGTATCTTCTTTGGTGTCCCCTAGCAGAGGTGTCTGGTTCATCTTCTGTTTGGAGGAACACAGCCAGAACAGTAGAGGCTGAATAAGCACCTGGTCCTGTTGATGAGGCTCGTCTTCTTTAACCCTCAACGGGCATGCATGCAGGTTTATGATGGATAAAGTTGAACAGAACATCAGTACACCTCGCCAACTGATCACTGCGCTTTAACGTTTGCTTATGGTTAGACGTAGAAGTTCCAGTAGCGTGGAAATGGCAGTGCAAGGCTCTACTGGGGTGCGTTGAGTGGAGAGCACAGCTGCCGTCCCCAACCTGGTCACAGCAGCAGACTGGGGTTGTTAGGACGTGATCAGTACTGGGGAGAATGCTCCAAGTGTAAATGAAGCAGGATGCTTTGTAGTAATGTTCAGGGTTTGGCTGCTGTCCTCCTCCTGATTTATCATGCACAACCAAATCCATTCATACCTGCCGAGCAGCTCAGCCACAGTGCATTCGTGCACCCAGCAAGAAGCTGCATATCTCAAGAAAATTGGAGCGGAACAGTCAGCAAGGAGAAGATTTGGTGCCTGGATGGAGCTTTGAAAAAAAAACCCAACCAAATACTGCTCTTGGTTTAAATGAAGCCTTTTACCTGTTCTGATTTCCAGGCAAAATTAAAGTCATTGTTTGCATAAGGTTGGGATGGGTTGGCTTGAAATTTTTCTTTCCCCTCTGTTAAAAATAGATGTAGGAGAAATGTTTCAGACATTCCTTCTCCTCCAGGATCTTGGGCTACAAACAGAACTACCATCTCTAGCAGTGTGGGACCGCAACAAATGCTTTCCAAAGCCTTTAAGATGGTGATTCTGAATGTGTTTTAATGACTATGTAACAGCCGAGTGTTGAGATGCTCCTTTCCAGGGACTGGAATTACATATTTCCTGTAGGATATGCACTAATTCCCTTACTTTGGCCAGAGTTTTGGGGCTGCCATCATCTTGTACTCCATGGATACGTTGACTGATCCTCCTGTTCCAGGCTGTATTTTTTTCCTCCACTCGCAGTAGAGAATTGCACCAAATCCAAAGTCAAAGTCAAAAGTTTAGTATTTCCCAGGATTTGGAGCACTGGTCATACTGGCAAATAAAGGGATGCAGATGGTTTGCATTGTGGAGCCTCCAGCAGGCGCGTGCTTGTTGAGCAGTGATGCTGCAAGGCTCGGAGATTAATGCTTGTGTTTCTCTTTCCCCAGAGATCATTGATGACCTCACTAACCTGGTGGAGAACACAGATGACAAGGTCCGCAACCAGACACGGCATGTGAAGATGCTGGACAAGAAATCAACATCTTGTGGTAGGAAATGATTATTAAATGATGAGAAAGAAGCTTGGTCCTCAGAGGCTGTGGGCAATGGGCTCGCCTGAGGAGTTATTATAAACTACTTCTCCAAAATCCAGTGTGCCTTCAGCTGATGTTGCAGGTTTCATGGAATCACAGAATCATTGAGGTTGGAAAAGCCCTCTAAGCTCAGCCAGTCAACCCATCAGCCCAACCCCACCGTGCCTGCTAAACTCTGTCCCCAAGTGCCACTTCTCTATGCTTTCCGAACCCCTTCAGAGATGGAGACTCCCCCACTGTCCTGAGCAGCCTCTGCCAGGGCTTCACCACTCCGTCAGGAAAGAAATTATTCCTAATCTCCAATCTAACCTCACTGCACGACCTTGTGTTGATCCAGTTAACTCCCTTAAGCTGTTTGACTCCAGCATTGCGCAATGTTCTGACTGGGAATTGTAGCACTGTGTGAAATTAGAGTGGTGTGTGTTAATTAGCTTTAAAAAGCTTGGTAGCTACTGGCTCCTGCATTCTGGTCACAGCAGGGAGTGATACCACAGGGGCGTTTCTGGTGGTGTCCTACAGCAAGGCGTTCTCAGCCAAGTGGTGTTCACAGCCTGCCAGATGTGGAATACTTCTTGGTGACTCTTCAGGCTGTCCTTAAGCTGGGGAAGTTGAATTGGTCTCCCTTCCCTTATCCATCTCTGGGGAGGGAATGCGGATTTCCTCTACAGGATGAAGAGCTGGGGGTTTTGATAGCAGTTACTTTGGAAGGATGCTGTGGGTGATGGCAGCAAAGGTCTTTATCCTGTGAGGATGAGTGACTCTGAGGAGTGACTGGGGCTGGATGTCCATGGGAGGTGGTGGTGGTGAGACGCTTCTGGAAATAGCATCTCTGCTATCCATGATGGCCCTGGCCCAGGTTGCCCAGAGCAGTGGTGGCTGCCCCATCCCTGGAGGCGTTCAAGGCCAGGTTGGATGGGGCTCTAAGCCTCCTGATCCAGTGGGAGGTGTCCCTGCCCATGGCAGGGGCTCGTAGCTGGATGAGCTTTGAGGTCCCTTCCCACCCAAGCCGTTTTATGATTCCATGATTTGATTTTGGCACAGGAGAAGACTCAAAATGCTAACAAGAATAATTTATGCTATGGAAAAATCTGTCTTCTAGCCAGAAGTTAATGAAATTTGGCTTATGTAGTAAAGAGAAGCTGAGAGCTGACTTGGTCTCATATCTGACTGGAGAGCAGGTTTCTGGCTGGTGGGAAGCTTTTCTTTAGAGTGATGATCCAGCAGCAAGAGGGACTGAGCTCAGGCTGGCAGTGGGGCATTTTTCAAGCACTGGGGTTATGCTGCAGGGCTTTATTCAGTTCTTCACCAGTGATTATCTTTTGAGAGCTTGGGTCATGTAGGTTGATGAAAATCTTTGGCTTCTTCTGGAGGTTAAAGTTGACTGGTCAGAGTCATTCATCTACGGTTTCTCTTGTACCAGCTACAGGCGACTCCAGAGTTCATGGCTGGTTTCTTTAGTTTAGATTATTTGCTGACACAAGATGAATTTAATCTAAAAATAACTGCACTCTGATGGTGCTGAGCACCCCATGGGTCTCTGGGGTCCCATTGATTTCTGTGATTTCATTTTCAGTGCGAGTACAGGGATGCACAAGGCGAAACACCAGCGCAGGGCAGGCAGTGAATCCCATTCCCAACCGGGCAGCTGCTCCCTCCTTCCCAGTTTTAGGTTCCTCGTGTGAGTGCAGCCCCAGCCCAGCCCATGTCCCCGCAGAATGATCCTGTCTCTAAACGATCCTGTCTCTTTAACTGTGAAGCCTGTGCATTGGGGAACTTGAGAGGAGGAGGAGGAGGATGGGAGAGGGAAGGCTGGGAGGATGCTGAGCTGGATTCCTTGGGGGCGACCTCTCTCACCCTTTCCACACTGAAAAACAAGGGGTGGTGAGAAGCACTCCTGCTGCCTCCGGGTGCTGTTCCCTCTGCTCCAGTGGGGCTTCCTCTGTTCGCATAACTATTTGGGCATATGTAAAGACGGCAGCCCTCAGATGCTGCTTGGTGCTGCCTAAGTGTGAGCTGTAGAACAATAAGAGTGAAGGCACAGGCTTTCACAGCGTTCATCCCATCGCTTTTCCACCCTCACCCCTGGTGCTGAACATTAACTGGCATATTGAGATCAGAAACCACTCTGCGTACATGTGATTCTCGCTTGAATAAAGCCAAGCAGCAGGAAAACCATCACTTGTGGTGAGGGGCCCAGAAATGAACACAGGATTCGAGGAGCAGTCTCACCAGTGCCGAGTCCAGAGGGAGAAGAACCTCCCTGGACCTGCTGGTCATGCTGTTTCTGATACAAGCCAAGACAGAATCATAGAGTGGTTTGAGTTGGAAGGGACCTTAAAGATCATCTAATTCCAATCCCTTTGCCATAGGCAGGGACACCTCCTATTGCATCAGGTTGCTCAAAGCCCCTTCCAGCCTGGCCTTGTACCCCTCCAGGGATGGTGCAGCCACCACTGCTCTGGGCAACCTGGGCCAGGGCCTCCCCACCCTCATTGTGAAGAATTTACTCCTAATGTCTAATCTAAATCTTTCCCCTTCCAATTTAAAGACATTCCCCCTCATCACATCACTCCATGCCGTTGTAAAAAGCCCCTTGACAGCTTTCTTGTAGCCCCCTTCAGGTACTGGAAAGTCGCTATAAGGTCTCCTTTGAGCCTTCTCTTTTCCAGGCTGAACAACCCCAGCTCTCTCAGCCTGTCCTTGTACAGGAGGTGCTCCAGCCTTCAGATCATCTCCATGTCCTCCTCTGGGCTCACTCCAACAGATCCATGCTTGGATTATGAATCCACATAATGAAGATTATAAATTTGCCATAGAAACAATCCAAAAAGAGCAAACTCTTCTTTCTGACAGGTGTGTCCATCCCCTTCCAAGCAGTGTGGGGGGAGCAGACTATGTGTTTGCCTCCTCTAACCTTTCAGGTAAAGGAGTAAAATGAGAAGCAACCACCAAACAGACCATGCTGGGCCAGCATCTTTGTGATCTACAGTTGCACAGTGGCAGCTAAGCAGTGTTTTTTCCACCTTTCATTTTCTCCTGTTCCACAAGATGGCATTACAATCTAATCGCCTTCCACTGGCCCAGGTAGACGCTCTCAGCTCCCATTTCTGTCCTCACAGAGGTTTTTGGCGATGCCGAGAGTAGGGTGTAGATTATGGTAATGTCAGTCGGTACCAGGCAGGGGTTTTTATCTTTTCAAATCACCAAAATACCTGAAATAAAGACAGACAAACGTGTTAATTGGAGATTCTGGAAGGTTTCATTTGTTTTAAAACAGACTGGCTTGGATTGTGTAAGGTTTCCTCTAGAAAATAATGATTCATGCAGAGGCTTTTCCTGCCAGATTCTGTGATGGCTCTGTTCTACGTTCTGGTTATTTTTGCCATGGATTTAATTTGTTTTATAAAGTATGGGTGGCAGTTGCTCAGTTTGTTCCTCTGACGTAGGCTGGGTGTTTCGATGAGCGAGTCTCCATCCGTTGATGTTTTTCAGTGGAGTGGAGACACTGGTGCAGTGTGCCATTAAATCAGCCTTTCCTGCAGCCCCGTTCTCGGAGAAGTTAGACCAAGATTCCTCCCCAGAGCCGCTCCAGCAGCGGCGCTGGCTCTGAGTCACCTCTCCCTGCTTCAGCCGGGTGAGTTTTCTTGGCCGGACAAGTTCTATATTTTCCTGATGTATTAAATTCCTTTTTTCCTTCCTTTTATTCTTCCATTTGAAGCACTTGGATGGTGAAAAGTTCATTCTGAGCTGTTACCCCTACAAGAAAAGAACCTGTAGCAGAAGAATGATGACTCTGTTGGTTGAACTGGGTTCCTCACTGCCATCTCCAGTGATCACAGAATGATGGAATGGTTGGGGTTGGAAGGCACCTTAAAGCCCATCCAGTCCCACCCCCTGCCTTGGGCAGGGACACCTCCCACTGGATCAGGAGCTCCAAGCCCCATCCAACCTGTCTTGGAACACCTCCAGGGATGGTGCAGCCACCACTGCTCTGGGCAACCTGGGCCAGGGCCTCCCCACTGTAATGGGAAAACATTTCTTCCTGGGATTGCATTTCAATCTCCCCTCTTTCAGCTCAAAACTGTTCCCCCTTGACCTGTCTCTGCACTCCCTGATCAAGAGCCCCTCCCCAGCTTTCCTGGAGCCCCTTTCAGTCCTGGAAGCTGCTCTAAGGTCTCCTTGGACCCTTGTCTTCTTCAAGCTGAACAAGCCCAACTCTCTCATCCTGTCCTCATACAGGAGGTTCTCCAGCCCTTGGATCATCTCTGTGGCCTCCTGTGGACTCACTCCAACAGCTCCATGTCCTTCCTGTGCTGAGGACTCCAGAACTGGATGCAGGGCTCCATGCGAGATCTCACCAGAGCAGAGCAGAGGAGCAGAATCCCCTCCCTCCCTGCTGGTCCCACGGCTGTGGATGCAGCCCAGGACACAGTTGGCTTTCTGGGCTGTAGGTTCTCATTCTTGGCTCGTGTTCAGCTTCTCATCCCCCAGCACTGCAGGTCCTTCTCCTCAGGGCTCCTTCCAGCCCGTTCTCCTCCCTGCCCATGTCTATGATCTATTTGCGATCGCTGCTGTCTCCAGAGTGCTGACAATTCCATCATTCCAGGACCAGTGCAACCCAGGGAAGTGGCCAAGGGGCCAAGGGGCAGCGGTCAGTGGTTGATCCGAAGATGGAATTCCATCCGGGCTTTTCTGCCTGACTGTTCTTGGGGAATCCCAGCAGTCCAACCAATCTCACCTGTGGGTTCTAGCTTACTCCTAGTCTGGTTCTCTTGCACGTCATCCTCCCTGCTGCTGTAGTTCTCCTCTGAGCTTCCTGGAGTGTCTCCTTCCTCTGCTTTTCCTTCCCCAGGAGAGTGCGGGTCAGCTGCACCCTGGGGAACCGAGGTCTGTGACAGCCCAGCCTGCTGTGGGGAGGAGCTGATGGGCTGTGTGTGTGCGACCGTGCTCCTCCCATCTTGCCCCACTGACTTCTGATCCTACTGTCTAATTAAAGCTCAAATTAGTTGGAAATAGAGGTTGCAAAGATAAGGAGCTGCTACAAGCTTCCTTGAGCATCTCTTTCTCATTAGAGAGACCCAATTAAGAGTCCCATTGAGGGGGAAAGGCAGGGTGAGCTCAAGTCTCATTAGGCAGCGGAGGAGTCTCAAAGCAGATTAGCTTGGGGACATCACAGGACAAGCAGCTTCTTTAATTATATTAATAGCACAACATCTAACCAGGTAGTTTCAATACTTTACTCTTCTACGACTTCTGGTTAATTTGCTGTCTTGCACTCTTGTTTCCCCATAATGTGAAACACTTCTCCACATCGTTCACTCTGAACCCGCAGGGAGCAGATTAGGAGCTCCCAGGATCACTAACGGTGTGAACAAAACATCCCAAAATCTCATTCTGATTCAGCAAATACACTGCATAAAATGGTCAGTCCTGGTGCTTAGATGATGCCTCAATCAAGATGTCACAGAATCGTAGTATCATTGAATTTTTTGGTGAAAAAGGCTTTTGAGATCAGGTCAAACCATACCTTTCCACTAAGCACCTCATCCACCTGTCTTTTAAACACTCCCAGGGTTGGAGACTCCACCACCTCCCTGGGCAGCCTCTGCCAGTGCCTGAGAACCCTTTTGGTGAAGAAATTTTCCCTGATGTCCAGTCCGAACCTCCCCTGGCACAAGTTGAGGCTATTTCCTCTTGTGCTATTCTCTGTCACTTGGGAGAAGAGCCCAGCACCCACTTCACCACAATCTCCATTTTGGGAGCTGCAGAGTGATGAGGTTTCCCCTCAGCCTCCTTTTTTCCAGGCTGAACAACGCCAGGGCCCTCAGCTGCATCTTGTAACACTTGTTCTCCAGCCCCTTCCCCAGCTCAGTTCCCTTCTCTGGATGCACTCCAGACCTTCGAGGTCTTTCTTGGAGTGAGGGACCCAAAACTGAACCCAGGATTTGAGGTGGTGCCTCACCAGTGCTGAGCACAGGGGCACAGTCCCCTCCCTGCTCCTGCTGGCCACGCTGTTTCTGGTACAGGCCAAGATGCCACGTCCTCACTCCACGGTGCCTTGATTCCCTCCAGACAGCTCGTGTCCTCTCCGTGCTACCTCCTCCTTCCCCATGCTGTGCTCACAGCTTCAGTGTTTGCCTTGAAATTGTTATGCTGAGATGCTGAAATGGGTTCAGCCGATGAAAGAACACGGACCTAAGCTGTTATAAACTCTTTAAAAAAAAAAAACAAACGAGGGAGGTATTTGGGCATTGCTTTATGAGTTTCTTGCCAGGTGAGGGGCATGGCCCTTACTGGTGGTGTCAGCTCTGTGTGTTTAGCAGGAAAGGATGGGAAGAGCCTTCTGGGTCATAGGATCCCTTCAAGATCAATCTCAGAGAACAAGCTTGTTGTTTCCCCCCCATTACTCCTATTGGAATGCCGCAGTGGTCATAAACTTATTTCCAGCCTGGACTTGTCAAGGATACTTCATTTTGCCCACGTGCAACCCTTGTTCAGGTCTCTTCAATAGTTCCTTTCCCCTTTTATGCCTCTCCCTCAACTGCGTGTGTCCAAGAGATGACCCGGTGTTCCCTCCCCCTTTTTGTTTTGTGGGGCTGAACATTTCAATCTAAATTCACCATGCTGTTTTCTGATGACCCCTTTTTTAAAACTTTTTCCTCTTTAAACTTCATTTTGTAGCCAGAAGGATGCCCCGCAGCATCCCCGGTGTGTTCTCACTGTGCCTCACCCGCCGGCTCTAGTGCTTCTCTGACTGCGGGAGGCATTTTGGTCACAGCACGTTGGTGCTTCGGTCCATTCTGGGTTGAGCTGTTTGCTTGGCCCTTTCTCACACCTGAACATTTCCCACCCAAGTTCACTTTCTTTCTGACTCGTAGCAGAAACTGCAGTTTGTCCCAGGTACATGGCTTCCCCCTTTCATCCCACTGAATTTCAGCCTTTGGAGTTACCAGATTTTTCCCTCTGTGCCGTCCCAGCTTCCCCTGTGCTGGTGCTGCTTTCCAACTTTGTGTCATCAGCACATTTCATTAGCACACTTACTTTTTGTGCCAAGGTCATTAATAACAATATTTAATAAGATCAGCCTCCTGACCGTTCCTTGAGGAGCTCCGCCAGTGACCTCCATCCATTCTGATTCTTCTTTCAGCGCCGCTTTCCCTTTCACCAGTTTTCTGCCCTGACAATTCTGCTAATCCCCATCTTTTTCATTCCATGATTTCCCTCATGGCTCTGTATCAAATGCCTTTCTGGAGTCGGCGTGGGTGGGATCCATCGCGCTTCCTTTGTCGAGAAAATTCATTCTCTTGTCAGGCTAACCTAGTCATAGAATCACAGAACCGTTCAGGTTGGAAAAAACCTTTAAGACCATGGAGTCTGGGCATAAACCAAACACTGCCAACTCCACCACTAAACCATGTAGCTGAGCACCACATCCACGTGGCTTTTAAACAACCCCCTCCAGAGATGGGGACTCCACCACTGCCCTGGCTTGACAGCCCTTTTGGTGAAGTAATATTTCCTAATATCCGCCTTAGCTCTGTTTGATCCTCCATCCCTTCAGTACAGTCACATTGTTTTCCATCCTGTTTACCATTTGGTTCCATGTTTTAATTAGTCTCTTTAGTTGGCTTCGGAGCCTCCAAGGTCAGTTGGACAGGCGTGGGGTTCCTTGCCTCACTTTTTCCCTTCTATGATGTGGTCGTGTCGATGCTGTTGTTCCTCTCTGGAATACGTATCTCAGAGAATGTTCAGTTTAAAAGGAAGAACCTCGAGCTTTGTGTGCATGAGCTCTTCTGGCTTCATTAACCACCTTGCTTTTTTTAATGAGTTTGCCATGTGGCAATGAGACCCTCCAGAACCACTGCAGCCTCCTCTATCCTCCCACCAAGCCCAGGGCTGGCAGATTCAAGCAGCAGTCACTTGCTGTAGGTGCTGCTGGGTCTTCTGCAACCTGTGCCACACCTTCCCATGTGCTGTTTTCAGGTTGCCATGGTTCCTGGAGCATCACTCTGGATAACTTTTGCTGGCAGAGACACGAGTAAGATGGTTTGGTCAAGGCTACACAACAAGAATGGTGTAAACATGGGGTAACAGGCAGTCACAAAGTGATGGGGGCAGAAATCATTTTGCTATGAGGAGAGTGGATTGAGAAGGACCTGAGAAGGACCTGGGGTGCTGGGGGATGAGAAGCTGGACATGAGCCAGCAGCATGTTCTTGCAGGCCAGAAAGCCACCCGTGTCCTGGGCTGCATCCACAGCCGTGGGACCAGCAGGGAGGGAGGGGATTCTGCCCCTCTGCTCTGCTCTGGTGAGACCCACCCGGAGTCCTGCTTCCAGCTCTGGAGTCCTCAGTGCAGGAAGGACATGGAGCTGTTGGAGTGAGTCCAGAGGAGGCCACAGAGATGATCCAAGGGCTGGAGCACCTTTCATATGAGAGAGTTGAGGTTGTTCAGCCTGGAGAAAAGAAGGCTGCGGGGAGACCTTAGAGCAGCTTCCAGGACTGAAAGGGGCTGCAAGAAAGCTGGGGAGGGGCTCTTGATTAGGAAGTGCAGAGAGAGGTCGAGGGGAACAGTTTTCAGCTGAAAGGGGAGATTGAGATGAGATCTTGGGAAGAAATGTTTTGCCGTGAGGGTGGGGAGGCCCTGGCCCAGGTTACCCAGAGCAGTGGTGGCTGCCCCGTCCCTGGAGGCGTTCAAGGCCAGGTTGGCTGGGGATTGGAGCAACTTGATCCAGTGGGAGGTGTCCCTGCCCATGGCAGGGGGTTGGAACTGGATGGGCTTTACAGTCCCTTCCAACCCAAACCATTCTGTGCTTCTGTGACAAGGAGGTTGCGTTTCAAGTGCAGTGTCTGTGTGTGGACATCAAGGTTGCAAAACACTCAGCTGTGGATAGCTGAGCCCTAAATTTAAGGACCCCTCAAACAATGATAGAGGAAGCTGGAGAGTAGCATTTCTGGGGATTGGTTGTGAGATGTGAATCAGGCATAGGTTCAAGTCTGGAGCTGTGAAATGACATCCCTCCCTGTGAGGAGATGGAGTGAGGGGAGAGGGAGAGGAGGGGGGCATGGAGAAGAGAGCAATAGGCTGTAGACATCTTCTTAATTACATTTGCATATGCAGCTGTTCAAACAGAGTGATCTTCATCGTTGCTGGTTTGTACCTATCAGGAGATTTAGAGCAACTGTTGTCAACCCACATCACGGGCTTGTACAAATCTGGTAGTAAAAGAAGCCCTTGGGCACCCTCCTCGCCCAAGCTGTCCATCACTCCAAAGGGCAAGCAATTAGCTGTGTTTGACTAGTGAGCAAGATTGGAATGGTGTGAAACATCCAAGGCAAGTGCTTACAGCTTGGTTTCCAAGGCTACATGTTGCAGAATTAAATCATTAATTTATATTTCTGAAAATGGTGCTGAAATGTGTTAATTTATACATTACCAAAGAGGCTCAAACTCGCCTCCTTCTGCCTTTTCTTTCCTGATGTGCTCAATGACAAAATAATTGCTCTGGAATTGAGCTACAGCGGTGTTCTGGCTTGGGATTTTGTGCCATGTTAAAGCTAAATTAGAGGGGAAATTATGTGGGTTAACCGCTGGTATTAATTCTTTAGGCCTTTAAATTCTGCCTTAAACTTCAGCTCCCAAATACCCAAGCAAGTCATTTCCAGCCTCTCTTGGTCTTGTTCCTCTAAATCCAGCCCAGGCAGAGGTGTTCTCCTGAGCACGGTGCCGGAGCGGAGAGAGGGTCCAGCATCTGGATCCCACATGACAGACACTCCAGGGACACAATGATGTGCACAGGATGTGGTCGATGGAGAAATCAGTTCACTAAGGACCAAGGGTTCTACTGGCTTTTCAAGGCTTTCTGAGATGAACAGAAGTTGTTGGAGCACCTCCAATCTGAGGACAGGCTGAGAGAGTTGGCGTTGTTCAGCCTGGAGAAGAGAAGGCTCCGAGGAGACCTTAGAGCAGCCTTCCAGTACTGAAAGGGGCTACAAGAAAGCTGGGGAAAGGCATTTTATAAAGCCCTGGAGTGATAGGGTGAGGAGGGAATGGTTTTAAAATGGAGAGGGGAAGTTTTAGACTGGGCATTCTTCACAATGAGGGTGGGGAGGCCCTGGCCCAGGTTTCCCAGAGCAGTGGTGGCTGCTCCATCCCTGGAGGTGTTCAAGGCCAGCTTGGATGGGGCTTGGAGCAACCTGATCCAGTGGGAGGTGTCCCTGCCCATGGCATGGGGTTGGAACTGGACGGGCTTTGAGGTTCCTTCCAACCCAAACCATTCTATAATCACTCTGATGTGGCTGGAAGGTGTGACTGCAGCTTTGGTGAACATCACCTTTCAGGCAGCATTCGCGTGGACTACCTGGGCTTCAGGTGGGGTTTGCATCCTTTGCTCTGCTCATGCTGCTGGATGTCGCACAGAGGGCCCACATCCAAGCTGTCATACCAGTGTTGGAGCTAGATTTGAAGTGATTTCTAGACCTCTGAATGTGACAACAGGTCATCATGCTTTTCTGCAAACCAAGTTGGACAGCGGTGGCTGGGACACTTTCCCATGCGCCGCAAAGTGGGATTCATGGTTTCAATATCCAGTTTGCCTGCTGCAGCAATGATTGTTTGCTTGTGGAGCAGAAGGAGGGAAGGGGTTTGTTTCTGCTGCAGGATGCTGGGACGTTCTGTGAGCGCTGGGATCGGCAGCTGTCTTGCAGGTGTGAGATTGTGCCTCTCGTGGCTTCAGATGTGTTGTGGTTGCCTTGTACTGCATCCCTACTTGAGCTGTAACGCACAGGAGTCGCTGTGTAATCTTTTCCTTCTGTGTATGAAAGAATGCATCAGCACATCGCCTTTTTGGCCAGGAGAGCAGGGCCCCTAGCTTATTTTTAGTGGAAACTTCATTTGCCAAACCATGCTTTCAAAACCCATCTGGCAATTGCATTGATCTGGGAGATGCGCTGGGAAAGGTAAAACTTACTGTAAGCGTTGTAAACCTCTGATCTGGTGCAGAGCCTTTTGCGGGAGGTGCTGTGGGCTTGAACGTTGCCCTGAATTGTCATCCCTGGGTTGTGTTCTGCCTGATCGTTTAATTCTGCTGGCCGCTGGGCTTCCTAGAGATCTGCTAAGGAGGGAGCGGGGCAAGGTGTCCCCTGTGCTCCCTTCCCAGCTCTCCTTGCAGGGCTCCTCTCTAAACATCGCCCCTCGATGCTTTCTTTTGTCAGCAGCCTGAAAGGATACGCTTATTGTAAAGGTCTTTCTCCTCCGTGGATGGACAGTTTTATACCCTCCGGACTGTGAGTTTTATGGCCTATAGTTTTCTGAGCAAATGGATTTGCTCACGAGTTGGCCGGGCTCAAGTGACCTTCTCTTCTTCATTAACTTACTGTTGAAAAATATGCATGCGGTGGTAGTTCCAGAGCCTTGATTGGGGTTATTTTAGGTGCTGTGGGGAGGTCTGTGCCTTCCCTTCCCTCCTCATTATCAAGCAGAAGCGACTGCTTTGGGCCTGGTTTATTTACCTAATAAACTGCCTCTTGTATCGTCTAGGAAATGCTCACATTTTTCAGCCAAGAAATCCTAGTAACAGGCAAAGAGAGGTCCAGCAGTCAGGGCTGGGGAAACAACGAGATGAAGGTCAGCTAATATTGCTGTTATTCTCTTTCCCGGTGGCCATGACAGCAGGGGAGGTTTATTTGAAGATCCCAGACTCGGAGTCATTGCTTGCATTGTTGGTCCCCGGCGCATTGGAGGCTGTGCCAACACTTGGGATATTAATGCATTCTCCAGATCTGTGAATGGAGAATTCCTCCGCACTCTTTCCTTTGAAAAAAAAAAGGGGGGGGGAATCCTCTTCTCTCCCCTTCCCCCCTTCTCCCTGCACTTTGTTTGCAGTGCCTTTGTCTGTGGAACGTTGCTGGGCATCTTTAATGAGAAGGGGAAGAATCGCCGGGCTGGGGGCCGGGGTGGCGGGCACGGCCCCTGCTTCCAGCACTGATGGCCAAGCTGGGATGAGGTGCTCAGGTCATCCCGTGCCCAAACCCTGCTCATCTCACAGGGGCAGGGTTTGAGGATACAAATATCCAAGGAGTGGGAAGAAAAAGGTTCTTTTTTGACACGTATGACTTGCTTCCTCCAAGGGGAAAATCCTACCCCATTGCCTCCACACGGGACACGATGCCTGAGCGCTTCTTTGTATTCATCCCAGCTCTGTGGCTACAGCCGTGTCCCAGCCCATCCCCAGCAGCTGCTCAAAGGGACCAAATCACAGCAATTCCTGCTCCTGGTGACTTACTGCCGGTGAAGAATTGGGTTCTGTTTGGGAGGAACACAGAGCAACCTGGCCTTGATGATGGAGAAAGTACCAGGGAGCTGAAGCTTGGTGGAATGGATCTATGGAGCCTTTCATGGGGTTCAGCAAGAATAAAACCTGGTTTGATGATGAGAGAATTATCTACTAATAATGCAATAGGTCAGGGAGGGTATTGGAGCAGAAAGGCATCTGAGCAGCCTTCCAGTACGAAAAGAGGCTACAGTGAAGCTGGGGAGGGGCTCCTGATCAGGGAGTGCAGGGAGAGGATGAGGTGGAATGGTTTTGAGCTGCAAGAGGAGAGATTGAGATGAGATCTTAGGAAGAAATGTTTTGCTGTGAGGGTGGGGAGGCCCTGGCCCAGGTTGCCCAGAGCAGTGGTGACTGCCCCATCCCTGGAGGTGTTCAAGGCCAGGCTGGATGGGGCTTGGAGCAACTGGATCCAGTGGGAGGTGTTCCTGCCCATGACAGGGGTTGGAACTGGATGGGCTTTGAGATTCCTTCCAACCCAAACCATCCTGTGATTCTGTGAGATTTTCTATATATTCCTATTACGTCACAGGAATTGAACTTAGATTTGTTTTTTCTTTGATCCCTCCTGGAAATGTTAATGAGATGAAAACTGTTAAAGAGCTCTGCAGACACTGCCCTGCTTTGGAGAGGGGTGGGCTGAAACTCAGACCCTCTGGAGGGCTTCTGACACACAAGCAGCCCCTTTGTTCCCTCCTCTATAACCCAAGACTTGTCTGAAATTGGAGGGAGGATGAGAGGAGGCTGAAGAGGCCGGACTGGAGGCATGGTGTTCCCCATTTACAAGAGACAAATCGCTGGCTGGCTATTAAGGCCGCGGTTTGATGGGCATTGCACTGCCTGCGTTTGAAGTCCAGACTGAAAGTCCTCTGAGGATGTAAGTGGGATGCTTTTAGGCTGTCTTTCACTTCGACTTAATTAAGAAACTGGTGGGCTTTGTCTGGAGGGCCCCGTTAACGTGTGAAGCCCGGGCCCCCCGTGCCGAGGGGCCGGGAGGGGGACACCCATGCGCGCCGCTTTTGTGCCGTGTTGCCAAACTGAAGACAGTAGCGAGTGCGAGGTGGGCATTGCCTGAGGTCAGTGCTTGTGTGCGGCAGCGAAGCCGCCTCCCGCCGCAGAAAGCATTTCTGGGAGAGCCGGAGCCGACCGACCTTCCTGCGCCACCTGTGTGGGGAAACAACATTAATTCATGGGAGCCTGGAGGGAGTTTGTGCGTGTCCTTCATTGGTCCTAATGGGGGATTGGATGTTACACCAAGAAAGGGCAAATGCTAATCCTTAAGTAGCCAATTTATCCTCATTTTTACGTCTTCAGTCTTGGTGCTTCTTGCTTGACAAGTGTCCAGTGAAGTGTTTCTTCCACTCCAGTTCAAAGTGCATGTCATGAAATGAATCTTAGAATCAGGGAATAGTTTGGGTTGGAAGGATCCTCAAAGCTCATCCAGTTCCACCCCCGCCATGGGGAGGGACATCTCCCACTGGATCAGGGGCTCCAAGCCCCATCCAATCTGGCCTTGAACCAGCCTCGAATAACCATAAGGTGGCCACAGAAATGGTCTGAGGGCTGGAGTACCTCCCATACTAGGGCAGGCTGAATGAGGTGGGGTTGTTCAGCCTGGAGAAAAGAAGGCTCCAGAAAGACCTTAGAGCAGCTTCCAGTGCTGAAAGGGGCTCCAGGAAAGCTGAGGCGGGGCGGGGGGGAGGTCTCTTGATCAGGGAGGCAGGAATAGGATGAGGGGAACGGTTTTTAGCTGAAAGAGGAGAGATTGAGACGAGATCTTAGGAAGAAATGTTTTGCTGTGACGGTGGGGAGACTCCGTCCCAGGTTGCCCAGAGCAGTGGTGGCTGCCCCATCCCTGGAGGTGTCCAAGGCCAGGTTGGATGGGGCTTGGAGTCCCTGATCCAGTGGGAGGTGTCCCTGCCCATGGCAAGAGGTGGAACTGGATGGGCTTTAAGGTCCCTTCCAACCCAAATCATCCTGTGATTCTATGGTTGCCCATTAGAAAAGATGAGTATCTGACTCAGTGCAGTGCCATAACAAGAGGGTCAGAGCTTTACCGTAATATACATTGTATAACTCCCCCAAATCTCCCCAATTCAAGGAATTTGGAAAGCATAAACTCTCCAGAACTGAAGAGTTTCCCAGGTTTATTGCTTAGTGGTTTTCTTTAGCCATGCAGGATCTCCAGCTCCTGCAGGGCTCGCTGTATTTCACTCCTGCAGGGTTTGTAGTGTCTGTGGGGATCCCAGCGGACACTGTGTTGAATTCAGCTTGAGAGCACTAGCAAGGCAACAGCGCTTCTATAAACTTTTGGAAAAGCACCTTATTGGAGCCAAAGTGACTCATCCCTGCAAGAGAAGCAGCGAATGTTTTTCTGGCATTTAAATAAAATGCAAAAATAGGTATTTCCCACTTTGATATTAAAATAAAGACTTAGATGTGAGGGAGAAAAGCCCAATGTTTAGGCCTTCTACAAAAACATCAGCGGTGCCAAGTGATTCATACGGAGTATTTTACAGCGAGCTTTCAGGGGGAGCGCAGGGTTATAAACAGTAACGTTTCCAGTCCTTGAGCTGAAAGTGTTTGATTTCTTGTGAATGTTTAATTCTGTGCTTTCTGATTCATAAAACACTTGATCCGGGGCGGCGGTGCTTGACAAGATGCTCGAATAGCTTGGGAGCCAGGTGAATGTTTAAAGTTGATTTCCAGTTTCTGTTTGAGCTTGAGGTTCGGCTGGGAGACAAAGGAGAGTGGGTTTTCAACCTTTGCATCACACCTCAGCTTTTTGCTGAGGTTCCTTCCTTTCTGCACGTCTCTCCCAGCGTTGCCGCTTCTGCTTTGCTGTTTCCTGGGGTAAGAGGAGCAGAAACAATATTTCCATTGGATGCACGGCTGCTTTGCTGTGTCCTCTTATCCCCCTTCCTACATCCTCACGTGTTTTATGGTGTTGGCCATCACTTTGGCTGTTTCAAAGATGCTCATTGCTTTGGGAGCTGGATGGAGTTGTGTAGGTGAATAAATCCCTTCTGCCCTGTACTCATCTGTCCGCATTTAAGCATTTTGGTGTCACATTTGTGCATGCATGTTAGTGGTTAATGGGCTGTGGGAGAAACATCTTGACAAGGAGTTTAGGTCAGACCACCTTGCCCGCTGACAAAAAGCTGTTCCTGTGCTGGAATCCTCCACAGAGACTTCTCTGCAGCTGGATTTCATAGAATCATTAAGGTTGGAAAAGCCCTCTCAGCTCATCCAGTTCAACCATCAGCCCAGCCCCACCGTGCCTGCTGAACCATGACCCCAAGTGCCACAGATACATATTTTTTGAATTGCCTTGGGCAGTTTGCTTCAGCGTGGACTGTCTCTGTTGAGCTGCTGTAACATGGAGCTACTCTGAAAATGTACGTAGTTGATGCAGAAGGAGGCTCACACTTTAGGTCCTTAAATTCTGCTTGAAATAAAGAGTTGGTGGATTTTGGAGGCTCGTGGGAGAAGGGGTTGCTCTGTTCATACTGTATGAGCCCTGTAGGAGTGAGGAAGGTTGGATTCTGGCAATTCGTAAATGCGTGAAGTACAGCTCTTGGGCTGTCCAGGCAGCTCCCGTTGCAAAGATGCTTCATTTCAGCTGCCAGAGGAACCAAAGAGGTCATCATCCAGAAAAAGAATCATACAATCATTGAATGATTTGGGTCAGAAGATCTCATCCAGTTCCACCCCCTGCCATGGGCAGGGACACCTCCCACTGGATCAGGAGCTCCAAGCCCCGTCCAACCTGACCTTGAACACCTCCAGGGATGGGGCAGCCACCACTGCTCTGGGCAACCTGGGCCAGGGCCTCTCACCCTCACAGCAAAACATTTCTTCCTAAGATCTCATCTCAATTTCTCCTTTTTCAGCTGAAAACCGTTCCCCCTCATCCTATCCCTGCACCCCCTGAGAAAGATTCCCTCCCCATCCAGAAGACTGGAGCAGAGCTGGCTTTCCCTTGCTGCTCTGGAAATGAGGTGGTCAGGAAATGCCAATGACTTTTTGGTGGTCATCTCTTGTCTTGCTATTTCTGGCAATAAGTAGATGAATTCATCTCAGAGCTTGGAACTGGGGAGTACTTAGATGTTAAATGGCTTAATAAGCTGAGCTGGTTGCTGCATGACTGATGTGGCAGCGCCCAAAGGAGAGGCGTCTGTGTTGGTGACTGCCGCGTGTCCGTAGGTGGGCACTCAGGTATTTTTATGGGTTATGACTGAACAAGTTTTACAATGTACGAGCTCCAGTCGTCTGCTTCCTTGCTTAATTTGGCAGGGTTCATAGGAGAACCGAGCGTGAGGTAAGGGGCAGTTTTGGCTCCATTCTGCTCAACAGCTGGTGTAGTGGTGGTCCAGCTCACCTGAGACACCAAGTTGGCTCCATAACTCTGAGATAGCAGGGAGGACCCCGTCTGCTTTTAAAGCCCTCGTCCATCATCAGTCAATAAAGGAATGGGGTGTCAGGATGGCAGGAGATGTGTTATTTCTAGGCAGGCTTCCATATTTGTGGGTGTGTGTGGCTGGCTTGTGCTCTTCTACCAAGGTTCATGGAAGGCGAGTGCTAAAAAAAGACCTCATGGCCTTAAGGGACAAAGGGAGAAACTGGGAGTAACAGTGGAGCTGTTGCCATGAGGAATGGCTGCCCTCTGCCACCAGCCCAGCACTGGCTCTGTTTTGCGGTGGTTGACCTGTCAGTAGCTTCATGTCATATAAATTGTCCTTGGTGGTACCAGGAGGTGCTGATGTCCCCATTGGAGTGGTTGTGGCTCAACTGTGTCCACGTCCTGGAGCATTGTCACTGCCTGCTCTCGGACTGTCCCAGTGCAGCTCTGACCTTGAGGTGCTGGGGGAGCTGGAATTAAGCAGTTGGATTTTGAGGATGCAATCTAGAATGTGTCGTATTTACCCAGAGGAGCTGTGGATTGCTTCACAGTGAGGTAACAGAGAATCATGGAATCATTAAGGCTGGAAAAGACCTCTCAGCTCATCCAGTCCAACCGTCAGCCCAACCCCACCATGCTGACTAAACCATGTCCTGAACTGCCAAGGCCACACGTTTGAACCCCTCCAGGGATGGGGACACCCCCACTGGCCTGGGCAGCCTCTGCCAGGGCTTCACCACTCTGTCAGGAAAGAAGTTTTTCCTTATATCCAGTCTAAACCACCTCTAGTGCAACTTGAGGCCATTTCCTCTTGTCCTATCCCTTGTTACTTGGGAGAAGAGACCAACACCCACCTCACCAGAACCTCCTTTCCTGGAGCTGCAGAGTGATGACGTCTCCTCTCAGCCTTCTCCAGACTGAACAGCCCCAGGTCCATCAGCCGCTCACAGAACCCATGTGCTCCAGACCATTCACCAGCTCTGTTACCTTTCTCTTGACATGCTCTAGCACCTCAATGTCCTTCTGTCTGTCCTTCCTTCTGTCTGCAACCAGACTGTCCTTCCCAGGCTGCTCTGCAGAAATAGCTGCTTGAGTGTTTCGTCATGGATCACTGACACAGACGAATGCAGGTTCTCGTGATGCCACCTGAGGTCAAGGCATGGGTGCAGCAGGCAAGAACAGTCCCTTGTATCTGGTGTGCATGTCACATGCAGAGTCTGAGACTCCAAAAACGCCTTTGGCTGCTGCTTGTAACCCTTCACCTGGTCCAGGCAATGGAACCCTACAGGTCTGGAGCATGGAGGAGGCGGGTAGGCTGGGGACAACCAGAGAAGCTGTTCCTTGGGGACCCTCTGCTGCCGCAGGTTGGCAGACATCACTTTGGAGTTGTCAGGCCGATGCATTAACAGCTGAAGTTTATCCATAGGTGCGTGGTCATGGCTGATGCTCAGGAGATCAGGGCTTGCCTACTTAGCAGAGCCTGCTAGTGGGCTCCTTTCCTTGTTACTTTGCCGCGATGACTTGACCTGCCCTTTGCAGGGATGGAATACATCTGAGTCACTTCATCCGGTGGCTCGGCAAACCCCAGTGTGGTTTCCCAAGTGCTCCCATCCCTGCTGTTAGAACTTCCTTCAGAGCTATCAGACCCCTCTCACCTTGCTGAAAACATCAGCCCTTCTCACCAGGTTAGTCATCTGGGTTTCTGCAGTTTCTCATGGCCTCCTTTGAGATACCAGGACATGAAACAGTCTCTTGTGGTGGAGCCACCTTAGACTGAACTGACTGCACTTGAGTAGTCCTCAACTGTCTGACTTCTTGCATAAGAGACTTTCTCTGAGAGATATTTTTAAAGACATCTGTTTGATAAAAATACCTTAGGTAGGAGGAGAACTCTCAGCACACTCTCACCTTCTCCAGCATGATGGGGTTACACCCTTTGCTTTATATAGATCAAGAAAATAGGGACTTTGTGATTCTTTAGATAATGGAGGGGTGCTGAACAGTGCTGTACAGACGCATGTTAAACTGGGAGTCTTTTCAAAAGAAGATATTATAGAGTGGAGTCTGAAGCCTTTGTGGAACAATGTCTTCCAGAACCTGCCACTGCCAGCAGTGCTCCTCACCAGATGTCATCAGGAGGGAGAGTAACAGTTGCTGCCTGTTTACCTGGTACTCCAGGCTGGTGTTTCCCAGCCTCGGTCCACGTACTCTGGCAGGTGGCAGTGAAGTACACAGATGGGCACTGCCCGGTCACTGTGAGTGTTCATGGACCCGAGTGAGGGAACTCGCGGCCTTAACCTGCTCCTGCAGCTTCCTGGGCTGTTCCTCACAACTCTTACAGCAGCTGCCTCTCATAGAATCCTGGAATGTTTTGGGTTGGACCTCAAACCCATCCAGTTCCACCCCCAGCCATGGACAGGGACACCTCCCATGGGATCTGGTTGCTCCAAGCCCCGTCCAATCTGGCCTTGAACACCTCCAGGGATGGGGCAGCCACATCTTCTCTGGGCAACCTGGGCCAGGGCCTTCCCATCCTCACAGCAAAACATTTCATCCTAAGATCTCATCTTAATCTTCCTCTTTCAGCTGAAAACCATTCCCCCTTGTCCTGTCCCTGCACTCCCTGATCAAGAGCACCTCTCCAGCTTTCCTGGAGGCTCTTGCACAGACCAGATCTTTGTTTGTCTCTTTTGGATTGCAAAAGCTGCTCTGCTCCATCAGTTCCCCTAAAGGCAGACAACTGCTGCTCTCTGGCTTGTTCGCAGACCCCTCTTCCGTCCCTGGGTGTTGCTGTTGGCACATCCATAAGCGCATTTTTTTAGCATTTACATTGATGACAGCGCTGGTAGCATCATTGCTTCAAAAATGCTGGTGCTTCTCTGAAATAAAGAGTCCTCACCGTGGGGAACTGCTGAGCTGCTGAGCGCTGTAAAACCTGGAACATCATCTTCCCTTTTTGGAGAGAAGCTAAGAGTTCATTGGGAAAAGAATAATTAATGCTGCCAGGGAAGCTTCTTGATTGCGGTTGCTCCTGAAGGTGGTAATGAATGTGTGCTATCTGGGCCTGGGGATTTGGCGTATGAATTTCCCAGGGTCTAATCATCTCCTAAGGCTGTGAGTGTGACTCCTTCTCCAGTAATCTACTTAACTGGGTAACTCACCCCTCCTTCTGCCTCCCAAGAGAATGAATCTCACAGGTTGTTTGCATGACAAGTAGCTGGGGGTTGTCTGAGACTCGGAAGAAGATGCCGGGAGTTAATTGTAGCAGCTCTCGTTAATGGGTTCCCATGTTCACGAGGAGGCTGGCTGAGGAGCAGAGCTCGCGGATGCTTTTTATAAGGAGTGCTCTTCTAGGCTGCCGCGTGTGTTTTGAGAGCTCAAATGGTAAAACCAAAAGCGTTTTGCCTTCCAAAGGATGTTTTTCTCCACCGAAACTAATCTCAAGGGAAAATGATGTTTGGGAGTTGTAGGATTATTGGATTTGCAGATAGAAACTGCGGTGCGAATGGCAGCTCCTGCTTGATGGCCAAAGCAGCCAGCGGGGAGATGTTCCTGGCAGCTGTTCACACTAAAAATCTCTCTTAAAGCCATCAAAACCACAGTGGGCAATGCTTAAATAAAAACAAAAGTTACTAGCAAACAAAATCTAAGCCCTTCATCCACATCTTCGTTTTTAAAAGAGACACAAGATGTTCCATCAGAAGGGCTGCGTTAATTGTTGACCCCAAATTTTATCAGGATCCCCTCACCCCAAACTTTCACTGGGCTGAAAGTACAAAGATAAGCAGCCCTTCGTCTCTTCTTTTGAATTTGCTGCCTCCTAAAGTCAAACAGTGTGAATAAAACCCCTGCTTTGAGATAGGCTCCATGGGATGTGGTCAGGATAGGCTCTGCGGTATGTGGTCAATATAAAATCTATGGAACGTGGTCACAACGGGCTCCATAGTGCATGGTCAGCTCATGCCAGCTTGCACCCGGAGCAGAGGGGACAGAATGAGAAGCTGTGCTGGGAGCAAAGGGCTGGGAAGCTCTGGATTAACTGGATGGGTTCTATTTTAATTACTGTCGTGTTGTGTGGCTTGCTTGGAATCCAGCACTGCCAAGCGTCTTAGTGCAGTCCCAGCGGTTTGCACTTAATATGCGTTGCATTAACTGTTTGCAGATGACTTGGTCCTGCTGTAACGCTGTGTGTGCAGGCTGAAATGTTTGGAGTGGTTGAGGCAGAGTCTGATGGAACCTGAAAAACAAATTCTCTTACCCTTATTGCGGAGCACAGCTCTACCTGGGGACACAGCACAGGAGTTGTGGTGTAGGTTTTCCCCTTGGTGGTGGGGAGGTGAGGTCATCTCAAGAGAGTTTCATGCGTACACGGAGCAGCAAGCATCGATGCATCAATGTCTGACACCTTAAACCACTTTCCTGTCTCCACCTCAGGGCTGCCACAAGTGTTGGTGCAGATGTTGAGGTTCAGCATCCTCTTAACGTTGAGCTAGCTTTGGTTTCCAGAATTGTGGAATGGTTTGGGTTGGAAGGGACCTCAAAAGCCCATCCAGTTTCACTCCCAGCCATGGGCAGGGACACCTCCCACCAGATCAGGGGCTCCAAGCCCCATCCAACCTGGCCTTGAACACCTCCAGGGATGGGGCAGCCACCCCTGCTCTGGGCAACCTGGGCCGGGGCCTCCCCACCCTCACAGCAAAACATTTCTTCCCAAGATCTCATCTCAATCTCCCCTCTTGCAGCCCAAAACCATTCCCCTCATCCTATCCCTGCACTCCCTGATCAAGAGCCCCTCCCCAGCTTTCCTGGCGCCCATTTCAGTCCTGGAAACTGCTTTAAGGTCTCCCAGGAGAGACCTTTTAGATTCTTTGCTTCTGTTCTTGTGCTGGCCAATTCACAGACCCCCCGGTTGTACTCAGATGTGGATTGGGGTAGCTGTGGACCACAAGTGGACGATCCCTGTTGAGTTCTCCAGCCAAAGGTGGTCTGATCCTCTACACAGGTCTGTGGGGCTTTGCCTCCAGCTCCAGCTGGGAATGACTGCATCCATGGATGCTGCCTAGGCTGCAGCATCAGCCGGTGCTTATCTGCTGGCAAGATCAGGGCCTGGAGAGCAAGAAACCCCTCCCTGATGTCCTGTGCCCAGATAAGTCAGACTTTTGCTAGCCTAGCACCAAGGTGATTTGTGTTTTCATGGGGAAAGGTGCACATGAAAAATAATTTATTGAATCTTTGTATAAAGAAAGTGAAAGGAAAAATGAAATATGTCCTGCAATTGTAAAAGTACATTGAAAATCCTGTTTGTTTTCTGACTCAGAAAGATGTAGTTGGCTTGAGTGGAATTGTCGCAGAATTGTACCCCTCTGTTTCAGTTAATGTTTTGCAGACGGCAGAGTCCTCAAAACAATGTGAAACCCAGGGGATAAATGAGGATCTTCCTGATGATCTGTGCAAATCCAGAGACCACGTGTACTCAGTCTGAACCTTTCCTAACTGACATCATCCTCCAAGCTGCAGGGATGGCTTTTCCGTCATTATAAGCCTTTAAGGTGAAGGTAAGAAGATGAGAACTGCCCACACCTGAAGGGAGCAGAGCTGTCCGGTGGGCCTGATCCGTGGCATCGAGAGAGCCAGGATACGCAGGAGCAGGGCAGGGTCTGGTGGTCGGCTCAAGTCATCTCCACAGTTCTCCTGGCCTTGAAGCGGGGACCTTGTGAAGCCCCAGGCATGGGTCTGGGTTTCGGCACCACTGCCGCGTTGCCGAAGGACACCCGGAATCTCTTTGGCTCTTTATAGCCCCCCTACTATTGGACCCGTTTCTCCTTCCCGTGTCTGGTATTGTGTAGGGGTGAATGCTGCCGGAGCGGGGAACACGGGATGCTTTGCAAAACATCGCCTTTATTCTGTCAACCCAGTGACTGCGACTTTTCTTGATTGTGGTTTCTTTTAGTTAATTAGAAATGTTTGGAACCGCCTCGCACCTCAGCGGGGTTCAGTCCTGCGGGGTGCCAAGTGCTTTGTTCTCCAGCCAGCAAAGCACTTCAGCGTGGCTTGAAGAACTCTTTCCGGGCTGAAAGAAGCTCTCATTGATTTCAGGGCACGGAAGGGCTGAGCCAAGCCCAAATTTCTTCCAATGATCTCGACTCAAATACTAACATCCAGGAAAGTGTTTCTTGAATGTTAACGCCACCTTAAACAGCGATAGTGCAGCCTTCACGGCTTGAACCGGGCAAAGAGTAACAAAGACTGGTGTGACGTGTTTGGGAAAAGAGAGGAATTCATGGTTAAAGGTGACTTTTCCCCCCTTCTCCCCCATTTTTCCCTTCCAGTTCTGAGGTAGCAGAGGTCAGTGTTAGCTGTGCCCATCCTCAGCGAGCTTTTAATAAATTAGGGGAAAACAGACAGAGTTTGGAAAAGGAGAGGATAAGGAAATTCTCCAAGGAGAGTTTTAGTGGCAACATGATTAATAAGGGACACTGCTGGAAAGAGAATCAGACCAGAGCTATTGCAAAAGCATATGGAGCACCCCTCGTTTGGGGCAGGAGCGCGATTCAGACAAATGATCCAGGGCGATTTATGGCTCTTTACAGCCTGGGGGTTTTTCGCCCCCTGGAAGCGTGAGGGGAATAAGCTCTGTGTATTTAACAGTGGGATTAGCAGTAAGGAAAAGAAGTTATTTAGTGCAGCAGGCAACTTCTTTTTCTCCCAAATATCAGTATCCTTGTTTGATAACAGGCCGTGCTCCTTATAGAGACTTTTATTCCTTGATTTTATATATGTATTTTTTCCTCTTTGTCAGCCCCTGCCTGTATCCAGTAATGACCTTAAGGAGGCAGAAAAGAGAAACATTCTCCAGCAGGAGAACATGATGCAAAAGAGATGACAATGGGTTTCTGAAGCATCCTGCCTTCTGGAGGGTCTCCCAGTGCTGCCTTTCTCCCTTTCAAACCCAAGCTTCCGCTAGTGGGTGAGGATGCAGAGAGATTGTTCCCTTGCTGCCTTTGCTCCCTGGGTGCAGCCCATTCAGCCCTGCCTCGTTCACAACCCCCAGAACTGTTTTCTCCCTGCACTTTGTCCAGAGAGCAATTATTTCTCCATTGCCTTTGAATTTCTTCCCCGTGCGGCTGCAGGGCCAGCTTGAGCTGTCGTGTGGGACGGCGAAGACCTGGAGTTAAGAGGTTAGAAACTTCTCCAGTTCTAGGAAGGCGCTGAGGTGAAATGGTAGTGTGGTTTTTCCTCCTCTTACTCTGTTTTTTTTAGTTCTTTTATACAAAATGAGAACCTCTCGTACTGCGCGTGCATAAATTGTGCAGGTTTGGCTCTGCTCAAGGCAGAAGTTAAAAACTGAAATCAAATGCAATAGCCACCCTGACACATGAGACAATGCAGTCTTCCAAACCCAAAATAGCTTTGTGGAGCACACCAGCGTATAAGAGTGAGAGCTCTCTGTGTGTGGGCTTTAAGAGATGCTTTGCCTTCCTTATTTTTGGAGAAGAAACGTCTGTTAGCATCTAAATGATTTCAAGAATTCAGCATGGGTTGAATTCCCTGCTGCATCGGCACAAAACCTGCACGTTGCTACCGGACTCAGTTGTTTTATTGGTGTCCTGCTCTTCAGATTCCATTTACCAATAACTTCTCAGAGTGATTATGCAAGTCAAACCTAATTTCTTATCACAGTTCTGTGTTTGTTGGCTCCGTTGTTTGTGAGAGATTGTTTCACCCGCCCTGTTTCTCTTGGCATTTTGAGAACGTTCTTCTAGTTGTTAGCAGCTGCAAATAGTATTAATGAGAGGTATTTGGTTGCTGGTTTCTGCAGTTTTGAATGCTGATGTAGGTGGGATTGCCAAAGGCTGAGCAAGTTTCTAAAAGAAGGATTGTTCTTTGAAATGCAAAAACACTGTTCTCAACAAAAAAAACCCAGCTATTTCTGAATCGAGAAACGTCCACTTCTGCAGAAACCTCTTATCGTAGAATCATGGAATGGTTTGGGTCAGAAGAGACCTCAAAGCCCATCCAGTTCCAACCTCGTGCCACGGACAAGGACACCTCCCACTGGATCAGGGGCTCCAATCCCCATTCAGCCTGGCCTTGGACACCTCCAGGGATGAGGCAGCTACCACTGCTTTGGGCAACCTGGGCCAGGGCCTCCCCACCCTCATGGTGAAGAATTTCTTCCTAATGTCTAATCTGAATCTTCCCCCTTACAATTTAAAGCCATTTCCCAGCTTTCCTGCTACTCCATGTTCTTGTAAAAAGTCCCTCGCCAGCTTCTCTGGAGCACCTTTTGGTACTGGAAACTGTTCTAAGGTCTCTCCAGAGCCTTCTCTTCTCCAGGCTGAACAACCCCAGCTCTCTCAGCCTGTCCTCATAGCAGAGGTGCTCCATTCTTCAGATCACCTTCATGGCCTCCTCTGGACTCATTCCAAGAGTTCCATATCCTTCATATGTTGCGGATTCCAGAACTGAATAATTTGACTTCATCTGTCTAAATGGGTATTGAAATTAAAATCAATGAAGCCTCATCTAAGAATCTTCTTAACTGATAAAAGAGTCAATCTGAATGACATAAGGATTTTGCCCTTTTCTCAGTGTTCTATAGGAGGTGTTAAGCACTTCCCAACTTCAGCAATACCTCTCTGGTATTGCTGTTCTTCACGAAGAAGTTTTAGTGGGTTAGGGAATAACTTTCTCAGATGAGCACAGATGATTTATGAAAATGAGCTGATCTCCTGGTGTGGTCTTACCTGGGGAGAAACCAGTACATGTGCTCCCCAAACAATGGTGCATCCTTAAAGGTTTTCAAGAGTCAGGTTGACAAAACCTCCTTTGTGGGAGCTGCAGAGAGTGATGAGGTCTCCCCTCAGCCTCCCCTTCTCCAGGCTAAACAGCCCCAGGTCCCTCAGCCGCTCCCAGAACCCCTGGGCTCCAGCCCCTTCACCAGCTCTGTTCCCTTCTCCAGATGCACTCCAGCCCCTCAATGTCCTTCTTGTAATGAGGGATCCAAAACTGAACTCCAGTTGACTTCTCTCCAGAGTCAGAAGAGGACATCCTTGCTGTGGCCACCAGATCTTGCTGTTGGAGCTCTAGGTTTATCCAGATCAAATTCATGGAGTGAGTCAACCGAAAACAATTAGGCTTGTGCTCTAGAGAAAGCTACAGCTTGTATTTAATACAATACATGGGGTGTCAGCCTTTGGCTGCTGAGCTACAGGTGGCTTTTGGAGGGACTCGAAGGCAATTGCTGTAAAAGAGTCACAGTGTGAGCAGCAGCTTTGTTGAGTGAGGCCAGGTTTCTGAGTAGACTCCCTTAATGTGGAAAGAAGTAATCATGCTGGGGCCGCCACTACTGGCTTGGCTTGGGAGACCCTTGGTCACGTTGTCCAGCAAAACCTCCTAGTGGATGGATCTGTGCTCAGGAAACCGTTCTCATTGGCCTCTGCTGGGCTGTGTTTGGAGCCGGCACTAAGAGTCTGAATTCCGTCCCTTCCAGCACTTAACTACATGAAGACCTTGATGCTTGAGGCTGTGGAAGACTGAGTGCATCCTGCACTGAGCTGGTTTGTGTTCTTGAACCTGATTGCATAACCGCTTTTACAGGAGAAGCTCCTCAACTCCACCAAGAGCAATAGTAGTGGTAAAATTGCAGTTTATGGGGTAGCTTCCTCCTTGTGTACCTGGAATTACCTCTCGGAGCTGTTCTCCAAGGTCGGAAGCATAGAGAGACACAATGAGCAGTTGGGAGAACGGTTCAGTCTTCGAAATCAGTGTAGACTGGAAAAACAAAAGGCGTATTAGATGAGTGTAACCAGCTTAGATGTGCTATGTATTTAATATTCATCTGTGGCTTTTAAAATCAGCAACAGCCAGAGTATCCTGGATTTGAGACTAGTCTTTGTTCATGTCGTGGATGTGGAGACAATTTTGTTCTGGACTTCACCCCACCGAGCATCATCTTGCAGGTAGTCATGTGAACTGACTGGAGCAGTGCTGCCCAGTGCTGCACCAACCATGGCAACAGCCCTCTTTTACAGGGTCTTCCCAGTAATTTCACATTAAAAGTTGCGAGGATTTAATTCCTGACTGTTTTGTACCCAGTTTTAATTTTGAAGAAGAGAAAAACCACTTCCACGCTTCTTTTGAGCCAGAGTTTCTCATCCTTCACTCTGTGTAAAGATGATTTACGGCGCTGGTGGGGGCTCCGCTGGAAATGCAAGATCTATTCTGAAGTGGCTTGAACAGCCCATGCTGAAATGTTTATTGCTGTCTTCAAACTCCAATGTATCAGGGTTGATGGTGCCTGTCCAGGAAAGAGAGAGAGTGGAGTGGGGCGAGGGGGGTATTTTTAGTATTCCAATAAAAGACGAGGCTTTTAAAGGAAATCACTTATTGCCATTTTGCAATCAAGAATGCAGGAGTGTTCCAGGGACTGCAAGAAATATGCTTCAAGAATGCTTGAGCCATACGGAACTAATCATTAAATACGCTTTCGTTTCCACCCCCAGTTCTTGCTCTGAGGAAGCCATTTAGAAGCTTTGCAATTTGTATGTAAATCTCAACCCTCCTGACCACGCGGTCAAGCATCTGAGGGACTTAGGAGCCAGCATCCCAAGTTCTTACCATTCCTCTGCAAGCAGGGCACTTTTTTAAATAGAAGACACATGGACCAGACTTCAAGAACACTCAATCTGACCTGAAATGGCTTGGTATGAACACTATAGGATTTCTTTTCCTCCTAGAACCTTTCCTCCATGATCTGTGTCTGGCTAGGAAAGTTCCCCTTACAGATTCAGGCAGACCAGTGCCACTGGAGTTCTGTTCCTGCTGCTTATTCCACTCTAATTATTTTTAATTCACGTTTTCCCATATAACTTAATTTGTTGATGCTTTAAACCTTTTGGAAGCGTTCTCATGCTCCTATAGATCCCTCTGACTGGGGAGTGAGCAATGCCAGCGTATGTGCGAGTGAGAAAAAGGCAGAAGCGAAGACTTTCTTAAGTGATTCCAGAGCCCAAGGGGTGGTTCCCCTCTTCCTCTCCCCATGTTCCCATCCTTTCCCTTGCACGGGTGCTGGTGTCCTGGTGAGGAGGCACGAGGAGTGATAATGGAAGACAACTGAGCCTCCCAAACACAAAGGCCAGGGTGTCAGGCTGGTGGCAGATGGGCATGGGCAGATGTCCCCTTCTGCGCCCTCTTTTCATTGCGCTATTTTGTTTTGCCCCATTTGTTTTCACTGGAGAAAACAGTGGAGGAACAACAGTCCCCTGCTGGGATCATCTGTCGTGGCTCCTGCCTTTTCTCAGCTTGCTGCAGGTACTGGCGCCGGGGGAAGCTGCTGCCTGGCAGATCCTTTCTTTCAGGAAAGCCATTTGGAGTTTGCCAGCAGCTTCTGCATCCCTGGCTGGAGCAGGGGCTGCTGGGACAGGCTGCTCTGGAGAAGGTACATGGATGTGTGGGTCTGAGGAGGAGCACCAGCCGTTGGGGAGCTGTGGGAGTCAGCAACACCATGTTGCTGGGACTGAACTCACCTTCACCCTAGGTTGGTGCCTCTCCTTGCAGCCTGTGCTGGGTCCTCTGGTAGATCTCCAACATTTCTAATGCAAGAAGTCTCTTTAGTGACCACTGAGCTGTGCTGCTTAAGGACAACACCTGATAGTGGCTAACCTTTGGATTTTCATAGAATCATAGAATAGCCAGGTTGGAAGAGACCCACCGGATCATCGAGTCCAACCATTCCTATCAAACACTAAACCATGGCCCTCAGCACCTCATCCACCCGTCCCTTAAACACCTACAGCGAGGGTGACTCAACCCCCTCCCTGGGCAGCCTCTGCCAGTCCCCAGTGACCCTTTCTGTGAAAATTTTTTCGTAATGTTCAGCCTAAACCTCCCCTGTTGGAGCTTGAGGCCATTCCCTCTTGTCCTGTCCCCTGTCACTTGGGAGAAGAGCCCAGCTCCCTCCTCTCCACAACCTCCTCTCAGGTAGTTGTAGAGAGCAATGAGGTCTTCCCTCAGCCTCCTCTTCTCCAGGCTAAACACCCCCAGCTCTCTCAGCCGTTCCCCGTAAGGCCTGTTCTCCAGCCCCTTCACCAGCTTCGTTGCTCTTCTCTGGACTCGCTCCAGAGCCTCAGCATCTTTCTTGTGGGGAGGGGCCCAGAACTGAACACAGGATTCGAGGAGCGGTCTCCCCAGTGCCGAGTCCAGAGGGAGAATAACCTCCCTGGACCTGCTGGTCACGCAGTTTCTGATCCAAGCCAAGATGCCATTGGCCTTCTTGGCCACCTGGGCCCCTGCTGGCTCATGTTCATTCGCTGTCAACCAACACCCTTTCTCCTCCAGGCAGCTTTCAGCCTGTCTTCGTTCAAGTGGTGCTCCAGCCCTCAGGTCATATGCATGGCTTCTTCTGGCCTCCCTCCAACAGCTCCATGTCCTTCCTGTGCTGAGGACTCCAGCTTCTATTCTTCATTGCTCAGCACCCTGAGTGGTGTGGGGAGGATGACTTCTGGTAAGCCTGGAGATGGGGATCTCCCAGCTAATCCTTTCCCACTGATTTTTGCTGAGCTTATGCCAGAACAAAAGGTTTCAGGTGACCCCTGTGGCTTGGTTGGGCTTGTGTGGGTGAACCTCATCTGAAAGACAGTTATTTGTAGGACGTTTGTGATCTTGTTTGGGTTTATTTTGTTCCCTTTCTTCTGGGAAACCTGCAGCACACATTAAGGTTTTTGAAACTCTTACAAGTCCCGTTCCAAGTTGTAACACAGTTGTTCAGAAATTCAGCTCATTGCTCGACTGATCTTGTTTCTTGTCGTCGCTTATGTAAGGGAAAGGATTCTCAAGAGTTTGGAGAAGGGAAAGTTGGAAAGCGTGCGTGCTTGTTTAATGCAAAAAAAGGAGGGGGGAGGGGTTGGACACAAATCAGCCACATGCAAAACCATCCAGTAACTGTGTCTGCTGATGACCTTTGGGGTTGGAAACTGTTTGATAATAGCAGTGTGGGGATGAGTGAGGAAAGTCTGTGAAGTCACTTGAGCAAGAACCAGAGGGAAAAACATGAGAGTCTTTCCAGTTTCTGGCTTACTGGGAGCTGGGTCATCTCCTTCCCAGCTCCAAATTCTGTGTCTGGTGCTGCCCCCAAGGCACCCATCAGAAAAAGGCATCAGGCAGAGATGTCAGAGGATGCCAGGTTCGAGTCAAAAAGGTGGTCTGTGGGAAAGGGCCATCAGTGACCTCAGTGAGAGTTGGGATCTTAAATTGTCTGCTTTGGCTGGGCATGGGTGCAAGGTCCTGCATGCATTGACCATGAAAGACAGCTTGTGCTCCACAGGGACTTTCTTTCAGCCTGCCCTTTTGGGGAAAGGATGAGAGGGACTGGTTTTCAGCTGACAGAGTGGAGATTGAGATGAGATCTTAGGAAGGAATGTTCTCCTGTGAGGGTGCTGAGGCCCTGGTCCAGGTTGCCCAGAGCAGTGGTGGCTGCCCCGTCCCTGGAGGTGTTCAAGGCCAGGTTGGATGGGGCTTGTAGCAACCAGTGGGAGGTCTCCCTGCCCATGGCAGGGGGTGGGACTGGATGGGCTTTGAGGTCCCTTCTAACTCAAACCGTTCCATGATTCTATGAAATTGCTGCAGAGTGAATATTACCTGTTCAATACAGCTGCTCTGTTCTTTGGTTCACCTGTGAGTATCAAGGGACTGATTAATGTTGGATTTTGGAGTGGAAGTCACTTGGGTAAGCTGTTCCCTCTTCCACCTAGATTTTATGCAATGATAAGTCCAGTAAATGATTTTATTATCAAGTATTTTTGCAGAAAGGTATTGTTTGGGTATGTCTATTAACTGCTTTACAGCCTTTTGGTTCAGTAATTCTGCCTCAGAGACACATTTAACTGTTTCTCCTAGGCTGTCCTCTCCAAACTACCTTCTGCTATTTAAAGGAGGTACAAATTTAGCTCAAAGTGTTCCCTTTCTCGCAGACTGCTCTGAAAGTTAAAGCCTGTGACAGTTTAGTTCTAGATGTGCTCTTGACTTGTCTTCATATCCAAACAAAAGCCTTGCCTGCCTCTGGGCTTCAATTCTGGTGGCTCAGAGGGTAAAATGTATTTTTATTTCCTAATTTCCTTAGGAAACGTTCCTGTCTCTCAGCTGCCCTTCTTCCAGTCTGATTCATGGGTCAATGCAAAAGGTTAATGAATTGTATAGACTTAGAGATGTACAGTCACATTTAGATTTATTTCAGCTTTTTAAATTGTTGGGTTGGAGCTTTTTCACCATAGAATCATAGATTTGTTAAGGTTGGAAAAGACCTTTAAGACCATCAAGTCCAACCATCAAGACAACCTCATCATGCCTGTTATGTCATGGCCCAAAGCGAAACATCTACAAGCTGTTTGAACCCCGCCAGGGACAGAGACTCCCCCACTGCCCTGGGCAGCCTCTGCCAGGGCTTCACCATCTGGTCAGTAAAGACATTTTTCCTAATGTCCAATCTAAACCTCCTCTGGTGCAACTTCAGGCCGTTTCCTCTTGTCCTGTCCCTTGTTGTTTGAGAGAAGAGACCAACACCCACCTCACCACAACCTCCTTTTCTCCAGACTGAACAGCCCCAGGTCCCTCAGCCGCTCCAGCCTGTTCCCAAGCTCTGTTCCCTTCTCTTGATGCCCCAGTCCCTCGAGGTCTTCCTTGTAGTGAGGAGCCCAAAATCCAGGATTCGAGGTGCAGCCTCACCTGCACTGAGTCCAGGGGGACAATCCCTTCCCTGCTCCTGCTGGCCACCCCATGGCTGATCCAAGCCAGGATGCCATTGGCCTTCTTGGCTGCCTGGGCCACTGCTGGCTCGTGTTCAGCCGCTGTTGTCCAGCACCCCCAGGGCTTTTTCCACCAGGCAGTCTTGCAGCCACTCTTTCCCCAAGCCTGGAGCTGCACGAGGTTTTTATGGCCCAAGTGCAAAACCTGGGACTTGGCCGTGTTGGCCACTGCTTGAGGTAGGAGGTCACCTTCGCACAGAACAGCCAAGCGTTGGAGGTGCTGAAATGTGAGCAGTTATTGTGACCAAATTCATTTGAGCTCTTCCTGTGACGGCTGCAGGTCATGTGCAGCTGGGTTTGTAGAGCATACATTGCTTTTTAAAGGAGGAGGGGGTTTCTTTACTGTCGTGCTTGGAAGCAGGTCCACGTGCTATGTGTGCATTTGTCATTTGAAAAATAGGTTTAAAAAGAAGCAAATTGAGGTATAACAATAACGGATTAAGAGAAACACTTATCTCACTTCCTTTCAGTCAGCCGGGCTGCGCATGTGGTTTGGGACCCGAATGCTTGGGATTACTCGATCGCTGAAGCAATAAAGCTTTTGGATGTAAACTCGCTCCACGCTGCTGGGACTGGATCTGACATTGGTTTTCCAATAGTGGTGTGGTTTATCTTGCTGTTATTTAGACGCCCTTTGTTTGCTGTCAGTGATGTGAGTGTTGTGGTTTGAGCTAAATTAGAGTCAGTTTTCTGACTCTAACTCAGTCTTGCCTAAGTAACTTCATTTCTGAAAGCAAACTGCATGTTTTCAGACAGTTTCTTTCTGGCAGTGATCGTGCAAAAAGGCCAGTGTATTCATTCCTACAGAAACCAAGGCCATCCTCAAGCTGGTGAAAAAGGCTGCGCCTGCAGGGAGAGGTGGACAGGAGAGGTGACCCCAGAGTGACCACCAGAGGATTCCATCCCACTGGATCAGGGGCTTCAAGCCCCATCCAACCTGGCCTTGAACACCTCCAGGGATGGGGCAGCCACAACTTACCTGGGCAACCTGTTCGAATGCCTCACAACTCTCATCGTGAAGAAATTCCTCCTTATGTCTAGCCTCAATCTGCCCCTCTCCAGTTTATACCCGTTGCCCCTCATCCTATCACTTTGGAAACAGTCTCTCCACAGCTTTCTTGTAGCCCCTTCAGGTACTGGAAGGTCAGTATAAGATCTCATCAGAGCCTTCTCTTCTCCAGGCTGAACAAGCCCAACTTTCTCAGCCTGTCCTCACTCCAGCCCTCCGATCATCTTTGTAGCCTCCTCTGGACCCGTTTCAAGAGCTCCATATGCCTCTTATGTTAAGGATTCCAGACCTGGACACAATACTCCAGATGATGTCTCATGAGAGAGGAATAGAGGGGCAGAATCCCCTCCCTCGACTTGCTGGCCACGCTGCTTTTGATGCAGCCCAGGATATGGTTGGCCTTCTGCAAGGTTATGAGGGTCAATCCCTCTTCTTCGACGGCCAACATCCAGTGAGGACCTCATTGGTCTGGTTGCTCCTGATCCTCGATCTGTGTGTTTCTGAATCCAGTTCCTGACCCCAGCTCCATCTTGGCCATGGACCCTTTCCCTCATGTATGCTCTACAGTATTTGTGGTGATGCAGAGTCATCAAGAAGTGGGGTACAGGTGCAATCTCAGATATTTTCCTCTCATTTCCCTTTCCCCTTACCGTGGGGAAGGGATTTAGGAGCCCAACTGCTCAGTTGCAGCTGCTGAAATTGGCCAGCTTAAGCCTAAAGGCAGTGAGGTATCTTCATGCCCTGTTGAAAAATTTGTATTAATGACAATTAATGCCCGAGAGGGATGTATAGCTCTGACCCAACGTGACCAAAAAATACTGAAAAACGCCATTTTTTAATATGCAAAATAACTATGATGGAGGAGTTGATGTGTGTGAACAGAGTTGATCCCTTTGACTCATTTCATTTTAACCTGGCGTTGCATGAATAGCTCCAAATGTGGAATAACTCATAAAATCGGGGTTTTTTCATCTTACACAGGAATGACCTCGGTTTTTCTTTCTTCCAAATAAGGAATTAATAATGCGATAGTTGTTGTTTCCAACGAGCTCAGCTTTCTTGAGAAGTGTCTTTTTTTTCCTCTCCTCCAGACCCAATGAAACACATGGGCGTTTGGCGCCTTTAATAACTGTTTGCAGTGCCTGCTCTTGATTTCTTTGAGTCCTGCCAATGATTTTGATGTCGAGCCGAGAGGTACAACTGCAGTGTTAAATTTCTCGAGTCAGACCGGTTGAAAAGGAAAGTCAAAAGCAATAACGTCCCAGTTCCTCTGGGCGGGCGGGGGCGTAGGATGATGTGCGAGCGCGGTGTTCTACACAGACCTATCGCCCAAGAAAATGTTTGGCTGTCACAAAACTAATAAAGCCCAAACCTCTGGAGAGGGGGGTCGCGATGCAGGTGTAGGGATCGGGGAGTGTATTTACATACAAGCCAGTTTAATAGCTTGGGATTTATGCTAAAGTGCTTCTTAATGCAATACAAATTGAATCTGCCCGCTTACTCGGAATGAGGGAAATGTTAGAAGGAAAGGAGGCTTTATGGCTTTTGGGGAGAAAGTGTTTGGTGTTTTTTAGGACAGGAAGATGGATTTCTTGGGGTGCTTGCCATGTTCAACTAGCCTTTAGGTATGCGTGTCAGACTCGGAGCCAGCCCTCCAAGCCTGTCCTCTGCTGCCTTGGAAATCAGGGGTTTGAGGCAGGTTTTCTGCGATCTACCTGGCAGCACAGACTTAAATTCCTGAAAAAGCAGGTAAAGTTTGGGCTGTTGTTATTTTTTAAACCCTGACATTTAAGAGAAGTCCTAAAGAAAGCAGATGTGATTCTACAGCCTCTTGTTGGAACTCCCATCCTCTCCCTGCTTCCCTCCTACCCTATAAAACAACTACTATGTGTTTATAAGTTAGCGCTCCATGTCACTTATAAAAGGAGACTTATTCATAAACTTCTTGGTAGGCAGTTCTGTGGGAATATAACTTTCTTGGCAGAAAACATGCTTTTCCCAGGTAATGTCATGCAAAACCAAGCTCTTTAAAGTCATAGCATGCTATTTATTATTATTCTATCATCTATAAAAGATACCAGTGCTGAACCTTCTGCATTATTGAGACTGACACTAAACCCAAATCAGGAGGAAGGATAGGGAAAGCCCCAAGCGAAACTTATATTCCAAGAAATGGTCACCAATGAGTGCTCAAAGCTTATAGAACCATAGAATCGTCAAGGTTGGAAAAGCCCTCTAAGCTCATCCAGCCCAACCATCAGCCCAGCCTCACCATGCCTGCTAAACCATGTCCTCAAACACCACATCTACACATATTTTGAACCCCTCCAGGGATGGAGACGCCACCACTGCCGTGGGCAGGCTCTGCCAGGGCTTCACTGCTCTCGCTGCAGGGCTGCTTCTCCGTACCTCTCCTCCTCTGCAAGTGTCCAGGTGATTACAAAGAGATGCCTCTCATTTTTGGGGTTGGATTTGCCATGTGCAACTTAGAAGTTCTTGAAATGGACTTGGATGGAACCTTACAGCTTTTGGAGTTGGGGCAGGTGATTTGGCCATGCGCACACACATCTTAGAAGTTTTCTTTTTTAATCTATATAAATTATGTAAATTATATAAATGATGGCAGTTTCCAGAAGCCAGCAAGCAGCCAACATGTGATTGTGTTTGCTTTCTGAATACGTTTAATATTCGGAAAGAGCACTGAGCCCACTGAACCATACTGTTCATCCCTGGAGGTGTTCAAGGCCAGGTTGAATGGAGCTTTGAGCAGCCTGTTCCAGTGAGAGGTGTCCCTGCCCATGGCAGGAGGTTGGAGCTAGATGGGCTTTGAGGTCCCTTCTAACCCAGAGTGTTCCATGATTAAAAGATGTTCTTACCTTGCCAGTGTTTACTTATTAGAATGAAACCAGTGCTTTGTTACTGGCACAAGGGCTACAGGGGAGGAAGGTGCAACCACCTCCTCCAGGGGCTGCCCCATGTGAAGCTGTAACACCAGACACCGTGTAGAAACCTGCGTGCTCTAATTGATAACACATTAAACCTCAGTGGCCAGTGCTCTGTAGCCACTTGGCGATTTTGATGGTAAATCAATAATCTGATAGAAGCAGCCTAGAAATCTTTGGACAATTATTCAAGAGGGACTTGTCAAAGCATGATGTATTTATGACTGAGTTCCTGCCTGCCTGTTCAAAGGCACTTGAACCCCTGCCAGACCCTGAACACGCTCACATTCCCAGGAGTTGTATTCAGCACAATAAGTGGATATTTCACAGTAAATATTGCCTTGTCAGAAAGCTGGCATAAGCCCCCAGATGACAAGCAACAATTGGCTGCTCTGCCAGAGCTCAGCTCTCCATCGGCAGTATGAGCAGAACTTTCTGCTGGACTCCAGGCATCGTTAGTGTCAGGAATTAAAAATCCTTTAAAGAAAGCTGCAGATCATTGAGTCTCCGCTGCTTCCGTCTGAACAGTCAGCAGAAGGGACTGGAAAGTCTCGATTAATCACAAACACAAAAGCCGGCTGCTGGCTGACGGTGGGTATCCACTCTTCTCTGAGGAAACCAATTCATCAGCATTATTTGTGATTCATAACAATTATTTGAGTCAAATAGGCTTATTTAGTTCGCGGCACTCTGTGCTTGCATCGAGTTCCAAACCAGAACTGCTAATGTTTCTCTGTCCTCTTGCTGCTCTGCAGCATGTCCAGGGTTTCAGCAGCGCGGTGCAGGCTGGATGAGCTTGGAGGTCTTTTCCAACCTTCGTGATTCTGTCATTCTATGATTCTAGAATTACAGAATTCTGGATGGAGTCCCCATCACTGGAGGGGTTCAAAAAGCGTGTGGCCATGGTTTAGCAGGCACGGTGGAGTTGGGCTAATGGTTGGACTGGATGAGCTTAGAGTTCTTTTCCAACCTTAATGATTCTGTGATTCTGTGATCCTCATTCCTCCAGGTCTGAATCTGCCTGAAGGGGTTTGAGCCCCCAGAAGTTGATTCCCCATCCCAGTTTGCACCAGACATGCAGCGCGAGCTCCATACCAGGAGGAGGAGATACTGGATACTGGGTCCTGGGTTTGTGTGACGGCTCCAAGCCATGTCTGGGCTCTCTGTGATAGGGAAACAGCAAAGGTTGGGATGACGAGAGAGAAAGGGAATGATTGATTGGAGTTGTCTGCACCACTGGTGTCTGTCAGCACTGGGGACGGCTGGCAGTGCACCAGAGAGCTTGGGGGGAGTAGGGTCCCATTTCCCTTGGGAACTCAGACCCTCAAGTCGTGCAGCCCCCACACGGGGAATAGTTCTTGTTGGGATGAACAGACACAAGGGAATGAGAGTCTTCAGCCATCGCCTGTATTTGCACAGGTCCTTAACCCCCTGGAAACTGAGGTGCTTAACCCTCTGGAAACTGAGGTGCAAGCTGGCATGGAGAATCACCTTCTGGGTGCCCAAACACCTTCAGGCAGATTCAGACCTGGAGGAATTAGGATCATAGAATCACTGAATTATTCATGTTGGAAAAGAACTCTAAGCTCATCCAGTCAACCCCACCGTGCCTACTAAACCATGTCCCCAGGTGTCACGACCACATGTGTTTTGAACCCCTCCAGGGATGGAGACTCTGCTGCTGTCCTGGGCAGCCTCTGCCAGGGCTTCACCACGTCTATGAGAAAGGAATTTTTCCTACTGTTCAATCTAAACCTTCCCCAGGTGAAACCCAGCTGGGAAGTTGTGCAGGATTAGCTCAAGTACAGTGGGAAAGGTGTCCATGGTGAACACCAAACCACTGGTGATCAAGGCTGATAAATCCTGGGAAGATGGAATAGGTTTGGGTCTTATAGAAGGTGACCCCAGGGAGATGGGTATGGTGTGAACTCTAGATCCTCCAGTCTCACAGCTGGACAGCTAGCAGGGAAGTGAACTAAAGAGTAATATTAACCTAGAGGTCAATTATGTATTTTGGAACCTTTTCTCTCCATTTTAAGTGTCATCTTAACTTGGTTTTGGTGAAGGCTTTGCTGGGTTTGGAGTGTTGAACCTGAGGAGAGGAGCAGAGACACAGCTGATCTCAGCAGTGAGATTAAAACCTGGCAAAGCAGCATGAGTGATCCTGGGAACAGCAGGGAGACTCTGTGTCCTGAAACTCCCTGTAAGCGCAGAACTTGCCCTCTGCATTTCACCACTGCTTCTCAAAGCTGGAACAGTGGCACCAGCTCAGATGTTGTAGCAGATGGAGCTTTGAGAGCATCACGCTCTCTCTAACCTGTGTTCATTAATTGCTCCATAGTTGCACGTAGATTCCACTTGCACTTCCTGCCTTTCCCTGAGAAATGCATTTCAGATTTGTATCCCTGACGCTGTTTGCTTTTGTACAGGAATCTCTTATTTTTCCTTCTCTGACTCCTGTTTGCTTTGTCAGGGGCTTTGGTTCCTGAACTTCTCTTTGAGGAGCTCTTGTCTAGGGGAATATTTATATTTCCTAGGACTTGAGCAAGAAAAGGCAAAGCAGGCAGGGAATCCAGAACACGTAATTGCTGTTGGGTCCCATCCACAGTTTTGTTGGGAAAGCATGTGAAACACCCAGGTTTAAAAGCTTCAGATCCTTCTAATCTGCCGTTCCATGGTGTAGGGGGAAAATGTGGATAACATCTGGTCTGTATCATGCAGGAGGTACTTTGAAATCTCTGTGCTGTTGCCAGTTGATGCCGTCCTGTTCTTTGTGTGCGTCTCGCACGGATCAGATAAGCCTTTAATACTGGCGGGGCACTGATTTATACTGCTCCGACACGTGCCATCCCTGCTTCTCTGCCTGACATGGGAAGTGAGTACTTGACCGCTGCTTTTGGAAACAGAAATGTGGCTCCAGGCTTTTAATACCAGTCCCTCTCCAGGAATAAAACAAAGTTTATTTCATTTTGCTGTCCCACTCTTGTGGCCCGGAACGTCCTCTTAGGTTTCCTGTTCCCTGTGCTCTTGCCCATTAGCAATTCTTTATGAGTCCCCCGCTCTCCTCTGCTCCTGCCGGGTCATAACACCAAGGCTGCGTGCACTCCTTCTCGGGAGTCGTCAAAGAATAATTGCAACCCATTAACTCTGCTCTATTATTACTAATTCACACTTATAGCGCATTTCCCAAGCACCTGACCTTGGTTGTTTCTTAATTGCTGAAGTCCATAAACTCCGTTACACTGAAACCGCGCTAAGGATTTGCACCCTCTAAAACTTTTCCCTCCAGTGCGAATTGGAATGCAGCGGCTTCATCAGATCTTTTTTCTTCCCAATTGAAGCCAATTATGTGCTTCTGGCTGTGCTGAAGACTGCAAGATGTGTATTAAGATGTAAAACGCAAGAGATTAGAATCATAGAAATGTGGAATGGTTTGGGTTGGAAGGGACCTCAAAGCCCATCCACTTCCACCCTGTCAGGTCACATGGCAGAGTGTTGTTCACAGTACATGCGTAATCATGGAATGGTTTGGGTTGCAAAGGACCTCAAAGCCCACCCAGTTCCACCCCCTGCCATGGGCAGGGACACCTCTCAGTGGATCAGGGGCTCCAAGCCCCATCCAACCTGGCCTCAACACCTCCAGGGATGGGGCAGCCACCACTGCTCTGGGCAACCTGGGCCAGGGCCTCCCCACTCTGAAGTGAGGTAGAATCTTAGAAGAAAGGTAAAATAGAGACTGTGTTCCTGGTGTATTAATTGATTTGTGTTGCTGGGTGGTGGTGTATGTTCAGCTGAGACCCAAACACTACTGCTTGCTCAGTTCTTCTGGTGGGTCCAGCTTGTGTACAGACCAAGGTCCAGCTGGGCCAAATATAGAATCATAGAATGGTTTGAATTGGAGGAAACCTTAAAGATCATCTAATTCCAACCTCTCTGCCACGGGCAGGTATACTTCCCACTAGATCATGCTGCTAAAGGCCCCATCCAGCCTGGCCTGGAACACCTCCAGGAAGGGGGCATCCACACCTTCCCTGGGCAGCCTGGGACGAGGTCTCAGCACCCTCATTATGAAGAAATTGCTCTTTTATGTCCAGTCTAAATCTTCCCCTCTTCGTTTTAAAGCCATTCCCGCGCATCCTACCCCTCCATGCCTTTATAGAGTGTCCCTCCCCAGCTTTCATGTAGCCTCTTTCAGGTACTGGAAGGTTGCTACAAAGTCTTCTCGTAGCCTTCTCTTCTCCAGGCTGAACAACCCCAACTCTCTCAGCCTGTCAGTACGTGTGGGCTCATTTGGATGGACACTGACCCGGGCTGAGGGTCTGGAGCTAGGTGAAGTGCTGTGGAGCCCAGTGGTGGGAGCATCCTCTGGGGTGCTTCCTGTAGGACTTCATCTGCGAGGGAGCTGGTGCTGGTGAGGGATGGGAGTTCCCCAGCCTGGATCTTTTTGCCCCCACCTGCCAGGGATGGGAGCAACCGCAGCAGCCGTGAGCTGGGATCCAGAGTATTCCAGCACTGCCCCGACAGCTTCTGGCATTGGAGCCAAACCCAAGCCCTTGCCAGTGGTGAAACGAGAGCGGCAGGAGCACACCGACACATTTCTACTGCTTTATTCTATTTTATCTGATTAATAAGCAGTTTCATCCATGTTTATCCTGAAGCTTAGTGTGCTCTAAGAAAAACACGCCGAAGTCTCCCTGCCGCAGTGGATGCTGTAAACATTCCCGACGGAGCGCACGGAGCTGCTGCTGCCCCTGCCTGCTCTCAGCTCTTCTTGTGAGGAGCTGAAAGGCTCCGTATCGCAGTCTGCTCGAGCCAGGGCAGTGGAGTGCAGCCCCGGGTCGCTTCAGATAACAAATGTTTTCAGCTGAGCATAAGAGAAAAAAATATTGTTGGTGGCAACTCTCATTTCCCTGGAAAAAGATCCTGGAGCTCTGGCAGAGAAACAGTTTCTGCACAGAAAACATGACACTATTTACGAAAAGCGCTGTCTAATATCCTTTTCCAGCTTGGAAAGAGGAGTTTATTTTAATACATCCTTTTTTAATTGTCATGAACTGGACTTGTAAATATTGTAAGTGGTTGAGTAACAGTCATCTGCAAGTGGAGCAAATGAAGGGTATGTTTTTTCCGCTCTCGGAGCCCTAACGTATTCCCACAGCTCTGACGGGGGTAGCGTGAGCAGATACTCAACCAGCCCCAAAGCTTGCTAATTAAAAGCTCGTTTGACCCCAGAGGCTGCCGGGGTGCGTGGTGGCCGTGCCCGCAGCGTGAGGTGCTCGTGTTGGTGCTCTGTGTGGAGGAGATGGGGTGGCCCGCAAGGATCCACTCTGTTTTCATCCAAACATTTCTTCCTCTCTTAGAAAGAGGAGAGAAAGGGGAAGCAAAGGTGAATTACTTTTCTCTAGTAGGAGTCTGATAGCCGTATGGCCTTGTTGCTGTCGTTTAGGTGAGAGGGAAACTCTGCTTTGTTGATTTTCTGCATCCGACTTCAAAACTATCCATATGTGGTTTTTGATGCCATCCTACTGCAGAGCAGCACAGTCTGCCCGACGTGAGAAACAGGCATGAACGTCTGTAGGATTGTGTTAGTCTCCACTCCTGAAAGAGGGGAGATTGAGATGAGATCTGAGGGAGAAATGTTTTGCTGTGAGGGTGGGGAGGCCCTGGCCCAGGGTGCCCAGAGCAGTGGTGGCTGCCCCATCCCTGGAGGGGTTCAAGGCCAGATTGGATGGGGCTTTGAGTGACCTGATCCAGTGGGAGGTGTCCCTGCCTATGGCAGGGGGTGGAATTGTATGGATTTTGAAGTCCCTTCCAGCCCAAACCATTCTATGATTCCCCTCAATGCAGCAATCAGTGTGGTTTGGGGCAGGATGGGGCACATGGAGCCGTGTGCTGCATGGTGGGGCAGAGAACCGTTAGACTCTTTAATGCCACTTGATCTTTCTTTTCCCAGTTGAGGTGCATACTGGAAAGCCCCGCTTTTGCTCTGCAAATCGTTTTGTCTGAAAGCAGGAGTAGTTTGTATTGGAAACAATTTCCTGATGCAATTTGGATTTCCTTCTGAATAATCCTTTGCCCCAGTGGGGTGGGATGGAGGAATTCTAGAAAAGCTCAACTGGCCTTGCAATGAGTTAAACAGATCCCTTAATCTTTACAAGACAGATGTTAAAGGTTTAAATTGGAAGATACCTTGCAGGTACTGTTAAAACAACATTAATATGAAGGGTGAGGAAGAGGGTCTCAGGAACAGATCTTCTGAGGAGCGGCTGAGAGCCCTGGGGGTGTTTAGTCTGGAGAAGAGGGTGCTGAGGGGAGAAGGCGAGACCTCATCACTCTCTGCAGCTCCCAGAAAGGAGTTTGGAGCAAGGCAGGTGCTGGGCTCTTCTCTCAAGTAACAAGCAGTAGAGGAAATGGCTTCAGGTTGTGCCAGGGGAGGGTTAGATTGGATAGTAGGAAAAATGTCTTTACTGAAACAGTGGTGAAGCCCTGGTCGAGGGTGCCCAGGGCAATGGGGGAGTCTCCATCCCTGGAGAGGTTCAAAGAACGTGTGGCTGTGGTGCTTGGGTACATGATTTAGTAGGTATGGTGGGGCTGGGCTGGTGGTTGGACTGGATGAATTTAGAATCTCTATGATTCTATGAAGAAACAGAACTGCCCTGGCAACATGGGCTCTGAGTCCGTGCATGTTGAGGGCATCAGCACGCAGGGATCTGGGGAGCCCCGGGGAGCAGGGGGCAGTGAGTCTCAGCTGGGAGGAGGAGCAGGACTCGGGAAGAATTAAATTGCAAAAGATAAACTGTAAAAGCTGAAGGCAACAACCTTAACGTCCTTCATCTTTTCCAGGAATGCTGGTGGTGATTGTGTTGCTGCTGATTGCCATTGCTGTGGTGGCTGTCTGGCCGACGCATTAATGCAGATCTAGGTCCCGTCGGAGCTGCTGCTGGGCATGGAGTGCTTGGAGAAGATCCGGCTTGGTGCAAAGACCTTCAGTGTTTTAAATTAACCCCACAGTACAAGAATGAAGCTGCATTCGACAGACGTCTGCTCTGCCGACAGTGTGCAGCTGAAGGGCGCTGCCTGATGTGGAGTGTTTGAAGCAGGGACAGGACTCCTTCCCACCTTCATCCGGCACTCTGGAGGCTGCGGCTGCCTGTACAGTGGCTGCATCAATTGTCCCAGGGCTTTGAAATCCTAAATATAGGCGTGGTTTGGTGGAACAGCCATGACACTCCTCTGCTTTCCGATACCTTCCTTCGGAATGAAAGTGCTTATGTTTTGCAAGGAATAGCTGTCTGGGGGAATGACTGCATCTGGATGTTTTCAGGATGGGAAGCGAGCACACGCGGAGCCCAGCAAAGGAGGCACAGGACCGCTGGGAATGCACAGAGGTGCTGGTGAGTGAGCCAGCCCGGATCCTTGGGGAAGAGTTCTCCATGTTGATCTCCACGCATGGAAATGTAAACAGTAGTGGTCGCAAACCACGAGCATCAGAGTGGAAAGCTATGCCCAGCAGGTGCTCAGGAGGAAGGCGTGCTCTTCGTTTGCTCTCCATGAGCTCACCACATGCTTTCCATGAGCTCTCCCCATGCTCTCCACATGCTCTCTCTGCTCTCCACGTGCTCCACCAGACTGACTACAGGAGATGCGTGGGTGTTCTGTACTCATCTCAGTGATTGCGGTCTGCGTCTTTCTTTTGTAACTTTTCACACGCTGTTCAAACTGAGAGGAAGGTTTACTGACTTGAAAACTAACATGGAATGTTTGATCCTGACCAAGAAAATCATTATTTCATTCTACATGCCAGTTTGAGTTCAGCATTGGTAGAGCAAGCAATAAATATTGAATAAAAGCTGATCCATTTATATACAATTATCTGCTTGGGGTTTTAGTTTTTATCTGCTATCTGGGTTGTGTGTGAATGATTTCTGCAATGTTTCCATTTCCTAAAAGGTGATTTGGAGAAGGAAAAAAAAAGTGGTTCCTGTCAAACTTCACATGTATCACTTCCTGGTGGATCCGTAAGACTTGCCAGCCCTGCACTGGTCCTCCCCTGCGGTGGTGGAGTCTCCTGTTGTGGCTCTCAGCTGGCCCTGGCTGAAGAGCAGTGTTGCCCTGTCCAGATCCTCCTGAGAATGGCATTGTGTGGGTGGAGAGAGAGGAGCTTGGTGGAGAAAACGCCCTGTAGAAGTAGCTGCGCCTCGTGGTGTGGGTGATGGGGTTCAAACATGGCTCTGTGCCGGTGCCCAACCCATCTTCTGATGCCTGGCACTGAAGGTTGGAGCTGGAGGAGAAACCAGCTTCTCTGGATATACAGGTGGCTGAGTTCAAAACTTGTGCATTCCTGCAGGTCGTGTGCGAAGGGACCAGCGCGGGAAGCGCTCCTGGAGCCCTTTCCCAGCTGCAGTCCGTGCCCAAGCCCTGCAGTGAGATTCACTCCCGGCTTGGCCCTGTGGAACTTCAGTGACAGCAGGAAAAGAACGTGGGGTTTATTGAGATGAGACTACGGGCTCGGGTTTCTCATTAAAGCTACCCTTTATGGAGGGTAACAAGGTTTTGTTTGAACTCCCAGGATGCACCCTGATCAGTGTGTCTCGGGGACTTGCTCTGACAGAGGCTTTGAAACGCTGTCTCCTCACCCATTGGGTCCTCAAACACATTTTTTTCTGCCTGGGAAAGGTGGAAACACGAGGCCTCACTCTGCTCAGATCTCTGACAAAGGGCTTCTCCGCGTTGCCCTTTAGGTAACATTTAATATTCCACATGGGTGAGGAGTTTTATTAAAAAGAAGTGGGCTTGGCAGCTTTCTGCTGTGTTGGGAAAAGCTTTGCTGTCTCGCTGCCCCTCCAAAGAAAAGGAAGGTTAAAACCCCAGTGCTGATGGATTCTAGCTCGAAGCGAGTGGGGATAGAGAGCCCAGTGTACCAGGTCCAGGGCGGTCTCACCGTGCTGCCCTGATTCCCAGGCACAGGGCAAAGGAGTCACCCACTGCCCGTGGAAGCTGCTCGAGCCACGGGGTGGCTTCCCCAAGCAAAGGTCTCCCCTGTCCCCCTGGAATGTGTCTGCAGAGACATTTCAGGCTTTGCCTTCCGCTGTGTCTCCTCCAGTTCTCTCTCAGAGGACATTCAGCTGCTTCCACTTGTTTTTCCAACAAAAATATAAGGGGGAGAAGGTCCTACATGAGGATAAAGGTGATCCTGGAAGGCCACCAGGCATTTTTCACAGGCCCTTGTTTCTCTCGGTGCTGAGCTGGGTGCGTGGCTGCTGTCCCGCGCTGCCGGGCAGGACCAGGCTGAGTCCAAATACTCTGCTCCATCCCGCAGTGGGAACAGGCTCGCTCTTCCCTCACCTCGGCTCCTTTGGACAACTGGCCGCCTGCCAGGAGGACGCAGAAGCAGAGTGATCTGGGAAACCCATTTGCTTCTCCGCGGAGCCGCAGGTGACAACCCCAGAGCAGAGGTGGTGGCACTTGTGACCCATTTGTCCCTGCAATAAAGATCTGAGCTTTGTAACCTCTAAGATGTTTTGGAATTCATAAATTACCAGCGAAGCTAAGGGTGTGGGTCAGGCGGACTGACCCCTCAGCAGTTTGTAGGACCTTTTGCTTGTGTTTTTTCTCTCTGAAAGCTTTTCCCTGCCTCAGTTCCCCCCATGTCCGTCTTCTCAGCCTGTCTGTGCCACCAGCTCTTGCCTGGTCCCCAGTGCCAGCTCCCTGGGGGAGGTGGGACCTGCATCCCCTGCAGTGGATGTGCTGAAGGGGACAACGCCGGTAAGGGGATGGGGGCTGAAAATGGGTCTGGAGTGGGGTTGGCAGCTCCCCTGACCCCAAGACCTGGCTGCCCTCTGTCCCCACCCTCTCCATGCAGGGTCCCTCAGGGTTTGGTGTGCCCTGCAGGGCACAGCTCTCTGGCAGCAGAGGAGGAAGGATGGGGACCTTGGCAGGAGGTACCCTGGTCCAGCAATTGCAGAGAGCCTGGAGATGCTGGTGGGGAACCCTCATCCCACCCACCATGACCCCTCTGTCCCCAAGAACTCATGGTCATTGGTGGGGAGGGTCCTGGGAAACGCACAGCTGGAGCCAACGGTCAAAAATAGCTGAGCACCACCAAGGGGACCTTGGCAGAGACCACGGGAGGTGGAGGGGACACCACCATCTCCCTGGCCAGGTCCCCATCCCTCGGGATCGCTGAGGAAGCAAAGATCCTTGGTGATGTTCACGGTTTACAAGAGTTTATTCAACTGGTTTCTGCCTTTAGTTCTACCGAGTGGGTGCTGGACAGTTACAAACTCCTTCGGGTTCAATTACAGCCGATCTAACGAAACAAACAAACGAAGAGGAGAAAAAACAAAAACAAAACAAAACAAAAGAAACAACTTGGAAAACCAATAGAAAATCCACAACTTTTTCACGTGTCATTAAATATATTCATATATAATAACCATAATATATTAGTATGCATTGTAAAGAAACACCGCCCAGAGCAGGGTGCCGGGGCATAACTAAACAACATTTACAGTTCAAGATATTAACAGAAATGATCGAGAAACAAAAAAACGAATCCCAAATGGACACAGGTTTTGGGGGGTGGGTGCGAGGAGGCGGATGTGCAGGGAGAGGGCACGGACACGATGGAACGAACAGAAACGAGACGAAACGACTTCTTGTTGGGTGCTACCGTCGAGCGATGATTGTTTTGGCATTGCAGCTGCTCTCCCAAGCGGTGCTGGAGGCACCACGGCCCCTTCCGTGCCCTGAGGACCTCGGTCCTGTCCCCAGGGACACAGGCAGGCGATGGGTTCCTCGCTAGCTGATGCCCCAAGAGCTCTGCCCTCCTGGCCGTGGAGGTTGGTGCTTCAGGGGGACATCTCATCCCTCTCTGGGCGATGGGCCAGAGGTGTCCCCTCAGATGTCCTCGAGCTGGGGTGGCTGCAGGGAAGAGTCGTAACCTCCGACACCCTGAAAATGGGGCTGCTCTGCCTTCCCCGGTGGAGGAGGGTTTGTACCAGTTACACCAGCTGCTCCAGCAGGTTGAGGTTACTGGGACCGCATGAGGAGCATTATGGACGGAGTGGAGAGGCTTTTTTAGTCTGGTTGGAAAGCACCACACTCCGACAGGGATCAAGGAACAGGGTCCTAGTGGGACAGGGATAGGGACTTCGCTTCTGTGGGTCGCTCTGGTTGTGGTGGGCTCTGAGTTGTTTCACATCTTGTGCAAACTCTGTTTCTTTCTGATTTCTTGGGTTGTGTCAGGGCCTGGAGGGGTCCAGCCATGGGACAGAGTGGGTGGTGTAACTTCTGCAGCCTCCTGAGCTGCTGGGATCAAGGAAGGGGCTGGGCTTGTCCCTGGGTGGGTCTGGGGGTGTCAAGGCTGTGCTGGGAGCATGACTGCAGTGGCCAAGGTTGGAAAATAGAAGTGAGTGTTGGGTGTCCAGGTGTGCTTGGTGGGCCGCTCCCACATACCCTCTTGCCATCCTGTTCTCCAAGTGAAGAACTGGGTTTGGGTTGGAGGTTTTAGGTCATTTGAAGATCTCCTGTGCTTCAAGGACATCCCGACTGACTGAGGACAGGATATCTCCAGCCGGTGTCCCTGCCATCGCTGATGCTGGCAGGAGAGCATCTAAGCTTTGGGGCTTTAAGCCTCATTTTAGACACCTGAGATCAGATTTTATCCTTCAAAACTTGGGGTCTTGAGTCCACAAAACTGTTGGCTCTCCTTGATCTCTGAAGTAAGTTAAAAACAAGTTGATCAGCCTACCTTGCTGTTTAAGGGGTAAAAGCACAGACTGGACGAGGTTGCTTGATGCTCAGGGTGATATTTCTCTCCTAATACTCACACTCAGGCTGGAGGAGCCTTGCGGTTGCAGGGGGAGGCTCAGCTGAGCTGGCTCCCTCCGGGTGGTGTCTCTGGCGGCCCCGGTGCTGGCTGGCGCTTCCGCGGGAGCCCTTCGCTTTACACCTATTTACATGGCTGCCTCGCTTTATGGTGGTTTATGTCATTATATAAATATTGTCGATTGCTATAAAACAAGGCAAAGCCACTGGAAAATGTCATAAAAGAGATGTTTCCAAGTTTCCTAAAAGGAAAAATATCAGGGAGGTTTTGCTTTTCGTAGCGACTAATGTTTGTTTCTCCTCCAGGTTCCCGGCCTGCCCTCCCTGCCTCTCTGCCCCGGCTCTTGCCTGTCTCCATCGATTAGGAGAGCTCCGACGTCCCTGTTCCTCGTGGAGCAGGCGATGCAACATCTGAGTGACAAGCAACTCAGCAGCCAGTCCTGCCCATAGAGTCCCAGGGGAAGATGCTCCAGCCTGTGGGCGTAGGGTGGGAGACGGACCTGAGGCAGCTGATACCTTGTTAAGCACATTAGAGACTGGGGAATTTAGATTTGCTGGGTTTCAGCCCCAGGAGAAGTTGGGGAGCTCCAGGTGAAGCTTAATCATCCAGTCCCTTCCCTTGGAGCAGGTCTCTGCCCTGCGTCGGCTGTGATGTGGCCAAGCCTTGGAGCTCCGCGCTGGCCCTGCTGCCACAGGGATGGACACTTGGCATGTGCCGTCCCACCTTCTGTGTCTCCCAAGGGGGTTTAGCCACCTTCTGCGGGGATGCCAGGGAGCTGCAGCCCCGGAGGGAGCAAGGGCAGAGCTGGTGTGGGTTCAGGAGAGCTGGCAGAGTGCAACCAGTGGCCAGCCAGGAACTCGATGTCATCTGCAGGGATTTTCTACCATCTGAAGGCTCATCAGCCTGCTGGCAGCAGCACAGAGGATCAAGTCCACGAGGAGATCTCAGAGGTGGCCATGGTGGAGACGCAGGGACACTCGGCAAGAACTTTCAGGGCATCCACGGGAACTGGATTCCAACTTATTTGTTTGCAAAATCTGGGGGTTTCCTTGGGGATTCTCGTTGTCAACTCCTTGACTGTGTATGGGTGGCTGAGAGGGAGCCAGGGCATCCTGCGGGCTCACACTCCTTCGGCATCGAGGGGAAAGCGCTTCTCAGGGTGTAGGGGCGAAGCAAAGAGTTATGCCCACATGGAAGTCACCCACTAAAATGGTCTCTTCTTTGCTGTGCCTGACCTGGGATCAGAGCGTCACCGCGGCTAGAGACCTTGGCTGCTCCAAGACACCAGACAGTGGGTGATCATTATGGCTATCAGGCACCAGAGAGTCTTCAAACCACCCATGAGCTGATCTTCAGATCTGCCCTCAGCAAAAGTCTCTGTTTAGTTTGCTCTGTGATAATGGTCTTGTTCAACCTAAACTGAGAAGATATATTTTGGGGGATGGGGAGTTAATTCCCAGCATTGCCGTTGATCAGTTGATCCCAGGTTCGATGTCCCTGTGCCGTGCTCTGGAAGCAGCAGATGTCAGCAGCTGGGAGGCAGTTTAAGGTCTCTGATTTCTTCAGTCAATGGGGCAGAAAGAAGCTGGGGGGTGGTGGGTGCCGCACACCCATGCCCACACTCCTCTTCTTTTAGATTCACATCTGATTCCTTGTGTTGTGTCGTGTTTTATTTTCTCCTGGAATACGAGGTGCAGACCTGGCAGCCCCAGAGCTGCGCTCGCCATCCCTCCCATCCCACCCCGGCAGCACGACGCCCATCGCGCCATCCCCGTTGCCGCTCCCTGCCCGCCCCAGCTCTACACTAAGCAGCATGCACAGTCAGTCTCTTCCTCTCGCGCGCGCTCCGGTGCCTTCTCCTCCTTTAAGCTTTCTTACACTTGCCCTTCTTCTCCCGCTGCTGGAACTTCCTGAGCCGCCGAGCCCACGTATCCCGCCACTGTATCACCAGGCTGGTTTTGTCCGCAATGATGCCGCTCTGGTCGGGAGAGTCCTCGTTGTTGCCCAGCAGCAAATATTTCTTCATGGGCTTGATTTTGGGGCACTTGCATGCTATGTCCTTGGAGTGGATCCACAGGGTCTGGTCTCCGCGCCGTATCCGGTTGCTGCCTTGTTTGTAGACGGAGATGATGTTGACTGTGAACTTCCACCAGTCGGCATTTTTTTCCGCTTTCAGGATGTGGATCTGGACAGCTGGAAAAAAAAAAAACACGGCAAGAGAGGAAAAAGATGTTACGGTTTGAGCTGGCAAGAAGAAAATGAATTTCAAGTCTTGGCTAACAGGCTGTGTGAGAAAAAGAGATGTTGTCTCCTCAGCAGGAGCGACCAAGGGTGGTGGTTGCACTAAAACTGTCCCCGTCCCCAGACATCCACCATGAGCTGGTGCTGGGGGCAGAAGGTCTCAGCGAATGTAGAGAGACCACGATAGGCTTGGGAGACGCTCTCCAGCTCTACTGCCATAAAGATGACCCTCTGGCCATCCCCAGTGGGCATGGACATGGTTATCGAAGGATCACAGCGGCTGGAGGACACCCAGGAGGGGGGCAGAGCTTGAGAGCAGAGGTTGGGAGCAGCTCTCCAGCACCACAGTGCTCCTTGTGCTACGAAACCTGGGAATGATGCAGGGATACCCAGAGCAGTGGTGGGGAACAGGTTGCTTTGTTCTCCTCTCGGTGTGCTAGGAACACGGTTGTGAAACACACAAAGACAGAGCAGCAGTTCCTCAGGGTTGTTGGTGCAGCAGCATCTGCCCCACCTCCTGTGACCTCTTAAAGTGATGGAAAAAAAAATCCTTTAAAATTAGGTGGATTCATGCACAGTGGATCTTGCCTTTTCCCCTGAAGCAGTAAGCATGGAGGAAACCCAGGGACAGCTTGTGCCTCCAGCCCCGGGATGTCACCGGGCGCAGGGCGTTGCAGTGGTCACGGGAGGGAGGTGCCTGTTCCATTGGCAAATCCCCGGCTACGCCACAGGACGTGGGAAGACCCACAGGTCCAGAGAGCAGCACATGCTTCAGACAGAGGATGGGTCTCTGCATAGACCATCCCTCCAGTCCCTCTGCCCTCCCTTCCTTGCTGGACAATCCACTCAGTGCACCTCCACCAGGACTCTGAGCAGCCCCAGGTTTCAAGAGTTGAGTCAAACTCTGGAGCAAAACACTGGGACTGGCTCATATCTCCAAGCACTTGGCGTTTAGAGGTAGGAAGGACCTGCTAGGGCCTCCAGCACCTCTGCTGGGGCCATCATGGGAGACAATTCTCCATGAGCACTCAGCGTCAGAACAGGACGTTGGATGGGTTCCAGCCCACAGGGCTGACATGAAGGTGACTTGGCATCATGATGTGGGAAGAGAGGACTGTCTGAGGGGCTGTGCACAAAGATGCTGGGATGATGATGGACACTGGTTTGTCTCCAGTGTGCTCTGCTTGCAGCTGATTTCAGAAGCCTGCAGAGATGCTGTGGGTTTGTGCCATGGGGCAGCCCCAGACTGCAGCCTGGGGGGCCCTGAGCTTTGAGGGCCTCTGCCAGCAGCCCTCCTCCTCAATCCCTACAGCAGGTGCTGTCACCCTTTCCAGGTGACATCTGTGGACTTGTGGCCAAGAAGGCCAATGGCATCTTGGCTTGGATCAGAAACTGTGTGGCCAGTAGGTCCAGGGAGGTTCTTCTCCCTCTGTACTCGGCACTGGTGAGACCGCTCCTCGAATCCTGTGTTCAGTTCTGGGCCCCTCACCACAAGAAGGATGTTGAGGCTCTGGAGCAAGTCCAGAGAAGAGCAACGAAGCTGGTGAAGGGGCTGGAGAACAAGAGGAGCGGCTGAGAGAGCTGGGGGTGTTTAGCCTGGAGAAGAGGAGGCTGAGGGGAGACCTCATTGCTCTCTCCAACTCCCTGAAAGGAGGTTGTGGAGAGGAGAGGGAATGGCCTCTTCTCCCAAGTGACAGGGGACAGGACAAGAGGGAATGGCCTCAAGCTCCGCCAGGGTAGGTTTAGGCTGGACATTAGGAAAAAATATTTCACAGAAAGGGTTATTGGGCACTGGAACAGGCTGCCCAGGGAGGGGGTTGAGTCACCTTCCCTGGAGGTGTTTAAGGCACGGGTGGATGAGGTGCTGAGGGACATGGTTTAGTGTTTGATGGGAATGGTTGGACTCGATGATCCGGTGGGTCTCTTCCAACCTGGTTATTCTATGATTCTATGATTGGGTTGGAGAGCCGTGTGGGAAAGGGAGCATGTGGCTCCATAGTGTGGCAAGGAATAGGGGTTACGAGCCTCGAGACAGCTCCTGCCATGCTGATGGGCCTCTTCCTGACAGCAGTGCATCAGGGCTCAGGGGTGACAGAGAGGACGGGAGCAGCAGCTGGATGAGGTCGCATCCTCTGGAGATGCTGAACACGTTCTTCCATGCTAAAGATTGGCTTTTCAGGAAAATATCTTCAGTGGGAAGTGTCACCCCAGTCCTAGGTTTGTTTGCTGATGATGGGATGAGAGGAGAGCCCAGCAGCACAGACAAAGGCAAAAACCCAGGTGGTGATGCCAGCTCTGACCAGGAGAGGAGGTGAGGGCTAGTGGCTCTGTGAAGGCTGGAATGGTCCAACCACAAGGTGCTTTTTGACCAAATCCTTGAGCTTTTCCCTTTTAACCTCCCCTTCCCTCCATGCTCTGTGAACTGCCCCTCCACCTGCCTCCCTCATCCCTCCACCTGGTGCCCAGAGCATCCAGCCTCCACTGCATAAATTATCAATACAGAAATTGAGTCCAGAGGAGGCCACGGAGATGATGCGAGGGCTGGAGCAACTCCCGTATGAGGACAGGCTGAGAGCTGGGTTTTTTCAGCCTGGAGAAGAAAAGGCTGCAGGGAGACTTTAGAGCAGCTTCCAGGACTGAAAGGGGCTCCAGGAAAGCTGGGGAGGGGCTCTTGATCAGGGAGTGCAGGGAGAGGACAAGGGGGAATGGTTTTCAGCTGAAAGAAGGGAGACTGAGATGAGATCTTAGGAAGAAATGTTTTGCTGTGAGGGTGGGGAGGCCCTGGCCCATGTTGCCCAGAGCAGGGGTGGCTGCCCCATCCCTGGAGGGGTTCAAGGCCAGGTTGGATGGGGCTTGGAGCCCCTGATCCAGCAGGAGGTGTCCCTGCCCATGGCAGGGGATGGAACTGGATGGGCTTTGAGTTCCCTTCCAACTCAAACCATTCTGTGATTCTTTGATTCTATGTATTTTATATATGTATATATTTCTGTGTGTATATAACATATAAAAATAGATATAGAAACCCAACCCCCCCAGGCAAAACTCTCCCCTTTGCCCTCTAACACTCCGGTTTTACCCTTCTGGATGAGCAGTGGAGGAGCACCATCCTCACTTAACAACCACAATGTGCAACCTGATTTCAAGGTAGGGGAGGACACCAGGCTCCGCAGCCCAGCAAGGCTTTTTAACACTTTGCAAAATATATGTGGGTTGGCTTCTTTGCAGAGCATGGCATGGGCGCCCGCTGCTTTCATTAAAAGAAGAACCCCCCCAAAAAAAAAACCTCCAACACTGAGCTCTGACCATGTATTTCCCAGCCTGGTGTGAAGGTAACAAAATGTGCAGATGAGCCAATTTTTATTTTGTTGGAAACAAATCTTTCCAAAAAAGCTTAAACCTTTGACCTGCCTGGGTCCACGCTGACTGAATGGAGAAAATGAATGAAAAGGAACCAGAGAGAGGTGGTTACAGGAAACTCTGCTCTAAAATACACAGTCTGTATTTTTTTGATGTCAAGGCCCCCGTTCCTTATTTTTTTCCCCTTTTATTAATGAAGTGGAAGGAGTGAAAGCTCTGGTGAAGGCTTGGCTGGCACAGCTGCAGCTGCCTTCGCTCACAGAGAGTTTTCTGCCCATAACTTTGCATCCAGGATGCGCCGTTTCCCCTCAGCCTGGTTGCAGAGCCCAGGTTTAGTGGTGACTCCCCTGGGTGTTTTGGTAGTGGGGTGGGGTCCCCCACATCTCCCAAGGGGCATGAGATGTGCAGGGATGCAGAGAGTTGCCAGGAAGAGGTTTTGGAAGCACTTAAGCTGGTTCCTCTGGGCAAATCCTTGGTGATTTAGAGACTTGTTTCTCATGAAAGTTTCAATTCATAGAATCACAGAATGGTTTGGGTTGGAAGGGACCTCAAAACCCATCCAGTTCCACCCCCTGCCATGGGCAGGGACACCTCCCACTGGATCAGGGGCTCCAAGCCCCATCCAAGCTGGCCTTGAACCCCTCCAGGGATGGGGCAGCCACCACTGTTCTGGGCAAATGCATCCTTAATTGTTTTGGGGTGGTGAAGCTGACTTTCATGCTTGAAGTTGCCCTTCACTTGGCATATCCAAAGCTTGGCTTTGCCTGCACAGCAGTGAACTGCACACACTTTACTGATGTTGAACCTCTTTCCCATGGCTGAGCCATACTCAGAACTGTCCCTGCCACTGCATCCCTGGAAAACATCCTGGAAAGTGTCTACGGAGCAACCACATGCAACAACGTAATGATGGTTGATGGTTACTCGAGCAAGTGGTGGAGATGATAACCCTCTGGCTTTGGTCCCCTGGGACCAGATGGTGACCCAAAGCGGGAGAACAAAACCAAACATGCCACAGCTTTCATGGTGCTGCCACTCCAGCTGGGGCTGGTGACAGCGGTTCCCAGCAAGGGGGGGCTCCGGTCACGATGCTGAGCACAGCGGTGTCTTAGAGCTGCCCACTCACCTGCTCCTCCCTCTTTGCTCAGTGGGCAGCTGAGTCCTGCAGGTGATTTGGGGCTGGCTGCCCCTGGGTACCCTCATAGCACTGGAGATTTTTATCTGATTCGCCCCTCTGTGTCCTCCTCTGCCCCAGGAGACCCCCAGGCATCCAAATGGGTGCTTGAAGAGTGAGGGAAAGATGCTTTTTGGCTTTTCAAGTTTTCACTCAGATCCTGAGGAGTGCGTAGCACAGCCCCATTGACCACATCCCATCTGATACCAACACTGCTGATCCACAAATCCTGCCCAGATGGTGCCTTACCAGCCCAGGCAACGCTTTCAAACGTCTCCCCACATCGTGCTTCTAAGAAAAAGATGGTTGAGTGGTCCCTGGGGTGCAGGAAGGGCTGTGGGCTCCCTGGTCCCCTCCTTCATCCCCTGCTGCAGGGTGCTGAGCGGTGCCAGCTCTGGGATGCTGCCCCGCTCCTCGAGGTTTGGCCAGGAGCCTCCAGCCACAAGAAAGCCCCAACAGTTTGATGTTGGAGATGAAAGCAGAGGGGTGGATGAATCGGTGTTTAATAAAACAAAAACTCAACCCCAAACCCCCAAAACAAAATGTTTGAGGGCGGCCACGTAAGGGCTGAAATAACAGCAACGCCTCGCAGCGTGCAGAGACCATGAGTCAGGGGCCAAAACCATGAGACTGCTGTGAAAAGAGGGGGATTGGAAAAACACGATGGTTTTTTTTGGTTGTTATTTACTTGTGGGGTTTGTGATAAGTCTCCTGATTTGAAGCTTTCCCCTGCCAAGGCTGACCTGGGGCTGGGCACACAGACAAACCTCTGCCTCCTCTGCGCTAACCTGGTTCTGGGAGATGGAGCTTTGTGGAGCTTCCAGCAATGAGAACATCACTGCAAAAAACCCTAAGGGAAAGATCCCATGGGGCGACAGCAGGAATTGAACCGTTTTCTGGGACAGACAAAGGGGGAAAGACAGGCAGATGGAAACAGGGTCTTGGGACAGCAGTTGTAGAGCAGGGATGAAGATGCCCTTGTCTGAGCTGGGGCTTTCCAAAGACCCAGGTCCCTTCTCGTCATACAAGCAGAGAGGAATCCATGTGGATTTTACTCCAGCTGGCAGCAAAATGTGATCCTGACACCATTTGAGTTTGGGAAAGATCTCATGGGACCACAGAGGTGGCAGCGGGAGCAGAGCACCTTGCTGGGTGAGACAAGAGGGTCTTTAATACAGACTGATGGAAAGAGGGGCTTGGGACAGAGTTTGCGGATGCAGAGATGCAGAGGTCCCAGTCTGAGCTGGGGCTTTCCGAAGGCCCAGGTCCCTGAGCTCAGGCTTTCCAAAGTCTTGGGTTCTTTCTCGCCAAGGAGAAAAGAACCAGTGTGAATTGTACTTCAACCATCAGCAAAAAGTGACCCCAACACCATTCAAATTTGGGGATGAAAAGGGCTGGCCCCTCACTGCAGCGAAGGGTTAAAATAGGATTTTATTTTTAACCCCCTCTCTTATTTTTAATTTCTTTGGCTCTGTCTCTCTCTGCCTCCAGTTGCCAATTTCCTACTGGTTTAATATTGGAGATTTATGACCCCTAATCCCAGCCGGGCTGCGCCCTGGTGTGGTCCCTCCCCACAGTGCCAGGGGACCCTTCGCTGCCCCAGCTCATCCCTTGGGAGGGATGCTCAGCACTTCCCTGCTCTGGGAACAGGATTTCTTCACCTTCCAGGGTGGTGGAAGGGGCTGCAAGCCACGGATGGTTCTTCCCCCCTCCACCTTGGGTTTTTCTGTGGATTCAGGGTTTTGTCTCCCCCCTCTCTCCTTTCAAGCTGCCTTCTGAAAACACGGTTTGCTTTTTTCCACCAGCCCCTGCCAAGCTACTCTCGACAAATGGGTGACTAAGTGAAGTCTCTGCAAAATGAAGGATATTTTTTCACTTTCTTTTTCCAAGACAGAGCAAAGCGAGCAGATGATCTCACCTTTTAGACGAGGATCCCACACCTCGCCCTCATCCCCTCCCCAGTGATGCACCAGGGCCAGGGCTGGGACAACAGTGCTGGTCCCCAGCAAATCATCCCAGCATCATTTGGAAGCTGCATCATGAATGAGCCCCAGGGTGGGGCTTCAAGGGGTTTCTTGATGTGGCCTGAAAGAACTCCCCTCCTAGGGGGTCACTCTGGACACCCCCTGCATGGACCCACTGGTGACCACATTGGGAATGGACTCACATCCAAAACAATCCTGGGAGCAGAGGAGGGGGTGGGAGCTTGGGATGCGTTAGAGTTGTGGAAGGATGCTCAAGACCTCAAGTACCAGCAAGGATGGGGATCCCACAGTTTCTCTTGTCTGGAGGCTGCACCGCCCTCTGAACTTGCCTGGGAATCACAGGGGGTGGATCAGGGTGATGGGGAAGCACCTGCTGCTTGTCCCCACAGCAAAGCAGATGTGTGAGATGCTACTGCATGTAGCAGCTGAGTGAGAAGAGTGAGGACATGGTGTCATCGTAACCCAGAAAACACCATGGGATGAGGGCACTATGGACCCTGATTTGGAGGTTCTCCCAGCATCTGCTGGGGCTTGTCTGGGTGTCGGGGGGGAAACTGGTATTAGAAGGTGCTGGGTTTTGTTCACCACAGGCATCCACCCTGCTTGGATGAACTGAACCACACAGAGAGTGGGAAAAGCCCCGAAGATGAGCCTGAAATGCAGCACCTGAGTGAACAAAGGATGTTCCTACATCACCTGGACGATCATCAACCAGACCATCATCACCCACTCTCATAAAATAATTCATAGAATCATTAGGTTGGAAAAGACCTTGGAGATCATCAAGTCCAACCGTACCTGTCCACTACTAAATCAGTTCCCTGAGCATATCATCTACCTGACTTTTAAGCACCTCCAGGCATGGGGACTCCACCACCTCCCTGGGCAGCCTCTGCCACTGCCTGAGAACCCTTTCTGTGAAGATATTTTTCCTACTGTCCAATCTGAACCTGTTCTGGTGCAGTTTGAGGCCATTCCCTTTCCTTTTGGGCCATGGGGGAATCTCCATCCTCAGTGGGGCTCAGCAGGGATACCCTCTACTTCCCTGGGTTAATTTTAACTGCCTCAAACCCACCAAACACCCTCCCCTACTCCTGGTTTTCTGGGAGTGGAGTGATCCCTGTGCTCCCCTATGCAGCCAAAATGAACCCAGAAAAAGCTTTTCTGCTTCTGTTCTTGCCTGCCCCCCCCGTGCCCCCCCATTTCAGCCTCCCAGCCTGCCCTCCCCACACCCGTGTTCATTCCAAATATTTGCACCCAAACCCATCTCGCGGGAAAGAGCCCAATTTAAAATAAAAGGGAGTGGGGGAGAAACGACAAACCTAATAAAAACAAACAGATAAGAAAAAATAAATAAGGGAAAATATCCCCTTTGAATCGCTGAATGAAACGGGGAGCTAAAAAGCCCCATTGAGGGACGTGGGGCAGATGATAGCTTCCCAATTGAGCCTGCAGGAGAAGGAACTCGGTTCAAGCTAATTAGGGCCTTTTAGGACATTCAGCCCAGTGATGCCGCAGAATGGTGAGGAAAAGAGCCTCCTAATTGGCTTCCTGCTGGGGTGTCAGTCCCAAGGTCTTTATTATCCCTCCCCGCACCTTTTCAACCCTTTCTTCACTCCCGACATCGTGGGCTGCCCAGCACGATCAGGCTGTGCCGCAGCATCACTTCATCTGCTGCCTTGCTGGGTCACCTTGCCCTTGAAAAAGCAAATTTGCCATGGTTGTGGGGTTGGTTGGGGCTACAGGGTGGGTTGGGGACACCTCCAGGGGGGCTGGTTGGGGCTACAGGGTAGGCTGGGGACACCTCCAGGGCCAGGAGGGCTCAGCTAGGAGCCCCCCAAACCCATGCTGGGGCAGCCTGCACTCACGCACCCCAAAGCAGCCCCAGCCGGCGGCTTTGGCTCACTAGTGCTTCTACAGAAGTGATGCTGAGTGATAAGACAGAAAAGCACTTTCCAGCACCCTTACACCTTGCTCTGGGGGTATTTACAGCCTGAGACAGCTCATGGGCTGCCCTCATCTCCTCAGGGTCTGTTGAAGCCCACTTTACAGCCTCGAACAAACCCAAGCATGAATTGTCACCCAGATGCCCAAAGAAACATCACCCTGGTGAGATTGGAACAGGCAAGGAGTGAAACCACGCTGGGGCTGCCCCTCGAGCAAAGCCTGGGTGCTGCCACCACCAAAATATCACAGCCCACACCCCAAGAACCTCAGGGAAAGATCATAAAATCATAGAATGGTTTGGGTTGGAAGGGACCTCAAAACCCAGCCAGTTCCACACCCTGCCATGGGCAGGGACACCTCTCATTGGATCAGGTTGCTCCAAGCCCCATCCAACCTGGCCTTGAACACCTCCAGGGATGGGAGATAACACTACCCAGATGTGAAGGAAACTCCAGGTGGGGTGCACAGGCCTTTTTTCCCCTCCCAACCACCCTCCGAAGACCGAGGACCAATTGGGATCAGAACAGGTCCAAGTTTCCTACAGTCAAGCAGCTGCTCTTCAGAGAGCAAACACTCCAGCATAAGCTTAGCTCTTAGAAGATGCTGGAGAAGCCAGGTGGGAAAACAAAGGGATGCACGTACCACATGCGTGAAATGCATTTGTACCTTATTTGCCAGCAGAGAATCCACCTGCATGAAACCCAATGGCTTTAATAGTACAGTGCTCATCTTGCTCCCATTTTTAATAACCTCATGTTCAAGCAGTGACTTTCTCATGTGCTATTAAACCCTTTTCTCCAAGGGAAAAGGCATTCTTTGGACCTTTCCAACACCCAGTGAACCTCTGGCATCTCCTACAAGCATGGCCAGGTTTCGGCACAGCCTCCATGGATGGGGACACAAATGCACCCCAGCCCTGGCAGCTCATCCTCACCAAGGGATGCTCTCCACAACCATTTTGGAAGGATAAATGGGAATGTGACTAAAACAGTTGCCTCCAAGCTCTGTTTCTTCCCTTGGGCTGGTGGGGAGTTGCCAGAGCACAAAATCAGTGTGGAGCATCCCTGGCCCTGCTGGGATGTGCCTTGTCCAGGGACAGGCTGTTAAATGTGAATTCGTTCTGCTCTTGCAAACACTTCCCAGACATGCTGAGCTGCTGTGCAAGTGTGTTTGAGGGAGGACGTATCTCCCCACTCCTGGATGCTTTGATGCAGTGGGGATGGCAGTTTTTTTCCTTGGTAGTTCAGTGAAAATACATATATGTGCACACATAGAAATACATATATAGTCATGCCTATGTGTGTATTATTCCTCTGCTGTGGAGGAAAAGCGCTGGCAGACACTGGGGCAACCACAGCCCCAGTGGATGCAAAACCCCATCCAGCAGTGCCTCATAATTAATTCCCTGGTTGCTCAAAAGTTTGAAGGCTCAGCTCTAAACCATCCTCAGCTGCACACAGCCTGCTCCCCGTCTCTGGCTCAAACCTGACCACTCGTGTTTGGTCCCTCCTGCAGACACTTTTCTCCCCCCTCATTCCAGTCTAGGGTGTGGAGTGTGAGATGATTTCCAGCCCCTACAAAGGTTTAGCAGCATTTCCGAACATCCCCTGGTACAGGGCGTTTGTAATGAGCTCTACCTGATTTTTCCACGTCAGTCTCATTCCCGACACTCAGCTCATCGCAAAAGTGTTGGAAGGGTTGGCAAAAGAGGGTGGTCCTCTGGGCAGGAGCCACTCTGTGCCCGTGGGTGATGGCCAAGCCAGGGTGGAGAGGAGCTGCTGAGCCCCACGGGGGGCTTCAAGGGGTTTCTTGATGTGGCCTGAAGGAATTCCCCTCCTAGGGGGTCACTCTGAACACCCCCTGCATGGATCCACTGGTAACCACATTGGGAATGGACTCACATCCAAAACAATCCTGGGAGCAGAGGAGGGGGTGGGAGCTTGAGATGCGTTAGAGTTGTGGAAGGATGCTCAAGACCTCAAGTACCAGCAAGGATGGGGATCCCACAGTCTCTCTTGTCTGGGGGCTGCACCTCCCTCTGAACTTGCCTGGGAATAACAGGGGGTGGATCAGGGTGATGGGGAAGCACCTGCTGCTTGTCCCCACAGCAAAGCAGATGTGTGAGATGCTACTGCATGTAGCAGCTGAGTGAGAAGAGTGAGGACATGGTGTCATCGTAACCCAGAAGACACCATGGGATGAAGGCACTATGGACTCTAATTTGCGGATTTTCTCAGCATCTGCAAGGGGACACATATTTTCCAAGCAATGTGTTACATCACTTCTCTGCCCAGCATCGCTCCACAGAGTTTTCTCTCCAAACCCAGCAGAAACCATACCCCAGCTTACACCCCAGCAGGGGCTTCCTTCTCCTGGTTGTAGTTGGGATCCAGCCAGCAAACTCTCCCTGGTCTGAGTGGGCTCCGGGATACCTTGGGAGGGAGATGCTCCAGCTCTGCATCCCTTTGCAGCCTCTCACCCTGGAGAGAGATGCTGCAGCACAGCTTCCCCTTGCAAGGTCTCAACCCTGGAGGGAGATGCTCTAGCTCTACATCCCTTTGCAACCGTTCCTGGGAAGCAGCAACAGAGAGGGCGACTCACCATAGTCTTTCTTACAGTACTTCTTCATGTTGATCTTCAGTTTCCCCTTGGAGGCTTTGCAGTATGAGTCACAATCTGCACGGGAGAGAGGGGGAGGGCAAGAAAACATTAACAAAACAAATTAGCCTGAAAATGAATAAAAGGCTGGGGGGAAGGGAGGGGGCGGCTCAAAGCTGCAGCCTGCCATGAATAAGCAGCGTGCCTGTGATATCCATCTGCCAGGCCCCGATTGGGTCGTCTGAGGGGGCATTCAGAAAAACCTTCCTTTCTAAAGAAAGCTGCTCACAAAGGAAACCGTCCTCCCGCCTGCCTCCCCCAGCCCGGCTTCCCTGGGCTGCCTCTGTCTTCCTGGGAGACCCCGGGGCCTCCCTTATTGTGCCACCCAGAGCTTTTGAGAGCCACACAAATTCCCCCTGTTCTCCAGCTCCCAACTGGAGCCTGCAAGGAGCCCACAGAGGCCCCATTGTCACCCCTAACCCGGGCCGGTGTCAGCCTTTGGCATTCATTGCCGCAAAATTCGGGCTGGGGTCACCCTCCGACAATGCGGGTCAGAGAGGAAATTAGCAGCCCATGAAGCATTAGCAAAGCCTTTTGGTGTCCACTCTACTGAAGTGTGCAAATAAAATACCCCAGTAGGAACATTTCATTTCTAATGGGCCCCCACTGCTGGGACGTGCTGGCTTCGCTCGGGCTGGCGGGAGCGCTGGCACGGCAGCCTGGCAGCTCCCAGCATCGCGGGGACGCTGAGCCCTGACGGGGGGCTGCTGCGCCCCAGGGACCTGCTCTGGTGGGGGATGCGGGTGGGTGGCGTGGCACAAACAGGGAGCATCACGGGAATGGATGATGTGATACAGAAGGATGGTGTCATAGAATCATAGAATAACCAGGTTGGAAGATACCCACCGGATCATCGAGTCCAACCATTCCTATCAAACACTAACCCATGTCCCTCAGCACCTTGTCCACCCGTGCCTTAAACACTTCCAGGGAAGATGACTCAACCACCTCCTTAGGCAGCCTGTTCCAGTGCCCAATGACCCTTTCTGCGAAAACTTTTTTCCTAATGTTCAGCCTAAACCTCCCCTGGCGGAGCTTGAGGCCATTCCCTCTTGTCCTGTCCCCTGTCACTTGGGAGAAGAGGCCATTCCCTCTCCTCTCCACAACCTCCTTTCAGGGAGTTGTAGAGAGCAATGAGGTCTCCCCTCAGCCTCCTCTTCTCCAGGCTAAATACCCCCAGCTCTCTCAGTGCCGCTCCTTGTAAGACCTGCTCTCCAGCCCCGTCACCAGCTTTGTTGCTTTTCTCTGGACTTGTTCCAGAGCCTCAACATCCTTGCGGATGGATGGACGGCGTCATGCAGTCACTGCCCTCCAGCCGCCGCTGGCAACATCCCAGCGGCCCCACAGCCAGCCAATGCCACCAGGGGTGGAGATGTGCCGCCCCATGCTGTGTCCCAGAAACAGGGACAGCTAATGGACCTGCTGTCCGTGCACACCCCATGCCTCCACAGCACCCATGGGGGCTAAAGAGAAGCCCCCAGCACCATGGAAAACCCATATTTGGGAGAAAATGAGGGGCATAGTTTAGTGTTTGATAGGAATGGTTGGACTCGATGATCCGGTGGGTCTCTTCCAACCTGGTTATTCTGTGATTCTATGAAAATGGGACATGGCTCTGGTACAGCGATAGCCCTTGGGCATTTCCACCTCTCCTCCACAGCCACCACTGGAGACCAGATGTGAAAACCTGCTGAAATGTCCCAGCAGGCCCCCAGGGCTCTACGAGCAGGGCAGGATGCTGGGCACACAGAGGACACTGCTGGCAGCCCATGGCCAGTGGACACGAGGTGCCCATATCGTGTCCCAGGTCACATTGGCAGGGACAGACAAGAACCACAGCTGCCCACACAGCACCCCAAGCTCCTGGCTTTGCTCTCCCATGGACCATGACCTGAAACCTTGGAGGAGAAGCTGTGCAGCTCCCCGCCATGCATCTCTGCTCAGCATGGCTGTGTGGCACACTGAGGTGGCACATGCCACAGCCTCAGCAGTGATGGAGGCCCCATTGCTCATATACTGCAGGAACAATTGCAAGATGCAGCTCCTTCCTATAGGAGCTTAAACTACCAGGTTGGGAGGGGAAACAGAGACACAGAGATGGTAGACAGCTGCACAGCAATAGCAGCTGTAGCATCTCCTGGTGACAGCTCTGTTTGAAGCTTGCTGTGTACACAGGAATGCGCTATGCAGCCAGCTTTGGGACCTGGACCTGCTGGAGGAGATGGTTTCCAGTGGTAGGTGCTCAAATTCAGGCCAGAAAAAGAGTGCATAGAGGTCTCCAGACAATCTACATGGCGTGTTTTTTTCCCTTGCAGTTCACCAGCCCCTGTGCAGATACTCCTGGGATGGGAGATGTGTTTGGAAACATTCCTCAGGTGGAGAGGAGATGATCAGAGAAATCATATAGACCCCAAACCCAACAGTCCCCATTAGCAGCAGATCCAGACCCAGCCTGAGCCAAGCAGCAGCTTCTTTTTCAGTTGGAATGGGGGAACCAACAAGAGAAGAAAACGCAGGGAGCTGAACATGCACACATCCCAAGATCATCAGGTACCACCTCAGCACCAACACCTGAGATCCATGTGCACCCCAGCTCCTCTCAACACGGCCAGAGTTACCTCATCTCAGCACCACCCTCCTGCCCCACTGCTCCCATTCCTCAGCAGAGCATCCACAGCAATTCATGGCTTCATGGTCTTTCAGTAAGACCTAACCAGGGCCAAAAGATGTGAGATGGGGTGCCTCCCTCCTCCAAGAGGCCCGGCTGATATCTCTGCCCAGAGCCTTTGGAAACCCAGGGACCAAGCTGATGTCTAAGTGGTTCCAGCAGCCAGTACCTCCCACTTGGCTTTTCTCATCTAAGGGGACCTTGAACATCTCAGAGAACTTTAAATGCACTGAGAAAAGAGTGACATTCCAGAAAAATCATAGCTCAGGGAATGAAGATTTGCTAACAAAGCCCAAATCATGCCTATGTGGGATATGGCTGCCTGGTGTCAACAGGCCAGGGGACAGAAATATCCCTGTTTCAACTTGATAAGACGTTCCTGGCCATAAATATTGAAGGAAAAGGTCTATAAAGGAAATAAATGTGCATGCAGTGACCAGGGAGCAACCTAGGGAGGCTTTCCCTCACCAGCTCAGCAGAGCAGGGGACTGAGGAGATGTGGGCTGCTTTGCCAGGGGGCTGGAGGGATTCTGCTGAGCTGCAGGTTGTGGACATTTTCAGGACACTGACATGGTTACATCACAATAATGATTCTCCTCTGGCACAGAAATCCTGCAGTGCTTTAGACTTTTATCCGTGCTGTTGTTTCTCATCCCCGTGCAGCAGCTAATCTGCAGAAGAGGCTGCCACAAGGGCAGGCAGGGAGCAAGCAACTGAGCGGGAACAGCACGTGGGAGCTCTGGGTGCAGGGTTCTCCTCCCAGGAATAAACCCAAGTAATAGAAACAGATGCTGGTGAGCAGCTGGTCCTGAGCACAAGTGACCACAGGAGCGGAAAGCAGCTCCTGCCCACGTGCTCCGCAGCTCAGCCCCGGCATCTGCAAGGGGTTCTCCACCAGCCAGGCTGGCAGAGACCACCAGGAGCAGGTCCTCCTCCAGTCCCAGGAAACAGCAATCAGGCAGACACCATCTCTCTCAACTGCACTCAAGAACAACCTCAAGCCTCTTCAGCAACCTCTCACCATAGAATTATCCCTAGCCTTATCTGAGCTCCCCTGTCCCTGTGCTCCTGCCACGGTATTTCCAATCTGCCCGAGACTACAGACCTACCAGAAAGCCATTTCCCAGCCTGGGACACTGGGATGACGGGACATCCCTCAGCCACCTCCCAGACCTTAAAGGGCAGCACCTCATGCCCCACAGCCTCCGCTTGCTCCTTGTCCACAAACCTGGAACCATGCTTGTAGCACAAGACACCCAAGCTACAGCCCAGGTCCGACCTTGCTTTTACTAACACAAGCCCTTACCTTTTGCCTTGCCTCACTCTTTCTTTTTCTTCAACCCCACAAACAGTGCTAGAGCCTCAGCCGGTTTGAATTGAACTCGATGTGGCCAGAGCCAGCTGGTGTAAATCAGTGTAAATCACCCGACGCCAGGGCTGATTTAGATGGGTGGAGGATTTGCCCCAGTTCATTTCCTTTTTCTCCTACATAGAGAGCTTTCCTGCCTCTTGGGTGACTTGGGGGTCCCCTGGGGCCACTTTGAAAGAGCAAATGAGGTTTCTTGTGTGTGTGTTTGCTGGGAAGCAGTGGAGCACACGTGGGGGGATGCTGCAAGATCAGTGCTTGCTCAGGGCACGTGCAGGGAGGGAATTCTACAGAATGTGATCTCAGTGCTGGCTAACACCTAGCAAAGACCCTGCTCTCGTCCATCGAGTGACATTTCAGCAGTTTAGGCTGTGGGGGGAGGTTTGCTGAGCTGCTGGTGCCCTGATGGGAGGTGACAGCAGAGCCAAGCTCAAAGGCTGGGGAAGGGAAATGGGAGAAGAGGGTTGATTTGTAGCCTGAAGTGCTCTGAATGCTGTTTCAGTGCCTCGTGCATGTGTACAGGAGATACACATGATGTGAGACCCTGGCAGAAGAGTCCCAAGGCGCATGTGCTTGATTGCTCCTTGTCCTGCAGGTCCCTCTTTCTCATCTCTGTGGTGTTGCAGAGGATCAGCCTGGGGTAACCTGTCCGTGGAAGGTCATGCTAGAGCCTGACCATGACACTGGGCTGGGAGTAGAAGGAGGTTGCATGAAGAAGAAGTGGAGCCCACACTGAGATGGGGAACAACCTGGTACTTGAAGCACAGGGTGCTAAGTGTCTGGGTCTTGTCCATCCAGGCCCTACAGACCTGCCCTCAGCCTGCTTGGCCCCAAGCAGGACTTGCCTACCCTCAACACACCCTGAAACCTCTCCAGGTCCCCTCGTAGCCTTCATTTGGCCTGGAAATCCCCCTTCTGAAGGACTCAAACACCCTTGGCCACAGCGCTGTGGCTCAGGAAAACCAAGCGGTGAGATCTGAACGCTTTCCTCCCCTGGCTCCCAGCACTTTCCTCCCAGAGTTTGCTCAGCTGCACAAATATTTCAGTGTAAATCCACATTTCAGAGCTGCAAACCCAAAGCACAGCCAGATCCTGGTGCTTTTTCCCCCCTCCGCACCACCACATCCTAACACCCTGTGACCCGCAGAGGGGACATTCTCCATCTGGGCTGGGAGCAACCGCCTGCCTCCCTGCAGAAAAGCACAAATTTTCTGCTTTTCCCCAACAAACAGAGCGGGAGAGGAGATTGGGAAGAAGTTGGCGCTACTTGTTTGCAGAAGGCTGGGAGCAGGTGGCGGACGGCTGTTCCGTGTCCATCGCAGCTTAGTAAAACGTGTCAGCGTAGCCTTCAGCAGCTTTGCAGCTCGGCCCATCCCCTTGATATCACTAATTCTCTGGCTGAGCAAAGAGTTTTCACAGCTAAACACCTTCTTTGTTTTGTTTAATTTTCTTTTGCAAAAGTGGCATTTGTTTTTTTCTTTAACCTCTTCGTTTTAGGGAATTTTTTTTGAGCCAGGCTGGGCTGCAAGCACGATGCTGAAAGCGATGGGAAGCGGGGGTCCTGCTCACCCACACTTTGCTAACACCGCAGTGCTGATGGGGCTGGGCAGGATGGGGGTGCTGGCAGCTGGAGCTCAGGGTGCTGAGCAGCCTTCCTGAGAAGATGCTGTGTGAGACCATGTCTTGCTGCGCTTGCAGTTCTGCAATGAAGCCTTAAGCCTCTGCGAAAGCCACATGTCGGTAACGGAAATTAAAGGCCCCTTGATTTTGACATGATAGAACGATTAAAGCCACATTTCTTGGCCTGGGTACCAAACTTGAAATGCAGATATAAGGCTTGGATCCCCAAGGGGATTCAGATTTCTAATCCCAATTTATGCAGCTAAATTCCTATTGATTTCCCTCAGGTAGGACTCTAAATACCTTTGTGGGCTGAGATCCAAAGCTGAGGTGTCGTGGCTTAGAAGGGGAGACCCAGCTTTGACAGTTTGGCCTCGGCATTTCAGCAGGTTGAGGTTCTTGCTTGCTTTCTCTGGGCACTCCCCAGGGGCTGCATTTCTTGCTGGGGCTCTGGGGGTGGGGGTACGTGTGTCCCCATCTCCTGTTCACACTAGGTGGGATGTGGAACCAGACTGAGCAGAAAAATGAAGGTGCAAGTCTAAATGTCAAATCATGTGAGCCCATCACTGGAGAGAGTGGGGACGAGAAAATGGGAGTGGGGGTCTGCTTGGGGGCCCACGTAACCTCAGAGCTGGTCAGTTTGGATCGATGGGGACCTTTTCATTTCCTTTCAAGCATGGTGATGAACAGCTTTTCCCTTCTTTCTTTTTTCCCTTCCTCCCTAGCATTATCAGACTGAAATCCTCCTTCAGGCTCTGCTGGTGAGCTGCAGCATCCCTGCACGGAGCTGGTGCATGAGCTGCCCCTTGTGATGGGGCTGTGGGCGTGATGAGCGGTGACGGGGGAGACACTGACAGCACCCAGGCCACCACTGGCTCCAGGCAAATCTGTGCTTGGCAATGCTGACCATGGTGCAGAACAGCCCAACCTCTGCTCTGCAGGCATCCCCAAAGCTCTGCTCCCGTGCTGGTGTTGCTGCTTCCCCTGGCTTTCTAGCAGTTCCTGCAGTTACGGGGAGGGCTCTGACCCTGACTGAGGGGTGCACTGTTGGCTCAACACTACAAAAACTGCTCAAGTGCCTATGGAGAAGGAGCTGAATGTCTTTCTGGTGCATTTTTGTGCGCTCTGGCATTGCTGCAATGCTGAAAGTTGACAAGTGCTGCCTTTGCTGGGAGTCAAGGATTTGCAGCTCACTGCTGAGTGGATGGTGATCTCAAGCAAAACCCCTGTGTAGGTGCTGTCTGCATCATGGGGCTTCTTGAGCCCATCCAGCAACCACAAAATGATTCCAAGTGCTCCAAAGAACCACTAGATCCTGTAGAATGGACAGGACAAAGCATTTAACAGCTTCACAACTCCGTGGGTCAGCAGAGCTTTGCACTGCCCCATCCCCATTCTCCTCCACACTGTTCAGACTGTGGAAATGAATTTCCATCACTTTTACAGGCAGCAACCTGACATCTTCTTGTGGTTGGGAGCATGGAGGGAAAGAATATGGAGCAGGAGGGGTGGATATGGGGAGGGCGGGGGCAGAAACATCAGTCTCTGCTCTGTGATTGAGCAGCATCCCAGCTGGATGACAGAAAATGACTGTTAAGAGTCAGTTCAGCCAGCGCCAGCTCTACTGGCCAAACATGCTCACCTCAAGCTTCTCAATTCTGGCCTTTGCTGATCACACATCTTGGAGTAAGGGGTGCTCTGGAGTAGCCCCTTCCTTGCACAGGGAGCATGGATGGGCTTCTCCCTCTGGGCTGGGCAGCAGGGGCTGCAATGTGGCTTGCAGAGCGCACATCAACTGTGAGGGCTCGATGCTGCAAATTAATTTGGACTGGCCTCCAGCCGGGGTCTTTTTTCTCAGAGCAGGCCTCTTTAATATAAAAGCAAACTTAAGGCAGAGAATCTCTCCCAGTTTATCCACTTTAGCAGCTGGATTGCTTGTCCTGGGCTTTGCTGCTGACTCCCTTCCCTGGTCTAGTAGCTGAATGGAGCAGGGGAGTCTGTTATGATTAAATCGGCTGTTCTCCCCCAACCTGGCAATGCCCCAGCTATTGTGCATGAAGCCCTTTGCAAACAAAACAGGGAAATTCGTGCTCTTCATTTTGGCATTGGCTGTGAGACAACTGGTGGCTCTGGCAGGGTGGCCTTGGCCACCTCTCCAGCATGGTCAGGAGCTGGTAGGGAGAGACACGCCATTTGCAAGCCTTGGGCTTGAGACGAGCTGGGACTGGGCTGCTCCAGCCATGCATCCTTATAGAATGATGCTCAGGTTTGAAACAGTCCCCTTAGCCTATGGGCAGGGATCCTGAGGGCCTGGGTCTGCTTCTTAGAGGGTCTGTGCAAGGTCCTGGTGCACAGCAAGCCTCTGCCAGGGGGTTGCATTTAACCAGGTGGCTGTGCAGCCTTGCTGGCCACCTCTTAAGACAGCCCAGGACATCTAGTCTTGGAGAAGTGGTCCTCACAGGGTGCCCTGGGAGAAGGAGCTGGCAAGGATTTGTCCCATGAGCTGAGACGACCCAGTTGGCTCCTGGGGCAGCCTCAGAGATGGTCTGTAACCATCCAGCTCTGTGTGTGGAAAGCAGAGGGGTCTGCTCAGGCCCTGGAGCATCTCCTGGTCTCCAAAGGTGCCTCAGGAGTGCTTTACACCAACATGGCATGGGGCACTGAGGCCAGCCCTGCCTCACCTGAGCAGGGAGCTGTGCCAGCCCCTTCTGGGCAGGAAATGTGCAGCGAGTTATTGTCACCCTTTATTCTTTGGTGCTCAGCAGACCCTGTCCATTCCCTGGGACCCTATAGAAACTATTGGCAATAGATGACGAACTCTTTTTCCGTGGGAGAGACCCAGCAATCCCTGGTCTCAGAACATCCTGGTTTAGCCTGGAGAAGAGGAGGCTGAGGGGAGACCTCATTGCTCTCTACAACTACCTGAAAGGAGATTGTGGAGAGGAGGGAGCTGGGCTCTTCTCCCCAGTGACAGGGGACAGGGCAAGAGCAAATGGCCTCAAGCTCCTCCAGGGGAGGTTTAGGCTGGACATTAGGAAAAAACTTTTCACGGAAAGGGTCATTGGGCACTGGCAGAGGCTGCCCAGGGAGGGGGTTGAGTCACCTTCCCTGGAGGTGTTTAAGGCACAGGTGGACGAGGTGCTGAGGGACATGGTTTAGTGTTTGATAGGAATGGTTGGACTCGATGATCCGGTGGGTCTCTTCCAACCTGGTTATTCTATGATTCTATGATCCCTGGGACCACCTGGCAGGACTATCCAGCATCCCTGCCTGCATCATTGCCTGCACCCCTTCCCGGCCCAGCAAAGGCTCCTCACAAGCCAGCATCTTCCAAAGCTCCTCGGGCTGCTCCGTGCCTGCCTGGGAGCTGGTGGCAGGGTCTGCGGGGAGCAGGATGGTCCCTGCCAAGGGGGAGGGCCGGGTTTGCAGCCCCGCAGGCATCTCCAGCAAGGAAAACTGCTATTAACCTCTCCCTAGGAACAAGGAGGTGCAAACGAGCCCACAGCAGCCTCCTTTCTTCTGCCTGCGCAAGATTGATTGAAAAACAAATTGGCGCAAATAAAGCATATAATTAGATTAAAGCCTCTCGCCTGGAGCTTGGGGGGAGGAAAGCCGGGGCCGGGCGGCTCCCGGGATCCCGCAGCTCCCGTCCCTCCTCGGCAGCATCCCGGGAACCGGGGGGTGACACCTCGGGACCCTCAGAGGCACCCCGAGCCCCTAGCCAGCCGGCGAGGGGCTCCTGCCTCTCTAGTGCAGGGTTTGGGGGGCAGAGAAGGAGATGGAGTGATTTTTAGCGTTTAAGGAAAGCACCCGTGAGCATCCCAATTTCTTTCCTGGGTATAAAGGGAATGAGAAGGCAAGAGACAGCCCTGGTGACACCGTGGGGACAGCTGAGCTGTGCCAGACACAGGCTACAGCCCTGGTGACACCGTGGGGACAGCTGAGCCGTGCCTAAAGCACTGAAAAACCCAACCCATGGGAGATTTACGATGCATCCACCCCTGCCTCTGCCCCCTCCTCGCACCTCTGCCAGGGACACCCAGGATGGCAGCACATTTCCAGCCTCCTGCCACCACAGCAAACCAAGGGGGATGTGGGATGGGAACCCCAACAGCACTTTGTCCCCTCCCAGCACATCGCGTCCCTGGCCTCCAAGTGCTGACAGTGTCCAGGGCTGCCTCTCCCAGCACCCCGGGGTCGCAGCGGTACCCGAGCACCACAGCCAGAATGATTAAACCCATTCCCAGGAACCCGGCTGTCCTCGGGAGCATTGGGCACCCTATAAATCCCCAGCCTGACAGAAACTCCCTGGCTGAGCTGCACCATGCGGGATGCAGCGTCAGGATGTGACAGGGGCAAATCAGACTTTCCGCTTGCCAGAGAGCTGGTGCTGGGGACAAGGGGGAGCAGTATCTTGAAATGTCCTGGGAAGGAGAGGGAATCAGTTAATTTCACTTCAAAATCATCAGTATTTGTATTTTTTAATGAGTTTGGCAGTGATGCTGGGGTTTTGCGTCTGTGTGCAGAAGCTCGTGGCTTGGCTGTGGTGCCCAGGGCTTGCGGACACCAAGGTTGTGCTGGTGTCAGAAGGAGATCCCAAAAGTGACAACATCCTATAGCTGGGAATGTGAGGATGGGGGAATGGAGGGATGTGGGGGTGGAGGGAAAAAAGGATGGAGGATATGGGGATGGAGGAATGGAGGGATGAGGGGATGGAGGAATGGAGGGATGAGGGGATGGAGGAATGGAGGGATGAGGGGATGGAGGGATGTGGGGATATAGGATGTGGGGACGGACAGAAATAGGGTTGTGGGGACAGAGGGAAAATGGGATGAGAGGGCAGAGGGATGGGGGGTTGGAGGGGTAGAGTGTCAGGATGGAGGGAAATAAGGATGTGTGTATTGAGGGAAACAGCAACGAGGGGATGAAGGAACGGAGGGGTGTTGGGATGCAGAAAGCCCTGGTGCAGTTGTTTGTGAAGGTTATCTGCATTTCAGTAGATTTTTTGTGGTGTTTTATTGTTTTAATTTGGGTTTTTATGTTTTCACAGACTTCCTGAAACATTTTGAAGTGATCAGAAGTTTTGTCCCTGGAAGGCCCTCACCTCTATTGTGCTCATAGCCATTCACTGTGGATCACCATGAGAAACCTCTTTTCAGGAGGGAGGGGGTGCTGTGGCCAATCAATCAGTCAATCAATCACACAGTCAATCCATCACCTTGCTTACAGCCTGAGACAAGTGAGAGAATACCCATGCAGGGCTGAATGAATTGCTCCTTTGGATGGTTACAAAGCTGGAGACCCCTAGACTGAGCCCCAATTTACGCTAGGGTGACTGAAGTGAGAATTTTGCCTCCACAGGCAGCTGTGCAGACCTTCATTCCCAGCCTGTGGGATGCTCCCAGCAGTCTACAGAGCTCAGGCTCACTGTTAACGCTTCCTCGGAGCAGCTAGCTATGATTTTTCTCTCCACCGGTGCAAAGTTCCCCCTGTCCATGCCCCTTCCCTGGTTCTGGGAGCATCCTCACCAAGACACAGCAGGCACGGGCTGTGTCCACACCCTGAACAGCCAGGAGCCCTTCGGGCAGGAGGTGAGCACTACCAAGCCCTGTGCCTGGCTCCAGGCATTCCCTTGTGCTGCTGATTCCCTCCAGATGTGCGAGCACTAACCCAGGTTTGCAAAAACACTCACACACTCCTTTTCACTGAACACCAGAGTCAAGTGATGACCAAGCCATGTTGCTACTTCAAAAGTGAGAAAAACCTAAGGCCAGCTGACACCTTTCTTGCAATTGCCATTAAGACCTAAACCAATGGCAGGAGGTGGAACCAGATGGTCTTTTGGGTCCCTTCTGAACCATTCTATGATTTCTGTTGTTGGTCTTGAGAGAAATCTGGTTTGGTGTCAGACACCTCCTAAGGTTTTTCCCTTTCAATACAAATCCATTGGCAAAAGCTAAACTCTCTCTTACTTCCTTCAATAGAATCATAGAATCAGAATCATAGAATAACCAGGTTGGAAGAGACCCACCGGATCATCGAGTCCAACCATTCCTATCAAACGCTTAACCATGTCCCTTAGCACCTCGTCCACCCGTGCCTTAAACACCTCCAGGGAAGGTGAATTAACCACCTCTCTGGGCAGCCTCTGCCAGTGCCCAATGACCCTTTCTGTGAAAAATTTTTTCCTAATGTCCAGCCTAAACCTCCCCTGATGGAGCTTGAGGCCATAATAGACCCTTTCTCATTACATTCGTGAGGTGCTCCATAACTTAGGGGATTTGTTGTATTTCTTTTAGTTTGCCTATGCTAAAAGGAGATCAGCCCAAGAAGCAGCCACCCCCAGGAGCCTGTGCTCCCTCTGAGCATCCCAGCGTCCTCTGAGCAGGGTGTCTGGGGAGGTGCAGTGCCCTGGGAACACTGCAGTGGCTGGCAGGAGGCTGGAGGAGCTTGGGTGGCTGTGGAGGCTTGTAACCAGCCAGGCAGCCCAACCTGGACCTGCTGGGGTCACTGGGCTTGGGGTTTCTTGTCTGAGATTTGCGAGGTCTGCAATCTTCAATGCATGTTGGCAGGGTTGCTTTGAGGCCATCGATGGGGGAGACTCCAACCCAACCATCACCCCATAGGAGGGTGGGGAAGATGGAGTTTCAGGGGACGTCTCCCCTAGCACAGCCTCCAAGTCCACCTTGGCAAGACACTGTGGGCAAGTGCCACCACCCGAACACAACAATAACTGTCGTACAACCCAGGCACAGAGCTGCTCCCTTCCCTCCCTGCTTGCTCAGTGCTCTGGGAAGATGGGAAGGTGTGAACTCCAGGGTGGTGTGGGATGTGCTCCCTCCAGCCCCCTGAGATCCCACCCAAGCACCGTGCTCACATCCCCAAGCACAGAGTGAAAAGCCAGGTCCTCTCTGGCCAAACCAATGCCACCCATCGCATTTCCCCTGTGGCTACAACAGCAGGGAGGGATTTGCCACTGACATCATCCAGGGAAGAAGCAGGTCCAGAGGTTTGGATAAGTAACTGGGAAGGGGCTGGGGAGCTGTTCTTCGGCCCTTCATCCTGTCCTGACTGGCCAAAATGCCAGTGGCCTGTCCCCAATCTGTCATTTTTCCGAGCAAGCCTCGCACCCCTCACAGATGTTGTAGAGGCAGCTGGCAGCTCACATGGTGTTGACTCCTTGTTTCCAGCTGCTGCAGCTCATTAAAAGGAGCTATGGTACATTTAATCCTTTCCTAATGTCACTTTTCCCTTGAAGCTGTTGCTGCAGTGATGATCACAGTGTTTATGTGGCCATGAGCAGGAGGGACAGTGGTCCACAGCCTCTTCTTGGAAGTGAAGACACTGAGCCAAATCGACCATGGTCCCACAGGGATGTTTGAGCACAGGCTGACTGGGAGGCTGGAAATAAGGAGGCTCCCAGCTACCTGAGCCGTGAAGTACAAGCACAACCCCATACCCATGATGGGAGCAAGTGATTTAACTCCTCTTTGAAAGGTATGTGGTGAGGTTGTGCTGGGGTGAGTAGAACTGAAGACACCCACGTCCATGTCCTCCCATGTCTTCTTCCATGTCCATCTACAAGGACAGCTGTGAGCCCATGGCTGGAATCTGGATTTTGTCCTTCTGCTGTGGGATGCAGAGCCCTGTTCCTGCTGCACTGCCCGCATTCCTGGGCACAGGGGACTCTCTGAGGCTGGCCTTGCTGTGCCCTGCTTCGTCTAGTTATGGACAAGAAAAAAATTAAAGCCTTTGACCTTCAGAAAAAAGAGAAACCTTTTTCAGAGCAGGGCTACTCTGACTGCCAGCAAATGATGCTGAGACAGGAGCACCAACTCATCAGAGGGGCCGCTTTTCCCCATTCCTGGCTCTTGGTGTAAGCTTCTGGCTAAAATCTGGGAATTACACCCCAAAGCCCAAGCCTGTAAGCAGTGAAAACCCAGCCACAACTCAGAAGGATGCATAGCTTCCAGCTCTGCCATGGGATGGGAAGAAATCAGAGGGGCTTCCCAAAGCTGAGACATGGATGTGGGGTGGTGGAGGGGCCGGGAAGCACCCTGGGACTTGCGGGGGGATGTTTGTGGAGGGGGTGTGTGCGTGGGGACACATGTGATGCAGGGGGAAGGTGTGGGTGATGTGGGGATGGTGGCTCATCCAAGGTGTTCCCAATGGTGCCTGGCGTGATGCTGGGGGCTCTGCACTGTGATGGGAGATGCAGAGCTCTCCCCCCCCAAGAATGAATGTTTTCAAGTGAATGTTTTCTACTATTTCCTACAAACTTTCTATTTTCCCGGACTGAAGCCATAACCTTTGCATGTGCTTTTTCCAAGTGAGACACAGAAGCAGGAACAGCCTTGAAAGGCTCAGACAGCCCAGGGGACTGTTTTGGGGGTTTTTTTTGACTTTTTTTTTCCTTTGTCCTTGAGACCATTCCAGATTGTTCCAGAGCAGAAACCTGACTGCCCATCTCCCTTCTCCAAGCTGCTTCCGGAAGGTATTAATCATCCTCGCATACCGTGGCATGCATCCACCTCTGTGCTGGGTTGCCTGTGAGCTCTGGGAAAGCCAAGCTGCTTCAAGTCCGTATGCATCTGAGCGAGCCCGTGGATCATTAAGAGTGGGGTTTTTTTTTCCCTTTTCTGTGCTTACATCTAGACTCTTGCTCACCATCTAGGAACAAAGGGGCCTAGGCAACACGTTGAGCAGAAATGGGCTGGAGAAGGGCTCTTGATCAGGGAGTGCGGGGTTAGGATGAGGGGAACGGTTTTGAGGTGAAAGAGGGAGAAATATTTTGCTGTGAGGGTGGGGAGGCCCTGGCCCTGGTTGCCCAGCGCAGTGGTGGCTGCCCCATCCCTGGAAGTGTTCAAGGCCAGGTCGGATGGGGCTTGGAGCCCCTGATCCAGTGGGAGGTGTCCCTGCCTACGGCAGGAGGTTGGAACTGGGTGGGCTTCGAGGTCCCTTCTAACCCAAATCCTTCTGTGATTCTATGAAATGTCTTTTGGAAAGTCCAGATCTGGTTTTGCAACTGTGGAGGCCAATTTCCAGGGGAAAACCATGCTAAGTCACATCAGTCCAATCACCTGGTTTTGTTTAAGCCCACAAGCTGAAATCATCTACCTAAGATAATAATTTCCAAGCCAGTCTGGATTCAATTCAGATAAGGCAATGACTGACTGGCAGGTTTGTAAACCTTTTCCCCTCGCTGAATTGTATTTTGTATTTTGACTGTGTCCCCTTCTGTATCTCTGGACGGGACCAGAGAAGGATGAGGTTGTAGCAAGAGCTTTCCTTGCCTGGCCATGAAAATGAGAAGCACCTCCTCCTCCTCCTCCAACCTCCCAGCAATGGAGACCATGAATGCATTTCATCTAAACAGTTCAGTTTTAGATCATTTCCTCAGATTGATTTGGACCTTTGAGAGCAAACAGCAGCCAGGCAGAACCCCACACACCAAAGTCGGCATTGTTCTACCCCTTGTACCAGGGCCAGCTTTGGCCTGGGCTCTTTTGAAATGAATCCCTCATCAGCTCAGAGCAGCAGTGATGCTAACTGGGCTCTTGGCGAGGAAGGCACTTTCTGCCCTGTGTAGCTAGAGCAAAGGGAATAAAGCAGCATCTCTCCCAGAACTGGCTGCACCCAAAGCCTCCCACTAATTCTCCATAACCCTCTTGCTCCCATGCCACGGGAGCTCTGGCTCACAGACACACTGATTTAAGGGTTTGGCAAGAAAACTCCACAGATTTCTGTGGGATGCTTCAGGGTGGCTGTTGGGGCCGAGTGATGCTGAGCCCCAGGACCGCCTGATGCTCCCCACCAAGGGGAAGGGATGAAATAGTGAGGGTTCAAGCTCCTTGAACAAGATGGTGCTTTAGAAGTCCAATAAAAATCACTTTGAGAAGAATTATGATCACCCACTGGGCCCATTGGGTTGCTGAGCTCGGCACAGCCTCCGCTGGGCTTTTGTGGGGAGGGAGCGCGAGTGGCTCATGGCAAAATGGATTGGTCCCTAGATGCCCCTCCAGGCTGAAGCAGAGAGATCCAGCCCTCCTGTGACACAGGAATCCAAGAGACGCTGTGGAGTCATTTCTCATAGCTCGCAGGCTGTAAGAATGGCTGACTTGCTCCAAGCCTGCAGACAACCCTCTCCCAGCCTCCAGCAAGGGGTCACTTTGCTGAAGGCATGTCTCTAACCCTGATGAGATGTTCTCAGTTACAGGTTTTATGCAAACCTAACTGGGCTTGGGCAGACCCCTGAATAACCCTTCTCTCCGGGATGAGGATGCAGTCAGTGATGGGGCTTGCTCCCTTCCCAGTGGGGCCGTTTGCTGTGCTGGGCTCTGGGGGCTCAGGACTGGAGGCTGCATCCCTACCAGCAGCACCAGGGAGAGATGGCCCCTTTGTAGCAAGGCTGGAAGGTGTTTCAGACACCTACCCAAAGTCTTGGTCAAAGGTATGGGTCATGTCCTGACCCCACAGCCATCCCCATGGACTCACTCACCCAGGCAGATAAGCGAGTGACAGGGAGCATTGGCCTCTCCCTATCTGCACAGAGACCTGCTCTTCCTTGTCCTGCTCAAGGGTCCGATCGCTGCAGGCTCTGTGCTTTTGCCTTGCCCACCCTGGTCCTGCTCTCTGGCCAGCTGAGGGATCACGGGGGCAAATAGCCCAGCACTGGCCCCAGCCCCCTGCGCACAGTCACCGGTGCCGAGCTGGGGGCCGTGACTCGCAGCCTGGTGCAGCCGCAGGTCACACTGCCACAGCACATCAGCTCAGGGCAGGCGCTGACAGGGCTGTGGCCAATTGAGGTGGCACGTGGAATTTGGGATGGCTGAATGCAGCTGCCCCAGTTGGCATTTGCCCAGGACAGTGCAGGGAGTTCACAGGAATGAGCTCTTTCCTCGGCCGTATTGGTATCCACGTGGCAAACATAGGTGGGGTGTGTGCCACCCCCAAACCAGTCCTCACCTGTGAATTGTGGGGCAGCAGAGCTGGGGCTCCAGCAGCTCTTTCAGCCGGGATGTTGGCTGATGGAAGCGGATAAATTCCTCCCAGCCCTTGCCTGCATCCAGCCCCTGTCATGGTCGTGCTCTGGGAAGATGCAAGAGGACATGTGGACCAGCAGGGGAAATACTCTGAATAATAAAGACTGTACCTCAGAAAAGCCCTTTTGGACTCATGAACAGGAACATGACCAGATAAATGAGGTCTGAAAAGCAGCAAAATAGCATTGATGGATCCCTCTGGTGAGTTCAAACTCGAGGGCACTGCTCAAGTGCCACCTCTTACCACCAGCTCCAAGGCTGGTAGGCAGCTTAGCAGGGCAAACTGCACACAAAGCCAACTTGAGGGATGCGTCCCACCACAGTGATAGGACAGAGTGATTGTTTGCTCACTCTGAAGTGCACCCCGTGCCCTGCAACCTGACCTCAAGCAGGGGAGGAACAGCACCAGCCAGTCCTGCCTCAGGAGAGGGCTGATGTGTCTGTACTAGGTGGAACACGCTCTGGCCCGGGGCAGGAGAGAGCCCAAGGAAAGGAGAGTCCACTAAGGACCACAGACACTCCAGGGTGACTCAGAAGATCCAGCATCTCTTCTATGCCCCTAATGATCCTTAGTGGGTCAGTAGAGTGTGCCAGGCCAGGCAGATGCAGGGTGGCATGGGTGTCCCTGTGGGAAGGCTTCCACCAAGAACAGAGTCCCTGGCAGGGTCAGACAGCCTGTCTGATGCTGGGAATGGGTGGAAAGGACAGGACTGCCCAGGCTCCTGCACTCTCTGTTACACCAGCCTACCCCATGCTGCCAAGCTCACCCAGACAGAATGAGGTTCTGGCTGGGAGGAGCCCAGTGTGAGTGCTGGGACAGCTTCTGCTCCCAGGGGCAGCAATGGTGCAAGGAGACCCCAGCACAAAGATGCTGTAGCTCCACACACAGGGCTTCCCCCCAGCTCTGCATCTCCTTGGCTGCCAAATACCCACATTAGTTGGCAGAGCCTGTGACAAAGCCGGTGTCACCGGCTTTGGTATGAGAGGTCTGCTCTGCCATCCATGCTGCAGGCTGAGAACATAACAGGTTTGGGAGGCTATGGGGGAAGGAATAGATGGATCCTGGTGAGGAGATACCCCATGTCCTTCACAGTCGTGGTGATGCTCAAATACCCCAGGAACCTGCAGGCAGCAGGATGGGATAAGTTACCCATTCCCTCTGGCCCCTGCTGTCACCCCCTGCTCAGACTCGTCAAACCCCAGGGATACTGGAGACAGGAAAGTGCTTTGGTGACATTGTGGGGGCAGGTATTGGCATCTCTTAGGGTGTAAATCATGAGGGGAGGTTGGCGCAGTGTTGGTGATGGAGCATATGAAGGGATGCGGTGAGCCCTGGGTAGGGTTGCATGGGTCAGGGACAAGGGGAGGAGAAATGAGAGGGTGTACACACCCTGATGTGCCCAAGCTTCCTCAGGATGACTGCAGCTTGCATAAATATGGTGACCCAAATCCATCAGGGCTGAGCTGCTGTCCCCAGGCTGCAGCCGGTACTGCGGGACCTCTTCCTGCAGGATCTGCAGCTGCAGGACCTCCTGCTCTGAGCTAACATGTTGACCCTGATCTTACAGTCACTGGCCTTGAGACACCTCTGAGCATGATTGGCCCCAACGATGCCACCAACCACAGCCATGTCCCACCCCAGGGTCCGCAAAGCCAGACACGAGACACGTCACTATAACTCACAGGTCACACCAGCACCTAAGGTTTCCTAGCACCAGAATACAAGGAACTAGGCCAATAAAGGAAATACTCATATGAAGCAGCAAGCAACGCTTAGGCTTTTTTTGTTCTTTTTTGGAGGATTTTTGGTTTTCCAATCATTCTCCACCAGGAAAACTTGGTAGGACTGTTCTCTTACTCTCTTTGGAAAGTAACAGGTGAGCTTCAATAATCAGTGATGCTTTTGAGTTCTTACCTCTTTTCCATCAAACATTGTTCCCACATTGGGAACCCTTGTCTGCTTATAGATTTGGCATCTCTGGGAAAACCTTTCTACATCATAGAATTATAGAACCAGTAAGGTTGCAAAAGACCCCTAAGATCATCAAGTCCGTCTACTCCCATGTGCTCCTAGAAACACCCACCTCTTGGGGTGCGGCGCGCTAGTTTCAAACACTCAGACATTTGGGGCATAGGAGGAAACCACCTGTTCCAATGCAAGCAACAGAATTTACGTACATATAATTCAATGCTGTTTCAGCTCAGGCAAATGACTGCTCAGAAGACCTTTAGCACCAAGATGCTTTAAAAGAAGAGACAACGTACCTGCAGGCTCCTCCGTGCTGCTGGCAGTGGTGGTTGGGGGAGCAGCGGGGATCTCTGTGCAGGACAGCAGGAAGCAGACAGGACAAGAAAGGGAATAAAAGAAGGAGGTATTAGTCCAGATCCCAAAGACCCTTGACCCCTTCCCAACCATGTCTACCAGCAAGGGTTTTTTTCCCAGCTATGTTCTCCACCAAGAGCTGTGGCCCCTTAGAAAGGATGTTTTGCTGGGACACAGCTCTCCTGGGTGCCCAAACAGTGTCTGGCTTGCAGGGCCAGGGCTCACGCCAGCGGACAGCCTTGAGCACAGGCTCCCAGTGCCTGCTTGGATCGTGTGGAAATTCTGTGTCTGTCTTTATTTAGTGCAAAGAATCCCAAGGGAGGTGATGCAAGGAACAATCTATCCTCCGATTTACCATAGCCCTGGGGAATGATTAATGATAAACCTTTGTGCATACTTGCTGCAAAGCATACCCGAGCTGTGACTGCAGCATCGTGGGGAAACAAGCCTCTGGTTTGAACTCTTGCTGTCCCATTGCAACACAGGGAAGAATGACTCTCAAGTGACCAGAAACCACCTTGGAATGCATGTTTTCTTCAGCAGGAGAAGGTGGATAAAGGGTATCTGCCCCAGAATTTGGCAATCTGTGAGGCAGATTCTGTGAGGGGACAGTGCAGGAGCAGACTATGCATTCCCAACAAAGACTTGATTCTTTCAACCTTCACTTTTCTTTACACATTGGGTCTTTTTTCCCCTTTTAGTAGCAAAGAATCAACTTGGAATTTCACTGGCCCAGGTTGCCCAGAGCAGGGGTGGCTGCCCCATCCCTGGAGGGGTTCAAGGCCAGGTTGGATGGGGCTTGGAGCCCCTGATCCAGTGGGAGGTGTCCCTGCCCATGGCAGGGGTGGAACTGGATGGGCTTTGAGGTCCCTTCCAACCCAAACCGTTCTATGATTCTGTGATAACCTTGATGGGAGCAGCTGGCCCTGGGCACCTTAATTCTGATGCTTCGTTTCCTTAGGGCATGTGAAGACATCTCTTGCAAGGTGCATGAGCTACTGAATAATCCAACAAGAGCAATCCCAACAGGCAGCAGAAAGAAGATGAAGCACGCCTTGCCTGGGCAGTGGGTGCTTGACAAGGATCAAGTTGGGATGTGGATGCTTGCAGAGCAAAAGCTGCAGTAAAGAGGCTTTGGGTGCTGTGTGTGGTGCTTGCTGCTGTAGCTTTGAGAGCAGGAGAAGACAGCATCTTTGGAAGGTAAACTAAAGAACAAACCCAAGGAAGCAAACAGCGCACCAATGCATTTTTCTGTGTGCCTTGTGTGAGTCTAAGATCCCCTGTAGCAAGTCAGGTGCTATCAGCACATTACTGTGCTGGCAGCTCCACCAACCCAGTAGCTCCTCTGGTCTGAGCTCTGTGCACAGCCTGATTTGGGAGAGAAAAATCTCTTCATGCCTTAGGATCATACCTGATGCAGTACCCCAAAGCAGTGTGCCCATGGGGCACCTCAGCTCTCTAAAGCGAAATCACAGCTTTCCTTAGGGTTTCTGGTAAACTGGTGTGCAACTGCTCTCACACAACCTCCCCAACATGGCAGATGAGCTGCTTGGAAGAGCAGGGTGAATTTTGGAGAACATGCCCCGCTGCGGGCAGTGTGGCTGGCAGGGGTACCCAGGCAGCTCTGTCCCTAACACCTGCTGGCACGTATTTGGTGGGTTTAGTAGCCACCCAGGCTGGGCAGCAGCTCCTGCAGGTCTATAGAGGTTAGTATCTCTAATCTACAGACATTAAAAAAGTGATCCACCTACTTATGCAGGGAGCAATGGGAGACCGGCTCTGCTGGTAGCCTTTGGCGCATCGATTGCACGTGATGCCGGTGACGCCGTCTTTACAGGGACATTGGCCCGTGGTTTGGTTACAGGTCTGGCCAGCGGCTCCCACAGGATGGCAATCGCACTCTGTGGGGGGAACACACAACAAGAGGGTCAGGGGGACAGCAGAGCGGGTGCAGGCAGCGTTGTGGCATCAGCAGGGAGCAGGGTGAACGCTGTAGGCTGACAGCAGCTCTCGGCATGGCTCCACCTTCTCCGCAGCCAGTTCTGGACCTCCGGCAAACATCGCATCCATCCAGCAACTGCACTGACCTGAAACAGAGGTGGCATTTGGCAGGGGGTGTGCACACGGCTGTTGCATGGGCACAGGGGGGATAGCACGGGAGAGGGGGGATGTGGAACGGACTCGATGATCCGGTGGGTTTCTTCCAACCTGGTTATTCTATGATTCTATGATCTCAAGCAGGACAATGAGTATTCTTCGCTCTAGGGAGGGGCCATGGGGTGCCTGAGACCCTGCTTGAGGAAATCCACCCATAGACACCGCAACCACCTCATCCTGTAGATCTTGTGATCAAGTAAGAGTTTGCAGGGCTTGAAGAGGAGCAGAACAGGAAAAGCAGCACTGCAGGAATAACTCTGGGAGCTAGAGCACCCGCTGTCCCCACCCGAGCCAGCTTCAACCCTCCCTGGGCTTCCTAAAGCAGCAGCGGGACTGTAAGGAAGAGGTAAAAACCCAAGCATTTCATCAGCCTTTCAACACAGGAGATCTCAGACAGGAAGCATTTGCTTTCTGAGATGTTGGGAATTCATTTCACGTGCACTACAAAATAACCCACCACTCTCTTTTCAGTGCTTTTACTCGAGCCCTTCCCTGCTGAGCAGCATCCCTGGCAGCTGGCACTGCGGGCGAAGGAAGGAAATGCCCTTGTGGGATGCAGGCAGGCTCAAGGACCTGCTGTTGCCGGCCAGATGGATGGAGGCTTGTCGACAGAGCTGGGCAGATGTGAAGGGTTTGGCAGGGCATGTAAATACTGCACTTGAAATCATTCACCATCTCATTTCTCACAGTGGGACTTTACCGGCGCAGCTGTTTGTTAAAAAAAGGGGGTGAAAAAGCATCGGGGCTTGTTATCATCACTCTTCCAAAAGGATTATGGCCTTGCACATTTGTTAACAGCCCTGATTTCTAAGAGCTGCGAGCACGGTGCCAGACTGTGGTCTGCCCCTGCTGAGTGGTGGCAGGGAAAGACAGGAAAGCTTTCCTTTTCTTGTGCAGCATCCTCGGGAAGAGCCAGCCAAAAGCCTCCCTTGGGAGCACTGATCCTGCTCTCCTTCTGCCCTTTGGAGGAGCTGCTTGCCAGAAAAAGGACTGGGGGAAAACCTGTCCCACTGCCCAAAATCTGGTCTGCGGGTCAGGACCAGTGTGTCTCCAGGGGCTCCAGAAGCTCAGTTTGGTTTTCAAACACCTCCAAATCACCCAACCTGAGCATATCACTCCCATCAGGATTTGTGCTGGCCTCTACAAGTCTTCTTGATTCATCTTGCACCCCATGGCTCTGCAACACCCTAAATCCACCTCTCTTGGGGATGGTAGATCACACCCCCCATTCATTTGTGCTGGGTGTCAAGTTTTGGTGTTTGACAGAAGCTTCCTTCCAGCTCCCCCCATCACCATCCAACTCTCTGCACTAGCAGCCCCCAATCTGACCTTCACTGGGTAGCAGACCCCAGCTGGGAGCTGCAGTGGAGCTGGGATGATGCCTGGAGCTCCCCTGCACTGGGATGTCCCCTTCCCCCTGCACAGGGCATCCCATCCCTACATATTTCTCCCGCTGCCCCCGGCCCTGCCAGCACTGGATGGGAAGAGACCGAGCTTTGCCAAAACCTGATGATTTTTCACATGGCAGGGAAAAAAAACCACAAAACATTTGCATCTTTTTTCCTCCTCCACTAACATTTTTGGTTTAGGTTTTTTAATTAAAAGCCCTATTGTCCACCCCTACCTTGAGCTGCCTCTGGGAACCAGCTGCTTGCAAACCTGTCTGTACGGAAAACTTGCTTTTTTCTACCAAACCCAGTTTTGATTGGAAAAGTTTTAAGCGCTTTGTTTTAACATTAAACCAGCGATGCTGGTGATGAGTGCAGAGAACGATGTTTAGGGAAAGTCTACATGCTGCAGCCCCAGGGGATGGCTTCAGAATCGCTGGGGGAGAGGAAATGAATAAATATACATTAAGCAATAGCCTAAAGAAGGAGCAGAGTTGAGGAAGAGAAGAGAGGCAGGAGTTAACATGAAAATAAGCAAATCAGGCCAGGGTTACACAAGAAGAGGCAAAGGGCAGGAGGATGGGGAGGAACATGCCTCATGTTTCAGGCGTCCCCTCTGGGGCTGCGCGTGCTGGTTTCAGGCATTGCCTGCAAACCCCCATCCTGTGAGTAATCCTCCCCCATGTGAATGGATCGCATGGATTTCAGTGGGACTGCTTGGATGGGAGAGGGGAAAAAAAAGAGGAAAAAAAAGGAAAAAAGACTTTATGATGAGTAAGATTCACAGAATCAGGCTCTTGGAGGCTGGGCTGCAGAGCACAGAGTGCTCTTTTGGACACCACATAAATAAATAGCGATGATGCTGCTTCCTTCCCTCATGAGGTAATGCCTTGGCACAGCTTGTCCAAAGCTGCTGTGGTTATTTTTACAGCCGTATCTGTCTGAGGTCTCCTCTCTCCCCACACCGGGCTGCTGGGAGGGCTCTGCATCACGGGTGTCAGCCGTGTCTCCATGGGTGACAAGTAGGCAAGTGGCACAGGAGCTGGGAATCACCAGCCCTCAGTCCAGACCCTCACCAGGGAAACCCCTGGCTGATCGCTGAGAGCTCCCTCATGCCATAGGGTAAGCCCTCTCTGGGTGTAGGGATGTGCTTTCTGCCCCTGGTTCCCAACTCTTTGTTGCAGCAGAGGACCCTGCAAGTGCGGGATGACTGTCCTGGCCAGCACCACTCTGGCTCTTCCAACGCCTGACCCGATTCTGACTTTTCTGTCTTCCAGAAAACTCTCCGAATCAGCAGCATCTCAACTCTCCTGGTGTGGGAAGGCAGGAGGTGGTCTAAGCAGTGTCTGCAGATGTACATTTGCTGTCACTGTCCCAGAGGAACTGAACTAGAGCCAGCAATTAGGAGAAATTAAAGGCAATTTGCAGTTCCCTGGCCAGTGCAAACACTTGCAGCCAGCAATTACAGGCTCTTCTCCTTCCCTAACCATGGAGTAGCTGTGCTGCCAGTGATAATGCTGATTTTTCCAGTACAGTTCAAATTCCTTAAGGTTGTAATTCCAAACTGAGGAAAGAGGTCATTAGAGTCGCAAAGTGGGGGGTGATTGGTGCAGACACCCCTTTGGCATCCTTACTGTTTTTCTGATAGGCATTTTTTAAGTCCCCAAACACATTTTCATGCCAGGACTTCCTTGGGTGCTTGTCCGTCACCCACCATGATGCAGAATGTCAGCATCCTCTGCCCTGAGCAGAGCAGAGACCATGGGGGACCAAAGCTGAGAAAACCTCACTGATCAGGAAAGGAGGGTGCGTGGGATATTGTTAGAGGTAATTAGGAGGATAACATCTGAGTCATCCTCTGAACCCTCAATGCCTTGCTTAAAAGGATTGCTCCGTAGAGGAGGAAGATGTTATGGAGAACAAGTCTTATCAGGAGCAGCTGAGGGACCTGGGGCTGTTCAGCCTGGAGAAGAGGAGGCTGAGGGGAGACCTCATCGCTCTCTGCGGCTTCTGGAAAGGAGGTTGTGGTGAGGTGGGCGCTGGGCTCTTCTCCCAAGTAACAAGGGATAGGATGAGAGGAAATAGCCTCCGGTTGCGCCAGGGGAGGTTCAGATTGGAGATTAGGAAAAATGTATTTAGTGAAAGAACAGTGAAGCTCTGGCAGAGGCTGCCCAGGGCAGTGGAAGAGTCGCCATCCCTAGAGGGGTTCAAAAAACTCTGTAGCCGTGGCACTTTTGGACGTGGCTCAGCAGGCACGGTGTGGTTGGGCTGACAGTCAGATTGGATGGGTTTAGAGGTCTTTTGCAACCTCAACAAGTCTATGGTTCCATGTGACAGGAGCAAACAGGAATGGCACTGGTGCAAGGAAACAGTGCGTCCTTAGTCTGTCAGTTCACACAGCATCAGGGGGAAGGAAAATAACTATCATGATTTAGGTCTTCCAGAAAAACTTCAAGGAAAATCTTGCATGTGGCAGAGATGACCAGGAATTCCTAGAAAAAAACGTAGTTATTTCCCACTTACAAACCTGGCTGTGGAGGAGAAAACAAGGAGCAGGAGTACATGGCAAGGTTTTAATGGGAGATGAGAGCAACAATGGGGGTGCCTCTGCCCACAGAAGCTGATTCTTCCTATGTAATAACCATGACCTGGGAAGCAGGGTTCTAACAGCCTCTTTAGGTGACCACCATCAACTTGGCTGGTCCAGAGATGAGGAGACCATGTAGGTCTTCTCTGAGACTTACACCGGCCAAGTGGGTGAGGGGATGGCAGACAAAAACCAGAAGGAAGCATAAATCGGAAGGAGGGAACAAGACGGCTCGCATACGCTGAAGGGTCCCAATTAACTGCAAGCACTCCGGGAAAAGATCTAGGAGTCAATGAAACATCTGGCTGATTGCAACAGAGCTCAGAAGAGCAACAAGATAGCAGGTTGTGTTGTGAAAAGAGTGGAGTAACACTGAATATAATATCATGACACCACAGAAATCAATAGTACATCCTCAGCTGGCAAAGCGGAGTGAAAGGCATGGAGAGGCACCCATCTGAGGGAGACGGAAAAGATGAGAAATGCCTTGCCAAGAGACGATGGAGGGATGCCAAGCTATGTGCAGAGCCGAGAAGGTCAGACAGGTGCTCCTCTTCACTGGTCCTTAAAATACAGGGACAAAGGGACATTCAATGCTTTTAAAAGGCAACCTTTTTCAACGATAAAAGGAAATGCTTCTTTGCACTGCACGTAATTAACTCGTAGAACTCATGCTACGAGACACCATGGCAGAGGCCCAACAGGATTAGATAGGGCTCTGAATGAGAACATCTGTAGTTACATTAGCTGGGATTAATATATATATGGATATAAGCACTCTGAGCCAGCTACTAACTGCCTGCAGTTTGGAAGAGATTTCCCCTGGGGCCACGCTGTTGCAAAACTGCCTGTCGTAGAGTTTTATATCTCTGTCTGGAGCTTCCAAGACAAGACACTATAATATACCCAAATCTGCTGAGGCAGAGCATCATCCACTCGACTGCCTTTCTCTGCTTCAGCTGAGACCTGGCTGCTTTGGGACTCAAAAACACCTGAAATCTTAGAATCAGACATAAAACGATAAAAACTGCCCTGGAAGAGCAGTTGAAGGTGCTGGGATGTCTCCGTCCCACTGAAGGTTGACAAATAAGCATGACAAAAATGCAAGCATTTTCCCACCCCTGAATTTCAGTCAGAGGCATTCCCAGCTGCTCATCTTCCCTCACACAGAGAAGTAAACAGAGGCTTAGCCCTCTTCTACTGTGACCTTTTTTTTTAAAGATACCTGAAAGGACTTGCATTTTTGGAGAATTACCACCTTCCTGGTTTCAGGGAAGCTCTTTCCTTGGGAGAGTTCAGAATGATGAAAAAGCCATTTGACAGAACAACAGACAAAGACTGATTTCACAGGGTGTCCAGATATCCTCTTGTCACATCATGCCTGCAGTGATAACACAGGTCACCGGGCTTCCAGGTTTAAAAGCTGAAAATGTGACCATTTTCCTGATGTCCAAGGCAGTGGTGGCTGCCCCCTTCCTGGAGGTGTTCAAGGCTAGGTTGGACGGGGCTTGGAGCCCCTGATTCAGTGGGAGATGTCCCTGCCCATGTCTGGAGGGTTGGAATTAGTTGAACTTTAAGGTCCCTTCCAACTCAAAGTGGTCTATGATTCTGTGACTTGTGTCTTTGGAGAACCAATTCAAAATGAGTGGTGGTCCTTCCTTTGAAGACCTACCCTGATCATTTGTCCATGGGTGAGGAGAGTTATGATTTGATATCTATGAACCTGAGCTATGTGGAGAGGTTTATGAGGGCTCTGGGAATAGGATTCTGTGGGGCTGGGCGAGACCATATGTAATAGCAGAGCATCTCCACCACAAGAGGAAAAATCCTACACATTCACATCATGGGGAAGAAAAACTGTGGTATTTAATGTGTACCCACCCAGCTTAGTCCCAGCTGGTTTGCTAACCAGAGGCAGAGGTTGAAATGTCGCTGTGTTAACACTGAATACTAATAATGGCTTTAAATATTAACTGTTAACTAATTTGTGATGAGATCGTCGGCTTGTCTGCAATATTGTGGACTGGATTTAGTTCTCCAAAGGATCATGTTCATGCACAATGTCCCCCAGCACATTCTCTTGGAGATTTAAAGGTTTCTTGCCAGCAGAAAATGAATTCCCCCTTTTATCAGGCAAAGCCAAGTAATCTCTCCGTGTTTCACAGTGTCCCTCCTCCTGTGCCGCTTCTCAGGGCTCTCCCATTTCTTCCTCCTGAACTGGCACTCGGGGAAGCCAAGGGCTTTGGCACCCTGCAGTTTGGGCCAAATTTCACAGATTAGACCTTGTCTTTGTCTTCTCTGTAACAAGTAACAGACGGGGCCCACAATGCCTCCACTGAGCAGGAGTCGCCGCTAATCCGGAGGGGGCTTTGAACCACAGTAATAAATCCACTTTTTGGGCAGGCGCGCTATGGGCAGGCATTAGCGATACAGACAATAAGACAATTATGGCAGCATTTTCCAGAATGCTTGAAAATCCTCTTGTTCAAAAATTGTTCATAATTCCCCTGTCGTCTCAGAGCTCCTCTGTTTGGGTGATGTAGTGGAGCCGCAGAAGCCACCAGGGAGAGCAGTGGGGATGCTGGGATACCCAGGGATGAAGCACTGGGAAGTTCTCCCCACATTGCTGAACAGGACTTGGGTTTTCTCATGGAGGATACCATTCCTTCTATTTTTCAGCCCTGAAGAGAAAGACCCAGGCTGCTGGGGAATGAGATTCTCAACGTGATCTGGGAATGTGCACTTGCAGCCCAGAAACCAACCATGTCCTGGGCTGCATCCACAGCCGTGGGACCAGCAGGGCCAGGGAGGGGATTCTGCCTCTCTGCTCTGCTCTGGTGAGACCCATTTGGAGTCCTGAGTTTAGTTCTGGAGTCCTCAGCACAGGAAGGACATGGAGCTGTTGAAGCCAGTCCAGAGAGGGCCACAGAGATGATCCAAGGACTGGAGAACCTCACATATGAGGAGAGGCTGAGAGAGTTGGGGTTGTTCAGCCCAGAGAACAGAAGGCTGCAGGGAGACCTTAGAGCAGCTCCCAGTGCTGAAAGGGGCTCCAGAAAAGCTGGGGAGGGGCTGTTGATGAGGGAGTGCAGGGATAGGATGAGGGGGAATGGTTTTCAGCTGAAAGAGGGGAGACTGAGATGATATCTTAAGAAGAAATGTTTTGCTGTGAGGGTGGCGAGGCCCTGGCCCAGGTTGCCCAGAGCAGTGGTGGCTGCCCCATCCCTGGAGGTGTTCAAGGCCAGGTTGGATGGGGCTTTGAGTGATCTGATGCAGTGGGAGGTGTCCCTGCCCATGGCAGGGGGTGGAACTGGATGGGCTTTGAGATCCCTTCCAACCCAAACAAGGATCTCTGTCTTAATAACTCACACTTTTCATTTTAACATGGTTAAAAACATAAAAGGGCACATGAGTGAGCAGGACTGAGTGTTGTTTTAATGTTCTAGACTAGTTTTCACTCTTGAGAACAGATCCTAAGCAGGAAATTATCTCAACAGAATGAAAATATTTATGGAGAAGACAAATTATTCCTTTTCTTTCTTCTGTCTTGGATATATGCAAAGTTCTGGCTATGGGAATGAAATTTAGCAACTTCTGTTCTTAATCTGGGACTGGTGATGAAGAACTGGGGTTGAGTCTGTTTTTCTTTCTTAATAGGGTGCAAAATCCCCTCTATTGTGTTGCACCCTGCCACTTCTGAAACCCGACATTCCAAACCTGCCCTTCAGGATTGCTTAGGGATATATTTCTGCTGAAAACCAAAACCCTAGCAGTCTGGAAGGTGGTCAGCCCCAGATTTAGCCAGTAGAACTCCCCTTGGGCACCATCATTGCAAGGATGGTTTTTTTCTAAAATCGTAGAATCGTTTGGTTGGAAAAGACCTTTGAGATCATCAAATCTAACTGTACCCATCCCCTACTAAACCATAGCCCTGAGCACATCTCTACCTGTCTTTAGAACACCCCGAACACCTCGAGGGATGGAGACTCAACCACCTCCTCAGGCAGCCTCTGCCAGTGCCTGAGAACTCTTTCAGTGAAATGTTTTTCCTGTTGTCCAATCTAAACCTCCCCGGTACAACTTGAGCTCATTTCCTCTCGTCCTATCCCTTGTTACCTGAGAAAAGAGCCCAGCACCCACCTCACTGCAACCTCCTTTCCAGGAGCTGCAGAGAGCAATGAGGTCTCCCCTCAGCCTCCTCTTCTCCAGGCTAAACAGTCTGAAGGCCTTCAGCTGCTCCTCATAAGACTTGTTCTCCAGACCCTTTACCAGCTTTGTTCCCTTCTCTGGGCACGCTCAAGCCCTCAAGGTCCTCCTTATAGTGAGGGGCCAAAACTGAACCCAGGATTTGATGTGCAGCCTCCCCAGTGCTGAGCCCATGGGGACGATCCCTTCCCTGCTCCTGCTGGCCACTCCATGGCTGATCCCAGCCAGGATGCTGGTGGCTTTTTTGGCCACCTGGGCCACTGCTGGCTCATGTGCAGCCACTATTACCCAGCACACCCAGATCCTTTTCCACCAGGCAGCTTTCCAGCCACAGTTCTCCAAGCCTGGAGCTGCACGGGAATATTGTGACCCAAGTGCAGGATCCAGCACTTTGCCTTGTTGAACTTCATGCTGTAGGTCACAGCGCTTCTGCTGGGGAATCAGCATTGTCTAAATTTTCCTAATAAGCCAGATCATCCAACTGTCTAACGTGAAACTGTGACACAGCTGTGAGAGCTTTATCGCCCCTCTGAAGGTGCTGGGAGAAAGGGTTTTATGCTGCAATGGAGAGCTCAAGGTCCTTCAGAGGCTGAGCCTCCTCCATCCCATGACTTCACTTCCCGGAGCCAGAAACACATCTTGCCCTGACCTCTGCAAGCCCCACACAGTGCTGGCAGGTTCTGCCACAGCTTTTACTCTGGGTCTCTTTATGTGCCTTTTCAGCTCCTCCTTTTGTGGGGCTGTTCCTCCCTCCAGTGCCAAGTGATTGAGGTCTTCCATCCTCATCGTCCAGAGGAGGGCTACAAAGATGATCAGAGGGCTGAAGCGCTTTCTGTAGGAGGACAGGCTGAGAGAGTTGGGCTTGGCTAACACCAATACTGGAGCTCTTTCAGAGGGAGATCTGCACAGCAGCAAGAAGTCCACCCACTTCAAATCACCAGTGGCTACAAACATGAAACTGGATCATGGTATTTGTGGTCCCTAAATGTGTGCCCTGGTGCATGGCACAATCCTCATGTGCTGTGTGGAGGTGGAGCCTCCCTGGGCTGGAGGAAAGGGCTGTGCACGGCTCTGACATTTGGGTTGTTCCTCACTGATGGCTCACATAGATCAGGCTTAATTAGAAAGTCCTTGGCACTGGAAGGCCCATGTGGAAGGGAGAGCAGAGTGAAGGCTGGCACATGGAGCCCCATCTAGCTTGAAGTGACTAGAAACTGTCTGAGTCGTTGGGTTTACCACAGGAACATTCCACTGCTGCCATGGAGTAAACTCTTGCCGCTCTGGCTCACACAAAAGCAGCTCCTTAATTTGCCTCAGCTGCTCACATGTCATTAAAACCATGGATGATTACAAGCTGGCATGGCCAGGTAGATGTGTTGCATTGAGCTCAAGCCTTCATTAAAAGAAAAATCACTCCTTTCCCATGTTTTCGTGCTACAGACTCAAAAGAGCTAAAGAGTTGCTGTAATAATCATGCTCCTTCTTTGGGGGAACCAGCCTGAGCAGGTCAATGCCCTGGGCCGTGGAGATACCAAGGAGGTGGTGGCACTTGGTGGCAGCGGCACTGAACCCTCCTGTGTTGTCCCAGGACACTTCCATGCAGAGACCCGTGTGGGAGGGACAGCTTAGAGCTGCGTTCCTATAAACTTTCTTCGACTGGTTTGTGTGTGCCTGGGGTTTGCTGATGACAAGTTTTAGATGTAGAAATGATAAATCAGTGCTCAGCTCTTTGAATAATATTGATATAAAATCACAGAGTCATGGAATGATTTGGGTGGGAAGGGACCTCAAAACCCAGCCAGTTCTCCCCTTATGGGCAGGGACACCTCCCACTGGATCAGGGGCTCCAAGCCCCATCCTACCTGGCCTTGAACCCCTCCAGGGATGGGGCAGCCACCCCTGCTCTGGGAAACCTGGACCAGGGCCTCCCCACCCTCAGCATGAAGAATTTCTTCCTAAGGTATAAAGGATTATGGGGCAGTGGGGAGAGGGTGACTGAGTCAGAGCCGTGAACAAATGCAGGATAGAAATGCAGCTAGGAAAGTTTTCTGGCGGCAGCAGAAGAGCCTGCCCTGTGGAGAAAACAAAGTCAGCATTTGGCAGACAAGTGCCTTGAAAGTCTGGGCTTCCTCTAGCAATGTGATTTCTCAGAGGTGACCAAGTTTTGATACAAGAACTTGAATCAAGTCCTGCCAGCACTATGACTTGGCTCATTGCTCATGTAAATGGTAGCTCCAGCTGATCTTCAGAGAAGAAGAAAATGACAAAAGGAAGGGAAGGAAGCTTGATAATTAAAGACAACTCCCTGGGGGAATTCATAGAAAGTATTGCTTTGGAGTCTGTGAAACCGCTGAGCTGGACTAGGGATGGGCATCAATTTGAGGTTGCTCTGGGGACAGAAGTATCTCTCTTAGGATGCATTTCACCTCCTCCTAAAGTGGACATCTCCTGCGCTGATGCCTGGCACTGATGGGGTTCCTGCAGTGACGGGAGGGAGCCTGTGGGAACCAGCCAGATGGGATACTTGCTATGGACAAGGAAAAACTGGGGAGAAGAGTCCTACCAGGAGCCACCACTGGTGGCCATACTGCCCCAGGGGACCCCTGATTTAGGGGTTTCATCTCTTGTGTCTTTGGGATATGTTAGCAGTGAACTTGCCTACACTTAGCTGTGGATTGGGAGTGTGGCAGCTGGGGACATCTCCGAGGCTTGGAGGGATCCTGGCCACCGCTGAGACCTGCAGAGATGTACCATGGACAGGATCCTCCTGTCCTACACCAGGACGTGGCCCCTGGGTCACCAACAGTGGGACACCAGGACGTTGGCCACCTAAGCCTCTGGTGTCTACTGTGGGTTTTACCCCGGCTGCTCTGCACCCCAGCTTCCAGAGGGCTCCAGGCAGCAGGGAGAGACTTCATCTCCCCTGGCTTCAGCCTTGTGAAACGAGCTCTGTTCTCTAAGCTGGTCACGCAGCTCCCTCTATAGTCAGTGGAGAGAGGCGGGGGACTCGTCCCACTGTCCCTGTCACCGGGGGCTCTGCTCTCCTCTCCAGGCAGCACAAGGAGCCAAAGGGCTTCGTTCCTCTGTGCTGTTCCCCTGAACTACATGCCTGCAGCCAGGTGGGAAGAAAACCTGCATCCACATCCATTAAATCGAAGACCAAAGGCTGAGCCCATGGGGACAGCACTCACCTTCTCTTTGCTTCCTCCCAGCCTCCAAAAAGCAAATGTCAAAGTCTTTTAAGCCTTTGTGGGTTCAAGCCAGGCAGGCTGGGAGTGCTTTTTTTCCTTTGCACAAGCCATTAAATAATCCTCCAATGCAAATGGATTTGTCTGCCCGGCTCGGCATGGGCACGGGGCTGCAGCAGCACCGGGCAGGCAGGCAATCCCATTTTTTCACCACTGAGTCCTCATGAATGTGACCTCTCCAGGACCCAAATCCTGCCCCTCCACAAGGGGTTTACCCTGGCATCCACAGCACAAGTGCATTCATAATGCGTATCATTTGTCATCTTTTCATCAAAACGTGTGTAAATCCTTTCCCTGAAGTGCAGAGCTGTTTTACAGCCAGGCTATAAAATCCTGCAGAGTTGCTGTTCCAATAGAATTACATTAGTGCCAATAATCTGGCAAATATCAGGAGTGAATTTAATCAAAAGAACTAACATCAGGGCCTTGATCTACGGCAGGCCATGACAGAGCAGAGTGGACGGAGGTTTGCAGGACCCAGATGTGGAATTTCACTTGCAACATCATTTGGAGCAGAGGGAAAGCAGAAGGAATAGGAAAGAGGGCTTCAGCATTTTGGACTCTCAGTGAGAAAACAGGGGTTACTTGCCCTTGTTCTCAGTTTTAAAAGATGAACATCCTTATGCCTGTGGTGCATTGTTTCTCAGGACAGCCCCCACACCTACGGGGCGTAAGCAGGACCCAAGCGTTTGGTATCTGCGAGACCAAAGGGCATCCTGCTCCGGCGCCCACTGGGACGAGCCCAGCCATCCCCACGGCAGAGGAGCTGCTACTATCAGATTCCTCCAGCCTGAGAATCCCTGTCCGAGGCCACGCAGAGATCAGTTTTGCGGTCTGACCTCAAAACTCCTGGGGATCCCAAGCCCTTCCTTGAGTAACTGGTGTCCCTGGGTTTGCCCGACCACCCACTCGCAGTGCTCCCAGCCCTCCTTCAGCTCCCAGCTCCAGCTTGGCAGGCTCTGGCGTGCACCCAGCATTGCCACTTCGTGCAATACCCCTGCTCCATCTGTCATCGATTCCTTTGCATGTGGCTTGCAGGCTCCGTGCCGTGCCCTGCCTGTTGTGTGGCTCTGCGACAGGACATCTCTGAGCACTGACAGCTTTTTGCTCTTTATGTCCCTACAAGAAAATAGCTGGAAGCAAATGCATGGGCAGGGAACACAGCACAGCTGCATCACTCTTAACCATCAGGGTAAAAGTCATCCTTAAAACCCAGCTCCTTATGCCTGCTGAGACAACTTCAGATCATTAAAAACAGCTTTTAATTAAATATTATCATAGATTTGGCTGTTAGAAAACCAACAAGCCCTGAGCATGGGCAAGAGGGCATTTCCCAGCTCCTCTTTCTGCTCTCCTTTTGCTGCCTGAACCTCACACCATGCCCTGCAATACATGCAAAAGCTTGTGGCATTTTCTTTTTCTTCACATTCAAACAGTAGACATTGTGCAAACATTTCTACAATTTTTGCATAAATACCAAACCCATCCAGTTTAAAATAATACAACTCATGCCTCTATAATTTCCTGACCCCAGATGCATTATGAATACATGACATAGTGCATAGGATGGAGCAAGAGATGAGAAACCCAAGTGAGAGGAAAAGCAGTTTAGCTTTAGTCTATTCAGCTGAATTAATACAAAAACATCTTCAGCAACTCTTTCATAGAACATTTGTTGTGAGTTTGCCCAAGCTCACGAGCACTTGCCAGGGTGGTTAAGTGAGCCGCAAGCTTCCCTCTCAGCTCGTGAGGCACCGGTTCTCTGTTATACGCATTCATTTGAATATGTTCCATGCAGGACAATGCATGGAGGAATGGGATGCTTGAAAGAATCAAGTCTTGGAGAGAAAACCCAACCTGCTGGGCGAGATGAGGCAGCAGGCAGTTGTGAGGGAGATGGCAGATGCTACAGGATGGTTAATTCTTTAATTCTAAACACATTCAGTCCAGAAGAGACTCTGAGAGACCATTTCCCATCAGCAGATGGTTTGGAGAGATGATAAATTCATGTTGTTATCAATGGAGAAGTGGCTGAAGTCATTAGATGGGTTTGGTTTTTTAAAAATACATGTTTGCAACAATTATCTCAGTCCCTGAACTGGGAGAGAAAAGTAGAGGGAACATAAAAACCCCTGTGTCATAAATGGAGCTAGGGAAAATGAGTTTTCAAAGGGATGCCTTTGCTGTAGGAAACTTCATTTCGCCCGCCTTTGTATAGGATGATGGATTACGCCAACAATAAACCATTGCAACTACTGTGAAATTGTGCTAATAGCCTGCAAGTCGGGGAGCTGTTCATGCACCAGCATATTTATTACATACCTTTGTATCTGTTAGCTCCTATAGCCCCATTTTTGTTGTAAGCCGTGGGGGGTTGGAGAAGTCTTTAAATTTGCCAATCTCGAATTTCAAGAGCGGGAGCGGTTCAAGAAGACAGGGGGATGAGAAAAGGACGCTTGCAAAGAGCATTTGATAGAGAGAGTGACTGAGAAAGTTGGCCTTAAATCATTGTGAAGGGCCTGGCAAATGCCAGTGCATGAGTTTCTGGGTGCTCGTTTGGGGAAACTGAGGCATGACATGGCTCTGTTTCCCACCTGCAGACATTGCTCATCATCCGGCTGTGCTTTTAGGGTAAAAGTATCATGCTATCGGTCTGCTCCAGCCACGGAGAGGCCAGCAAGAGTGAGAGATCAGGGATAGCAAGGATAAATAGGTGGGAGAGGGGGGAAAAAGGCTTCCTGGCTAGGGAGGAGAGTTGGGAAAAGCAGGAGTGAGAAAGGACTTAGGAAATATCAGCATCAGTTTGAGAGAGGGGGTTAAATGTGAGCATCACTGCCAATGAAGGGCAGGGGTTGCCTTTTCCCAGGATGAAAAAGCTGGGGATGGAGACAGCATGGGATATACCCTAAACTTCAGCTAAGTGTCCCCTCCCTGCCCCATCCACCCTGTGCTGATCCCAGAGGTCTGGGATCCCCATGGATGCATAGAGATCCCATAGCTGGGAAAGAGCCACCCTCTCCTCCAAATCCCACCATGTCCCCAGTTGCCCCCATGCTGGGGAGGCAGCCAGGATAAACCAGTCCTGGAAAGGAATTAACCGTGCCTGGGGAGTGGTGGGAATTCCCTCCGCTGCCTCACACTTCTCAACCCTTTCTGGGGAGCAGGAAGGTAAAGGAGAATCAGGGTCTGGACATCAGCAAACGAGCACGCTGCTGCCTGGGGGTGATGGGTGCCCGCCTGCATCGCTGCCTGGACGCTGCAAGGAGAGCCCACGCCTTCACAATTTCCCTTTGTTTGCCTCAACCTAACACACTGTTACTTCTGCTGCAACCCAGCCATGAAAGGAGAAATATGAACTTTATTACGACACATATCCGCTCGGGACCTGGGGGCAAGGCGCGGTGGCTGCCGGAGTCGGGCTCTGGTTGGGATGCTGAGTGTTGGAGCTGGTGTAGAAGCGGCTCAGCCCCTCTGCACCCCTGCCCTTCGGCTCCTCGGACCCAGAAACCACAGCTTCTCTCCCCACCACAGAGCCATAGGCTGGGGTCATATCCCACCAACCCCATGTTTTGACTGAGGCTCTAGCTTTTTAGCAGCCTCAACACAGGGTGGGTCAAAAATGTCTCATTGAAATAGTTTTTACAAGGTTAAAAAAGGGGGGGAGCAGGGCTGTCTAAAGCAGTGGTTTCTTTTCTGTTTTGGTGAGGAGTGTCTGTTTTCAGTGGAAAAAAAACCCCAACAACCCCATGAAGAAGCGTTTTCATTAAAAAATTGAAAATGCTGAAGACCCATGGCTTTCCAGCCAAAAATACCCAGCTCGGGCCAAAAAGCTTTCCATTTCTTGTTGAAATGAGTCTTTAGGGAGAGAAGAGCTGTGGGAAAGCCCAGTACCTTCTAATCTGGCTTTTGAATGCTTGCTTGATTCCTTTAGCTGCATCTCAGGTTCAGGATTTACCCTTCTTCCAGCAGGCAGCTGAGAGTTAAAAAAGTTCATTTGCAGGATTTGCTCTTATTGCAGCTCCCGCCCCAGCTGAAGCCCTGATCGCTGTGGCCCTTGACACCCACTGCAGGAGAGGAGGAAACCTCAGCAAACTCCATCCGCTGAGCTCAAAATCAAGTTTTTTCCCATTTCCATGTTTTTACCTCATCCTGAGAGTGAAACATTTTGTGCGTGGGTTAAGCATTGCTGGGGGTGAGGGTGGGAGCAGGAGCCAGGCATTTGGAGGAGGCTGAATTACAGGCACCACGTCTAATCCCACACCTGAGATTTTGTGCAGCTCTGCCCTTCCCTATGTGATGGCCACCTTAGCTGTGGCTATTGGAGCAGGTGAAGCACAAGTCATGAGTGATAAAACCTGAAATAATTTAAAATCATCCTCAGCAGTGAGGGCTTTTTCTATTTCGGTGACTTTGTCCTCATTGAGAGGCCGGGGAGACCAGGCAGAGGTGATGGCAAGGAATGTGGAGGGAAGAAAGGAGGTTGTAGAGAGGAGGGTGCTGGCCTCTTCTTCCAAGTGAGGGGACAGGACAAGAGGGAATGGCCTCAAGCTCCACCAGGGGAGGTTTAGGCTGGACATTAGAAAAAATTTTTTCACAGAAAGGGTCATTGGGCACTGGCAGAGGCTGCCCAGGAGGGGGTTGAGTAACCTTCCCTGGAGGGGTTTAAGGCACGGGTAGACGAGATGCTAAGGGGCATGGTTTAGTGTTTGATAGGAATGGTTGGACTCGATGATCCGGTGGGTCTCTTCCAACCTGGTTATTCTATGATTCTATGATTCTATGATTTCAAGGGCTTGGTTTGGGAGAGAGAGAGGAGCAGGAGGAGTTTGGTGAGAGCAAGGGCTGTGGAAGCCGGAGTGGCAGGAAGGTGTTGAAGAACAAGGAGCTGTGTGGTCCCAGACATCCCACCCCCAACTCATACCTTTGCAGGCCTTGCGGTGGGAGATGGGCTTGCTGAGGTCCCGGTAGAAGCCCTCCTTGCAGTAGTGGCAGTGCCGCCCCGCAGTGTTGTGCCGGCAGTTGAGGCAGACACCGCCACTCTTGCGCCCCGACAGCTTGTAGAGCTCCATGTTGAAGCGGCATCGCCGGGCGTGGAGATTGCAGTTGCAGGCTGTGAGAGGGAAAGATCAGATACCATCAGCATCCGTGCCTGCTCAAGGACGTGCCAGCCCCAGAGGAGCCCATGTGCATGGGGCTCAGCAGCCTGGGGAGCCCGGCCGTGGTGGGGATGTCACAGGAGGGGATGCTCTGATGGCATCTCTGGCTATGGGAAGTCAACTGCTAACTCACAGCCATCCTTAACCAGTTCTGTGTGGTAAGACCAGCTCTTTGGAGGGGGAGCCAAAACCTCATTTCACCCTTGTGACTTGAATACAGCTGTCGAGTCTCCCCAGTCGCAGGGCTGTGAGGGCAAGGAGCCCGTCTGTGGCTCTGCCAGTGTTGTCACAAGCACTTTGCCCTCAGGAGCCCTGCTCATCCCCTTCATCTGCTCTTGCACTCCAGTGCTTTGTACTGTGCTACTTCTCACTGCAAAACCCCCCTAAACTGCTCGGACCCCCCTGCTTCCCAACCTCATTGCTCTCTCCAACTCCCTGAAAGGAGGTTGTGGAGAGGAGGGAGCTGGGCTCTTCTCCCAAGTGACAGGGGACAGGACGAGAGGGAATGGCCTCTAGCTCCACCAGGGGAGGTTCAGGCTGGAATTAGGAAAAAAAATTTCACGGAAAGGGTCATTGGGCACTGGCAGAGGCTGCCCAGGGAGGGGATTGAGTCACCTTCCCTGGAGGGGTTTAAGGGATGGGTGGATGAGGTGCTGAGGGACATGGGTTAGTGTTTGATAGGAATGGTTGGACTCAATGATCCAGTGGATCTCTTCCAACCTGGTGATTCTATGATTCTATGATTCTACAATCCCAGAACCTCCCCCCATGTTTCCAACATCACCTGCTCAGCCTTCCCAGTACTCTCACCAGCCCCAACACACATGTGTTTGAGTTCTACATCACATTTCAAAATCTTCCCAGCCAGCTTCTTTCCTTCCTGTGCTTGGTACCCATAGCCTAAGGCTCTGTTAGGCATCTGCAGCCCTGTCCATGCAGATAAAACCTCACCTCTGCCTCCGTATCCCTCATCCCACTGCTGGGACGGGGCCAGCCTGACACCCAGTTAGTCAAACACCAAAAGATCCCCCTCTGCTTGGATTGCATGTGCTAGGACTGAACCTGCCGGGATGTCCAACTCTTCCACCGTATGCAGCCTAATGTCAACACCAGGACTATTTTAACAGGGGGCCTTTGCAAAGGACAACTGAGGGACTTCAAAAGCTTGACCCCTCGCCTGCCTCTACCCAGAGCTGTCAAGGGAACATCAAGAGGCAGTTGCTACGTCTCTGTGCTTTGCCGAGAATTTTACAGCTTGTTTTCTTTTCGCTTTGCTTTTATTTGCTCTTCATCCCCTGAACAATGCATCTGTGCAATGCCAGCCTGCAGCTGGGCCTCTCGGCTCGGTGCAAAGGTGTCACGGCTCTGGGCTTGTCACCTTCCTTTACAGCAGAGACATCTTAATCCCTCATTCCTTCCTGTTTACCTTATGGTGCTTGCCAAAGACAAAGCCATGCTGTATTTGCTTAATCATCAGATTTCATCCTGGAAAATTACAGTGCAGTTCCAGATTCTTTATGGCTGGACTTGATGATCCTAGAGGTCTTTTCCACCCTTAACAATTCTATGATTCTATTTATCAGAACCAATCCCCAGCTAACTCGCAACATCAAAGCAAAAGGGAGAGTGAAACCCTCCACACACGCCCAACCAGCAGGATGGAGGCCACTTTGCAATCTGAATTCCTCTGGCTGACATGGTGAAACCCAACCTCACGTCCCCACCAGCCCCAAACACTGGCAGAGCAGAAGCACCCAGCAATGCACTAATGATGAGAAGAGTGGCCTGGGAGCAGTTTGCCAGCTGTGAGAATGTGAGATTCCTGACACCGAGCGAGGCCACGACTTTGAACTGCAGTTTGCCTCTCCTTAGATCAGCGCTCCAGCCTGTGGGTGAGTTTATCATCTCCTAAAGCAGGAGAGGACCATCAAGGAGAGACACAGTTCCTGCACACAGAGACAATTGCTGCTGTTTAGCTCTGGCTGGTCCCACAGACACATTTAATTGTGGCGCAAGTGCACATCAAGAGCCTGTTTGCAACTAAAAGAAGAGGAACATTCACCAGGCATGTTCTGTGTCCCGTCTTGTATGTTTTTCCCCTTCCATCTTAGCCTCAGGAAGAGCACTTTGTGCTTTACTAGGAGCAGCTCAGTGATGGTAATCTCCTTTCTCACAGTGTGCTGAGCAACCCCTGCCATCATGAATGCTCCGTGGCAGTCAGTGCTATACAAATACGTGATCAGAGGTGCTACCTGCCCTGCAAAACACACAAGCCAAGTTTTCAGCATGGAGGTGGTGGTGTTTTTAAAGTCCCAATTCTTGATTTATAGCAAGGAAACCAAGATGCTGAAATTAAACCCTTCTCTTGGGTGTGCAAGAGGCACAGGGATGAGGGCTGGTTCCTCCATCCAGGGCAGAGCCTTCCTCCAGGCAAGGACTGGCTGCCTGGGCCACCAGGGCTGAAGCATGAAGGATGTCCTCTTGGCTGTAGCTAACCACTAAGGCAACACCTCCATCAACGACCTCAGGACTCAGCCCAGGCAGAGGAAAAATACTTAGGTTCTTCAGTCCAAGCATCTGTCATCCCAGCTGTAGCCTGTGACCATGCAGGCACTTCTCTATCATTCAAAGCCATGAGACTCACTGGAAGTTCTGCCTTTGGTGCTACAAAACATAGGATTTAATCCCTGTTGGCCCACACAAGGAAACACTTCTCCAGGAGATGGCTTGGCCTCACAGAAGACCTAGATCTTTTTTGAAGCTGGCAGAAATGCATGTTTTCCAAAGAGCATGAAAGGTAACTTCCTGCTACAACTTGTAGGAAGGTTTGGGTCAGAAGGGACCTCAAAGCCCATCCTGTTCCAAACCCCTGTCATGGGCAGGGACACCTCCCACTGGATCAGGGGCTCCAAGCCCCATCCAACCTGGCCTTGAACACCTCCAGGGATGGGGCAGCCACCACTGCTCTGGGCAACCTGAGCCAGGGCCTCCCCACCCTCATCGAGAAGAATTTCTTCCTTATGTCTAATCTCAGTCTTCCCCCCTCCAAATGAAAATGGTTCCCCTTTGTCCTGTCCCTGCACTCCCTCATCCAGAGCCCCTCCCCAGCTTCCCTGGAGCCCCTTTCAGTACTGCAAGTTGCTCTAAGATCTCCTTGGAGCCTTCTCTTCTCCAGGCTGAACAATCACAACCTTCTCAGCCTGGCCTCATACGAGAGGTGCTCCAGCCCTTGGATCATCTCCGTGGCCTCCTCTGGACTCACTCCAACAGCTCCATGTCCTTCCTGTGCTGAGGACTCCAGAACTGGACACAGGGCTCCAGATGGGGTCTCACCAGAGTGGAGCAGAGGGGCAGAATCCCCTCCCTCACCCTGCTGCTCCCACAGCTTTGGATGCAGCCCAGGACACAGTTGTCTTTCTGGGCTGTGAGTGCACATTCCTGGCTCGTGTCTTTTAGGAGAGCTGGACTTGCTACCCGAGTATTTTGCAAGACTGCATTGGCAAATCCCTTTTTAAAATTCAAAGCTGAGCCCACCCGAAGTGTGAATGAAAACCCATTTCTTTGGTTTGCTCGATAAGCAGAAATGTTTTTGCAAAGCCAAGAAGCAAAACTCCTGGGATTTTCTGAAGATCTCTGCAAATATTTCAGCTCATCCCACCAGGGGAGAATAAGCAGGGGGTGCAAAGCTGTTCGGAGCCCTGCTTCTGGGATCAGTTTTACATTGCTCTTGCAGGGATGGGAAAACGCAGTGTCTGGAGGATTGAAGAAGCCGAACCTCACAAGAAGCTGTGGAGAGCTCCCCAAAATATTTATCCCTGTCCTCATCCAAAATTAATGACCTAAATATTCTGTGTACCTCAGGATATAAATCCTCCCAGGAGGGACTGAGTGAGCTGGGAGGACATGAAGGCTGGACAAGGCCCTTTCCACGGCCAGCATCCCTGCACTTGGCCTCCCTGCAGGGTTCCCACAAGCACTGCAAGCAGCCAGGGAGCAACAACCACCCCTCCATCATGATTTCTCAGCTTTTGCTGACTCCTCAGCTTGGCCTTGGCTCTAGACGCTCCTTCACCTGCATGTCCAGTGCATCAAAGGTGGTACTTTTCCACCATCCACCCCTCCAGATACACCTGTGTGTGCAGACTGAAGGGGCCAAATTGACCCGATGAGAGCAATTTAAATTGGAATTACTCTCCTGTGCTCAGCCAGAGTGTCTGGGTCCTGAGTGGCTAGTGCTGTGAGCCACTGGCCACTGCCCAGGGCTAGCTGGCAGCTCCATCTGTAGCCTGATGAGTTTGCAGATGCCCAATGGGAGAGGCTTGTTCTGACTGAAGGAAAAGAGCCATCCCTTTTTTTTTTCCTAACAATAGTGCATAGGGATGTCACAATTAGGGCAATAAAATAAATGACCCATCTAGGCGTCAGAAAGTCCTCACTGAGGACAAGGCTGGGCCACCTCATGACGAGGTCCATCACTCTGGTGCTACAGCCTCAGAGCAAATGGGCAGTGGGGGCCTGGAGATGCTGAGTGAGGGCAGTGTCAGCACACGCCGCTGTCACAGGGACCCGGCTGTTAGGCCCAGCAGCAGATTGTGATGCTTTTGGAGCTCTCAATCTGTGCATGGTCCCTGGGTGCCACGGGCAGGGCGTGCGGCTGCCCGGCCACATTTTCCCTGGAAGGCGGTGGTGAGGAGACGCGGCTCCCACCCACCCTCACCCTACGGTCAATCCCCCGCTGTGCTGAAGTGTTTTGCCTCGTTCCTAACATGAACTGGCCTGGCTTTAATTTCCAGCCAGTGCTTCTTGGTTTGCGTTTCCTTACCACAGTAAACAGCTCTTTAGCAACCCAGCTTGTCTTTCTATGAACATTTTTTTTTTTTCATAGAATCATGGAATGGTTTGGGTTTGAAGGGACCTCAAAGCCCATCCATTTCCAACACCCTGCTGTGGGCAGGGACACTTCCCACTGCATCAGGAGCTCAAAGTCCCATCCAACCTGGCCTGGAACACTTTGAGGGATGGGGCAGCCACCACTGCTCTGGGCAACCAGGACCAGGGCCTCCCCACTCTCACTGCAAAATATTTCTTCCTGATAACTCACCTCAATCTCCCCTCTTTCAGCTGAAAAACACTCCCCCTCATCCTCTTCCTGCACTCCCTGATCAACAGCCCCTCCCCAGCTTTTCCTTACCCCTTGTCCTATCACTGCACTCCACTCTTTGTCGTCTATAATAAAAATGTCCTCCCAATATTGGCTTCACGTATGCTCCACACACTTCTCTTTCCACACAGCGGAGAAGCCACCCCAGCACAAGCAGCAAACTGAGGGCAGACCCAGCTATGGATAAAACACATGCCAGGTGCTGAGACCTCTTTGATGAAAGGTTTTTGGCTCCAGTTGCTCATCTAAGCTCAGTGCTGCTGTCTCCTGCTCTCTTCTTTCTCTCGTTTTGCCAAGGACCTCCCTAGCCTTTTGTTCACTGACTTTATTGTGCACAGATGTACAGAGCCGCATCAAACAGTCTACCTGGGCTGCCAGGCTCAGCTATGGACAACCAGATAGCACTGAAACACAGATGTTCAGAAACCTGGAGAAGGCTGGGGCGGAAAAGAGGAAAGCTGTTGTTTGGATCCATGTGAAGAAACCACAGCAGAAGAATCTCTGTATTAAAAAAAGTGACTTGGTCAAATGAATCCATCAAAGAAAGTCAAGGCAGGCAGGACTTTCTATTTGGGAGAAGGAAAGAAGGTAACATGAATGAGTGGTGCAGGCTGGAGCTGTGTGGTGGGAGCCGTTTGTGGCTTTAGTGCTGCCACCGCGTCCCCCAGGCCCCGAGTCCCAGCGCCCTGCATCTCCCAGGACGCATTCCTCTCCACTGTTTTCATTCAGCAATGACAATGCTGCCCTTTCAAAAGACCCCACCCTTCCAAAACTTATATTTTGGCAGTTTTCAAAATGAAAATTGCTTCTAAACAAACGAAAACTCCAACACATTTTGTTTTAATTTTTGCAAACAATAATTCAGGGGAAGGGGGGAAGGGAAAGGGATGGATAGAAGAAGCCAAGGGCTGGAAGTAATCTCTAAATTTGACTTGAATTTATGAATGGTCTCAGACTCCTTAAAATTATTATTTTCCCAGATAAATTTTTTTGCCAGGAAATTGCTAGCTCTGCCTGAACCATTTTTTTCCTTCTGCAGGAGCAAGCCTTGCATGTATGGTCCTGGTCGCTGAGGGGAACACCCTGCCTGTGCCCAGCTGGGGAGGGGCTTTGCTCCCAGGCGATACCTTCAGGGGTATTATCTTTGAGGTCCATATTGGTCAAACAGCCACCCTTAAATCTAAGAGAAGGGACAGCACGTACAGAGCTGTGGGAGACAGGGGAGACCTCTCTGCTTGCAGGAATGGAAGGTAAAGAAAAATCCTCTACAGAGAGAGTGGGAGGGTGTCCCTGGTCCCCTACAGAGTCGTGTCCCTTCAAGCCTGCCGCTGGCTGGTTTGAGGTTTTGGAGCAGCTCAGCATGAGTTGCCGGAGCTGGATGTGTGAGGGATGTGTTTGCGCTATCAGTGCTTGCTGCAGCAAAATAGCAAAGCAGAGAATCATAGAATCACAGAATGGTTTGGGTTGGAAAGGACCTCGAAGCCCATCCAGTTCCAACCTCCTGCCATGGGCAGGGACACCTCCCACTGGATCAGGGGGCTCAGAGCCCAACATATCTGGACAATCTCATCTCAATCTCCCCTCTTTCAGCTGAAAACCATTCCCCCTCATGCTCTCCCTGTACTCCCTGATCCAGAGCCACTCCCCAGCTTTCCTGGGGCCCCTTTCAGCACTGGAAGTTGCTCTAAGGTCTCCCTCAAAGAACTGGATGAACACTGGCCGTGGCAGTGGTGAAGTCCTCCGTGGCACAGAGAACATACATGGCTCTGGAAGCTTGGAGCCACTCGGACTGAGCAGCCGTATCCAGCTCTGCTCATAAGGGCAGGCTGCCCCGCACCCTCCCGTGTGGCTCGGTGCCACCCACCACAAAACCAGCTTCCCGACACAAACCAATAATATTTGCTTGGGAAAATTCATTTGTATGCACTGTGAAGTCTTGAGTAAGGAGGAGGATCGGAAATTGGTTTGGTTTGCTTGAGCTAATCCGCCGAAGGGGAAATCCGTCGGGGTGCTGTGGCTGCAAGGGGGAGACGCAAGGTCTGCACCAGGATCCAGGTTTTCCTGATGGCTGGAGCAAGGAGACGGAGCAAAGTGTGCAGGCGCACCACAAAATACGAGGTTATGGTTGGCATTACCCGTGAAAACAGAGCTGCAAACCTGGTGGGGGGAGAAGGAAAGCCCCATCCTTGCTGACACATCCTAGACCACCCCTCGCCCCGGGGTCTGAAGGCTTTTTGGGCAGCTCCTCACCCTCCAAGCTGCTCCCCACAAAGCCAGATGCCGCTTGCCCCTCTCCACATGCAAGAAACAGCCCTGAGAGCAAGGAGAGGTCAAACTGCAAATGTAGGCGAAGCAAGAGAAAGGAGTCCTGGGGAGAAATGCAATGATAACATCTGTTTGGGGACACAAGAAGGGGTTGGGGAACAGAAGACTTTTCCATGCATGAAAAGAGTTAGGAATGGCAATTCTGTGGAAAAGGTCTAGATAAGGTGTATACTTGCAGTCCAGAAGGCAAACCATACCCTGGGCTGCATCCACAGCCATGGAACCAGCAAGATGAGGGAGGGGATTCCTCCCCTCTGCTTTCCTCTGGTGAGACCTCACCTGGAGCCCTGTGTCCAGTTCTGGAGTCCTCAGCAGAGGAAGGACATGGAGCTGTTGGAGCGAGTCCAGAGGAGGCCATGGAGATGATCTGAGGGCTGGAGAACCTCCTGTACAAGGACAGGCTGAGAGAGTTGGGGTTGTTCAGCCCAGAGAACAGAAGGCTCCAAGGAGGTTTTAGAGCACCTTCCAGTACTGAAAGGGGCTCCAGGAAAGCTGGGGAGGGGCTGTTGATGAGGGAGTGCAGGGGCAGGATGAGGGAAAAGATTTCGAGCTGAAAGAGGGGAGATTGAGACGAGATTTCAGGAAGAAATGCTTTGCTGTGAGGGTGAGGAGGCCCTGGCCCAGGTTGCCCAGAGCAGTGGTGGCTGCCCCATCCCTGGAGGTGTTCAAGGCCAGGTTGGATGGGGCTTTGAGTGACCTGATCCAGTGGGAGGTGTCCCTGCTCATGGCAGGGGGTTGGACTGGATGGATTTTGAGGTCTCTCAACGTAAACCATTCTGTGATAAGATGGTATCAAAGTGAACCAGGGCTTCCTTCGGGGTGCTGCACACCCCACATGCTCTTCACTTCCAAGTCTGCCCAGCTCCCAAACCCCCATGTTCCCCAAGGGCTGGAGCCCTGGCAGGCCCTGGAGATGTCCCCCTGTCAACATTGGTTCTGCAAAGTATAGCAACACTTTAAAATACTGATACTCAGGTTGGTAACAGCAACATTAATGCGTGCCTGAGATTCCCAATGATCAGACTTTCATTTTTCCTTTAGGTAAAAAAATGCCAAACTCACTGTTTGGGCTGAGAAGTTTGAGACTGGGTGTCTGACTCAAGCTGAATAGTTCTGGTCAAGCTCCTGCTAAAATTATTCAGCTACTAATGAGAAACAAGGCGAGTGAAAAATACGGGGTTGTGCCAATGCTAACAAATCTGGGGATTTCTTTCCTTAAGGAAAAGCTATCACCCTTATGTTTGAAGCCAAGGCTTAAAAAGAAATACATTGCTCCCTGGTAGGGATGTTTCTTTTGCTGTCTCTAAGAAGAACTGCTCAAGCTTGGCTGAGTTAACATTGAAGGTCAGGTTGGATGGGGCTCTGAGCAACCTGATGGAGTTGAAGCTGTTCCTGCTCACTGCAGGGCAGTTGGACTTGATGAACTTCATGGTCCCTTCTAACTCAAACCATTCTGTGATTATACGAGTTTCTAAGTCACTGAAAACTGAAGGACATGTTCGGTTGAAGTTGATGGAGTTTTGCACTTAAATTCCCTGAAGATAGAAGAAAAGATTCTTCTTTTCACTGGCCAAACCAAACTCAAAACCAAGCGTGTAGAGACAGGGAGGTTGATGCTTATCCTGCCAGGTGCTGAACACAGTGCTGCTAACCTACCGTGCTCCCTCCTGCCTTTAGTAGGAGATTCATCTTCGTATAGAATCACAGAATCACAGAATTATTCAGTTGAAAAGGACCTTAGAAGTCATCAGCTGCAACCATACCTGCCTTCTACTAAATCATGTCCCCAAGTCACCTCACGGTGACTCAGCCTCCTCCCTGAGCAGCCTCTGCCAGTTCCTGAGAGCCCTTTCTGTGAAGACAGTTTTCCTAATGTCCAGTTGTACATCAGACCTCCACGGCAGTGATGGTTATCACCAGGTCCGTCAGCAGGAAGGGTGGACCTTCAGCAGATGACAGAGAGCGGGGAGGAGAAGCAAATGCTAAACAGCAGAGCTTGATGGATTCAACCTGTGAATGTGTCTTGGGGATTGTTCTCACCCCAGCAGAACACAGGGGTAAAACAGGCACAGCCATGGCAAACCAGTTCCTTGTCAGTGCTTGTAGCCAGCTCAAATACTGGACATCAACACTGGGCAAACAACAGTTAACAAAGCCAACAACTTGTATGTGGTCTCTGGCATGTGGTTTTGTGAACAGATACAGGGAGAAAGTCCAGAGCTGCTCATAGATCAAACCCAAAAGAGGAAAAGAGCAAGTCCCATCAGATCAGCTACTGAAGGCTACTTTGTCAACACTCATAATTATTAAATTTTCTCCAGTGCTGTGAGACCAAAGCTCTTCCCAACAACCTAAGATCCTTTCAGAGAGTACCAGGCAGCTGCTGCAGGTCAGGCATGGTGGTTGCCTGTCTGCTCCTCCAGCCCCTCCTGCCATGAGAGCTGGTTCCAACAGTGACAGATATTACTCATGACTTAACGTGTGAAGTGCTGGAGCATGCGCAGAGGAGGGCAATGAAGCTGGTGAAGGGTCTGGAGAACAAGTCTTATAAGAAGTGTCCGGAGAACTTGGGGCTCATTTGCCTGGAGAAGAGGAGGCTGAGGGGAGACTTCATTGTTCTGTGCAGCTCCCAGAAAGGAGGTTGGAGCCAGGTGAATGTTGGTCTCTTCTCCCAAGTAACAAGTGATAGGACAAGAGGAAACGGCCTCAAGTTGAGCCAGGGAAGGTTTAGATTGGATATTAGGAAAAATGTCTTTACTGGCAGAGTGGTTAAACCCTGGCAGAGGCTGCCCAGGGCAGTGGTGGAATTCTCATCCTTGGAGGGGTTCAAAAAAGCGTGTACATATGGCACTTCAGCACATGATTTGGTAGGCATGGTGGTGCTGGGCTGACGGTTGGACTGGATGAGCTGAGAGGTCTTTTCCAATATTAATGATTCCAAGTGTCTATGATCCTTTGAACCTGTCTGACTGGGGTCTGATGCATGTTTTTATTCATTTCAGGGAGGGAGACATTTTCATAACTGCTCCCCTATTTATTAGCTCCAGACTGGACAGGCACACCGAAACCTCCTTAGGTATTTCCGGACTGTCCACAGGATATTTCTGGCCTCACAGGAAGCATCAGAGAAGAAAAAGCAAGACTTATTCCTGGGAGATTTACAGCTCTGAGATGTTCAGATTATGAGCCAGATTTTAACAATCACTGAGCGGTGGAGATTGCCCCATCGCTGGCCGGCACACGTGTCAAACAGCTGCTCCCAGATTTGTGTATTCCTGCCTTAAACCCTCAGGGACACCCTCACTGACCTACAACGGCTCCTTCAAAGCCACCAGGCAGCTGACTCCCTATCAACAGGCAACAAGGATGGATGAGAAATCCGTGGGCCTGTTGTGTTGCACTGAAATGTTGATATTTGTGGCAGCCTCTCACCCAAGGCATTTTATCCCAAGACAAAAGCAGACTTTCTCAATACAGGATGCAAATCACAAAGCAAGACTAGCCCTGGTGCAGCACAAAGGGTTGTACTCAAAGTGTCTGGAAATGGCCTGGGTGGGGACATCAGCTGCTCTTCAACAGAGACTTGAAGGGGCATCGTCTTCCTTCTAGAGCCTCTCTGAGAGCTGTCTGGAGAAGAGGGCTTCATCCCTGTAGTCCGCATCATGAGCCTGCCTTGACAAAGCCTCTGAGGGGTGGGATGAGAGCTCCAAGTGGACCTCATCTGGGGCTGGCCTGCGGTGCCAGGGTCTCCTGTCCTGCACTGAAACTGTTAGCACGTTGCACCCACATTCAGGCCCAAGCATGGCCAGTGAGTCACAGAATCATAGAAACATAGAATGGTTTGGGTTGGAAGGGACCTCAAAGCCCATCCAGTCCCACTCCCTGCCATGGGCAGGGACACCTCCCACTGGATCAGGGGCTCCAAGCCCCATCCAACCTGGCCTTGAACACCTCCAGGGATGGTGCAGGGAAGTGATGACTCTTGCAGTCACATTCTGTTTGATCTATCTCAAGCTCTCTTCCCTTCAGTAGCTGTGGGGTTTGACCAGGAGATTTTCTCTGCAAATTGGGTGTTGTGCAGGAAGCTTGCAGATAAATGTCAGCCTGAAAGAGCTTTAGTTATTTTTTTGAGAAAGGAAAAATGATGAAGCAGATGCTTTATTTCAATCTGGAAGATGATACCAGGCTTTCATCAGCTTTCTTTATTTAATTGCCCCATCCAAACCCAGCCTCCTGAGATTGTAAATCCTTTAAAATGAATTGTTTGCATCCCGTAATTCATCCAGACGCTGTCCAAAGGCAGGAACTAATGGGAGAGCTCACCCATTATCACGGGTTATCAGAGAAAGCCCACAGCCACCGGCCCCGCTCTGCCCACCCGGGCTGAGCTCTGAGGTGCTCCTTAAGAGTCGATGTTTATTTAGAGTCCGAGGGGAATCCACTTGGGAACAATTTATCCACTTAAGCTCTGGCCTTGTGGTTTCCCTCTTATCTGGTACAGATTTCAGCAGCAGCTTTCCTCCAACTGCTGCGGGGGTGGTGGCACTTTGCAAAGGGGACCTTTCTCCTCTCTCTGCCCCACACCGTGGCACTTCCCTCCTACCTATCCATCCTGCTGACCTCTCCAGATGATTATGAATGGCTGGAGGTTGAGCAGATACTTTTCAAGGTGCCAAAATCCACATCCCATTCCCTGAGTGCTAGATCTCATCAGCGCTTTTGTGTTTCTGTCCTAAAACCAGAGTTCTGCAGGCTCAAAAGGAGGGCATGAGGTAAGAGAGATCTGAGCACTACAACCCTCAAAGTGATGCTCCAGCCCAGAGCAGGGGGCAGGACCCAGCACACTCAGTGTAACGCTGTCCAAGCCCAAGCCATTTCCCTGGAAGTTTTCCTACATCTCTGATGCAGGATTATATCAGCCACACGATTTTTATCAGCCAGGGGTTAAACTGGCCCCAGCCAGGCCCTCTGCCAAAGGGACCTTGTGGCTGGGACCTACAGGGCTGCCACCAGAGCCATCACGAATCCGCACATAACCTGTAGCGGGTCACCTCCCCCAGAACCTTCAGAAACCCCTCCAAGGTGACACGGAGTCTGAGTCCCTGTGCAACTGCATCAGAAACACCTCTCTAAAGGTTGGATCTCATAAGTCTTTGCTGCTTTATCCTCTGAATGACCCTTTTGTCCTTCCCTGGCCATCAGTTTGGTGCTGCCTTCCCTGTTCTCTACCAGGAGCACATCACTTTGTTAGCCCAGGTAGTGCCAGTGGCTGTATCTGTGCATTTACATTCCCCTAAACCCCCCTAACCCTTTCCCAGCGAAGACTAGGGGATCCCAGCCCAGGAACCAGCATCCTTCTTGGGGCCAGGAAAAGATGTTACCCGGCAGGCAGCTCCCACTAGCGACCTGCAGAGCTGCTGTATTACAGGATGGACAAAAATCCTGGGGAGAGGGATCTCCAAAGGGATAGTCCCCTCGGTTTTGTTCCATATTGTGGGCCTGTCTGGGAGATGGTCCTTCCTGTGCCTCAGATGCTGCTCCAGTCCCTGCCTCGTGCCAGGAGATGGAGCATGAAGTGGTTTTGGGAGCACTTGCCATGGTCTCCTCCCTTTCCCCACGAATTACAAGCCTCAGCTTGGCCACTTGACGTGCCAGACAGCAACACAAGCTTGACAGATGACAGCTCTCGGGAAGGGTTTTGGTTTCTCTCTGAGGCCAAGCTGACTCAGGGGAGCAGTTGGCAGTTCAGCGCATTCGTTTCCACCCGGCGGAGTGGGACTGAGCGGCTGTTGTGCCACACAGAGGCTGCCCGTGCGGGCTATTCCCACTCCATGCAACACAGCCTCGACTCGGCTGCTTTGGCTCAGTGGCATTTTCCCTGGCAAAGAGATGCTCCCAGCATAGCTCTCCCTCTCAGCCTGGAAGCCAGACCAGGACAGGTAGAGAAGCTCATCTCTGCCTCTGCTATCCCTAACTGCAACACTCTGGCTGTGTCAAAAAGGACACAAAGGTCCAGAGAAGACACCAAAACCTTGAGCCACTCTAAGCTGCCAGACCTGATATTGAGTCACCCTCTTACTGAAAATATTTTCCAACCCTGTTACAGTAATTAATGCATTTCAAAATAGACAACTGCTTAGTAGGGCTGGTTTCTTTCATCAGGTGTTTTGCAGCGAAGAACCAGTACCTTCAAAAGTAGAGATCAAGCACCATTGATCCAAAATATGTCTTGAATTTCCCCACCTAGAATCATAAAATCATAGAATGGTTTGGTTTGGAAAGGACCATGAAGGACATCCAGCCCAACACCCCTGCAGTGACATCTTCAACTCTATCAGGTTGCTCAAAGCATCATCCAACTTGGTTTTAAATGTTTCCAGGGATGGTTTATCCACCACCTCTTTGGACAACCTAGGCCAGTGCCTCAGCACCTTCAGTGTAAAAAAATTTCTTCCTAGCATCCAGGTTAAACTTCTCCTCTTTTAGTTTATGGTGGGTCCCCCTCTGTTTTTCTGGCAATGAGGTTCCCTAATCACTTTGGGCTGGTTCAGTTCACCAGCAAATAACCCTGAAAAGGGCCTGAGCCCTTCAAAAGCCACAAAGTGCTCTGCTGAGGTGTGTGTGTACATGGCAAATATAATTCCAGGTGCCTGGGGCTAGGCACCAACACATCACCTCCCTGTTATGCTAATAAAATGAATTAGAGAGCTGTAAATTAATTCCCATTCAATCAGTCCTACAGCGACTATGAAAATAGGGGCCACCCATCCCCCCGTGTGTGTCTGGAGGAAGGTGGGAAGCTGATCACTGGCAGATGTTGAGTGTATTCCCTTTTCTCTGCCCTTGTTCCTGCTCTGTGAATACCCTGAAATCTGGTAGCAGCCTTGGTGCCCAAGTAGCCAGCAGCAGTCAGGTCTCCCCTTTTCCAAGCCCACTCCTGCCCACCATTGCCTCCCCCCAGGCCAATGCACGGGCACACATGGGGCTGTCACACCTGGTGACAAATACAGCCTCACCATCCCCTTCCCTGCGCTCTGGCACACCAACAAACTCCATCAGATGCAGAGAAGGTCCTGCAACGGCTCTGCTACGGAGCCCAGTGTATTCCCAGCCAAGCTGCCTAGAATCACAGCGTTATTAATGCTGGAGGAGCCCTCTAAGCTCGTACAGTCCAACCATCAGCCCAACACCATCATGCCAACTAAACTGTGTCCCCAAGTGCTATGGCAACACGTTCTTTGAACCCCTCCAGGGATGGAGACTCCACCTCTGCCCTGGGCAACCTCTGCCAGGGCTTCACCCCTCTGTCAGTGAAGAAATATTTCTTAATATCCATCTAAACCTCGCCTGGCACAAGTGGAGGCCATCTCCTCTTGTCCTGTCCCTTGTTTCTTGAGAGAAGAGACCAACACCCACCTCACCACAACCATCTTCAGGGAGGTGTCGAGAGCAATGAGATCTCTCCTCAGCCTTCTATTCTCCAGGCTAAAAAATCCCAGTTCCCTCAGTCAGCTCTCTTAAGATTTGTGCTTAGCATTATCATGCCTTAATGCCTAACATTACTGTGCCTCAGTTTCCCTTTCTGGAAGTGGGCACGTGCCTCAGAGGGGCCTTGGGATGGTTTTGTTGTGGGAAAGGCTGAGAGCTCCGGGTAACAGGAGCCAGAATTTTTTGTGGGTCTGCAGACAGATGTTAGATGCTCTAGAAAAGTTCAGCTCTAGCTGGGAAACATCAACATAGATGGGTTTTCATTCTTCTTCCAAGCCTTCCAAAATTGAGCAAATGCTGCAGCCGCACAGTCCTAAACACAAATTGCAGCAGCTGATGGGATGAGCATCCACTACCCGCCCTGCGTAAACCCGGACCCTGCACCGGCTCAGGGATGGCTTCTGAAACACCACACAGGTGTGAAGAGCCAGGGATGACTGTGTTTGCTCAGCAATATTTGCACCTTCAAGGCTGTGGACAAAGCTCTCCTTTGTGGCTGCGGCTGAGCCTGGGTAAACAGAGCTATCTTATCGCCAGGATGTTATCAGGGATCTGAGAAAGAAGGAAAACTCCAGCTTATGAGCCTGACCTCCCGATCGGCATTATCATCAGCATGGACATGAAAGTATTTCACTGAGGTGTTGGGACAAGCTTGTCTCCCTGCTACCCCCACTGCAGCGGGATGATGGCTGTCTGCTCAGCGCTGGGCAGTCCTGGGACCTCCCTGCAAAGTGCTGGGGTGTTTTGTTTTCCTACAGATTGGGGTTTTATCGAAAACTGACAAGATTATCCCACCTTATCAGGAGAGCAGTGCTACTGTTAATGGTTTTCTGCAACAGGCTCTGGACAAAAATGTTGATTGCTGCCCAGGCTTAAGTGGGTCAGGGAGGGCAGGGAGATGTCAGGGATGAGCACAGAATCCTCTGCCTCCTGCAAGGAACCTGTGGAAGGCAACTCTGTGTTCCTGCACATGAACAGGACTGGGATGCACTGTCCTTCAATGTTTAACATCAAGACCCCTGCGCCTGTGAACATTAAAAGCTCATAGCCCACCCTTGGCAGGTGACCAGCTCTCAGCTCAGGTGTCCCACATATGTGTCCATCTGGAACGTGGTATTTCATCTTCTCATTTTCCCTCTGATTGCTATGGGATACGTTACAGTTTCCCTTGCCCACTTCACAGCTGACCAGTGAGAGTCTGCACTAGCTGAAAGCTCGTCCCTGAGATGGGTCTGGGTGGCTGCAAGTGGTGGGCTGTTACCTGATCGTTCAGCTGCCTTAGTGCTCCTTAGACATCAGCATCTCATAGATCCTTATGGTCTACATGTGTTCATCCTCGCTATTATCCCCAATTATAAAAGGCAAAACATGGCAATGTTGTAGTGTGAGATCATAGAGATGTTAGGCTGCTTACAGAAAGAATAGATGAGCTGGAAATATAAGTATCTTTGGGACCTTGGGAGTTACTGAACAGCATAGAACTGGGCCATCAAACCAATTCTCTCCCTTAAACCAGTGACTGAGCATAGTCCAGAGGGCATGGACGGCAGAAATGCTCGGTGATGCAGGACAAGGGGAACGGGTCCAGACACACTGCCAGCACCAAAGGATGTACCAGCATCCATGAAGGGTGATACTCTCTGTGTGGCTGGGAGTGATCCCACTGACCCAGCAGCACCAAGGCTGAAGCAGATGGACATCTACTTAATCCTGAAGTCAAGCCACCAGATCTGGCCCTACAACCCTCCTCAGGCAAGGACGATGTACCTGGAAATCAGCAGCACTTCACTGCCCAGTCCAGAGCCCACGGTTACCTGCCCACTTTCAAGGGTGGCTTAGGGCAGACTTTGATGGCGTGAAGTCAAAACACACAGCCCCAGCCTTCCCAGAGCTGCTCCTCTATTGCTCTTTGAGGGATTTAATCCAGATCAGAGCTAGTCAAACACAGTTTTTCTGCTGGGGTGAACTTCCCATGTGTGCTGTGGCCCTAGGACACTGCTCAGCCAGCCTGCCCCTCTCTGTTTCTTTCACCTAGGCAGAAGGGCCAGGAGAGACGAGAAATGTTTGAAGAGGATGATTAATCCCTGAACGTGACAGCTTTCATCGCAACTGGGCAGGACTTTGGAGAAGAGCTTAACATGAACACCCAAACACACAAAGCTACATGTACTTTGGGGCAGCAAAGGCTGTTTTCAGCTGTGGAAACTCTGCTTTTCATTTTAGCCAAGACTTGAGGAATGGATGTGCTTGTTGGTGGGAGGAGGATACTGGCCTCCCCCCTTTCCTAACCCCACATCACCCACACTTCCAAGCTCTCTGCTCTCCACTGTGTTGTCACTATGAAGCCCCTGCCAGCATCCAGCTCTCATGTCCGTAACCACAGGGTCACTGCCAAAACCCACCCTGGGGCAGAGGAGGGACAGAGCAATGAGACCGACATAGCCCAGGCCAGAGCAAAGGTGTTGACAAGCTCTTGAGGGCAGGGGAGGAGGAGGAGGGTCTGGGCAGGGGGTCTAGTGGAGCCCTGGGTGTCCCAGCAGCTGCTTTCTCCACTTGCCTATGGGGAGATAGAGGCCACAATTGGCTCCTGTGCCTGCCAGGCAGATTTTATCAAACCCATTAATTAGCTTATCATGGGCAATTAGCTCCACAGCTCAGATTGCCCCTGGCGGAGTCTGTAGATCTGCATCATTTCAGATGAGGGCTGCAGATGTGTAGACATCCTGGGGAAACCACAGTGTGCCGCAGCAATGCTAGTGACAGCAAAGAGGATGCTCTGAGAAAGGCACGCGCCACTGGAGCCAACGGATGGGGCATTTGGGGCCAAAAATATTCCATTCCACCACCTTGAAAGAAGGCTTCATTCTGCCCTGGATCTGAGCCTGGTCCATGACCATCTCTTCAGTGACAGCAAGGAGGGGGTATGTTTGCATGCTTACGTGGACGTGGGGCAGCCTGGACACAGCAGGAATTGAGCCACATCCCCATAAATTAAGAAGCCAGCCACAAACATATTCCCATCCAGAAATACCCTGAAGTTATGCCTATAGCTTAAATTTAACACACCAGGGACACTTCCTCAGCTCGTGGTCAGACGGCTCTCCTTCCTCCCTCCTCTCCATCACTAGTGCCCTGTGGGAAGGGTTTCTGTGTGACTCCCCATCATTGCTGGAAACTTGAGGAAAGCTGGTCCAGGCCAGCTCTGCACTGAGGACCACGTTGTGCTAATGGTGTGGAGAGTGAAGCTAAGGTCTCACGGCAAGAGGGCAGCCACAGTGCAATGATACCATGGGATGCAGCTGCTTCTCAGGTCACACCTGGAGTGACATAGACTCATAGAATCATAGAACAGTTTGGGTTGGAAGGGACCACAAAGCCCGTCCAGTCTCACCCCCTGCCATGGGCAGGGACATCCCACTAGATCAGGCTGCCCAAGCCCCATCCAACCTGGCCTGAACACCTCCAGGGATGGGGCAACCACCACTGATCTGGGCAACCTGGGCCAGTGTCTCACCACTCTTATGGTGAAGAAATTCTTCCTAACGTCTAGTCTAAATCTGCCCCTCTCCAGTTGATACCATTCCCCCTCATCCTATCACCACAAGCCTTTGTGAACAGTCACATTGCCAGCTCATGTCAAGCTTCTCATCGACCAGCACCCCCAAGTCCTTCTCTGCAGGGCAGCTCTCAATTGCATCATCCCTGACCCAGGTGCAGGACATCTTACTGCTGCAGGATGGCCGCAGAGACGATCAAAGTTCTGGAACACCTTCCCCATGAAGAGAGGCTGAGAGAGTTGAGGTTGTTAAGCTTGGAGAAGAGCAGACTGAGGAGACTTTATTGTGGCATTCCAATACTTAAAGGGGGATAATAAGAAAGATGGGGGAAAACTTTTTAACAGGGTCTGTAGGAACAGGACGAGGGGAATGGTTTTGAACTAAAAGAAGAGAACTTCTAGACTAGATATTAGGAAGAAATTTTTTTTGCTGAGGCTGGTGAAACCCTGGGCCAGGTTGCCCAGAGAGGTGGTGGCTGCCTCATCCCTGCAAACATTGAAGGTCAGGTTGGATGGGGCTCTGAGCAACCCGATCCAGAGGAAGACATCCCTGTTCACTGCAGGGGGGTTGGACGGGGTGACCTCCGTTGTCCCTTCCAACCCAAACTATTCTATGATTCCATGATGAAAGCTGCCTGCCCTGAGCTGGAAGATTAACGCTGTGGAGGGCAGGGTGACATTGCTAATCCCTTCATCCTGGGATTGGGGGGGTTGGGGCTTCTTTTTTTTTAAGCAATCCCCACTTTCCTGTAGTCCCAGCTGCTGTCCAAGGCTTACAGCAAGTCTGTCTTGGTGGGAGACCTGCTCCAGGCTTCAGCTGGAGCTCATGAATTTTGCCCAAGTCTTGCAGAGAGGAGACTGAATTTCTTTGAAGGAAACTGCATTTCCTCTTGTTACAACAACCGCCGGGAGTGAGAAGTCCTGTATTTTAATCCGGCCTCTGCTTCTGAGCCTTGGCCGTTCCTCGGAGCCAAACCTCTGATCCTGCTGCGGTTCATTTTCAGGCGCGTGTGCCCCAGAAACTTTTTTTTATAATTAATTTTTCATACATAATTCTTCTGCTTGATGGATGCAGGGAGAAACTATTGCCCAAACAGGAAAGAGAACCTCCCTCCCCCCACTCCTCTCTCGTGGATGTTTTTAATAACAACATCAATTGTCTGCAAAAGACTTATTCCTTTCTGACCTCAAAACAACTCCTGGTTAGTGCATTCCAGCATGGCCACAAAACGAGACTGAATGACTTCACAGGGCCTGGCAAGAGGCTTTCCATAACAATACATGAAGGGTCTGATCCCAGCAGATGGGAACTGCCTTGGCTTCACTGGGGGCTGAGGATGCTGAGCACCTCAGGAGAGGATTCCAAGCACTGGGGATGAGATTTTACTGCATCAGTGATTTCTCCAGTGTATCTAACTTCAGTTGCTCTCTTTATTTCAAAAGCCTCTACCTATGCAGACATCTCTGCTTGCCCTTTGTCCCAAAGCACCTGTGAGCTGTTTGGATTGAGGAATGCTTCTGGTGTGGGTGATGGGTTCCTCGTGGTCCAATCCTGCTCCACACAGCGTGAGCAGGAGGAGAGACTTCCCAGATCTCCTGCACACACCAAGGAGGGTTTATGGTGGGGAAACAAGGGAAAGGGGTGCCTGAAGCCCTCTGGTGCCACCCATGTGGTTGGATGTGTCCCCGAGCATACAGCAAGCGATGCCACCCACAGCCCAAAGCTACACAGGGTAGAGGCTTAATGCACTAGGGCAGACACAGACCAGCATTTTAACCCAGATCTGACCTGGGAAGTGGGCATTTGGGGATCTTCTTCCATTTCCACCCCTGACTTGAACATCAAGTACCCTTCAATGGTAATGTGGTCACCACAACACCAGCTGGGGATGGGTGAGATGCTGCATCTCACAGCAACCTCCCATGGCAGCAGCAAGGCTCCTGACCTTGGCTAGGTAAAAAAAAATCTTCCATGCCCCGAAGCAGCCAGACTCACTCAGCCCTGGCAGCCTCATGAGCTCCTGGTTAATGGGCTCCTGTCCGGGCATTGCACAATCACAGCCTTACAGCCCAGCTCTCAAATGTGCAGTTCTGCCTGGGTGGACCACAGCAGTCATCACAGGACCCAGACCCACCGGCCTTGAGATCACAGAATCATAGAATAGTTTGGGTTGGAAGAGACCTTAAAGATCATCCATTTCCAACCTCCCTGCCATGGGCCAGAACATGTCCCACCAGATCAGGCTGCCCAAGGCCCCGTCCAACCTGGCCTTGAACACCTCCAGGATGCAGAAATGCAGGAACCCAACCTGGACAGGGGACATTTTCCAGTTAACCCAAATCATCAATTGATTAAAACAGCTTGGGACCAGCTGGAGCTGCTCACAAAGTCACAGCTATTAAGCTGTAAAGAAATGCTGAATTTCCTGTTAGGTCATTGGAATTACCCATCTGGGCACTTTAGAAATGTAGAATTTTGTTTTTCTACAGCAAAAGGACAAAGCCAAGGTCACCACCAGGCAACCAGAGGAGGGAAATGAAGCCACAGACAATCAAGCAAAAGGGAGTTTGGGGGGGATCAGAAAAAATACTTCTATGGACAGAAATCCTGGAGGAAAGGGGGAAGGGCAGTGTGCAGGACAGCAGATGCTTTGGCAAGAAAGAGGAAACAAGCTTGAGCTCAAGCCCACCTCTGGACAGAAACGCTTTTGCCGTTCCCAGCTTGGCCTGAGCCACAGGCGCTCGCCCACTCTCAGCTCCACTCCCCAGGCGTGCGGGGCCACACAGCTACACCCTGGGAAAGGGGATCCCTCCAGCCTAAAGACAACGGCCCAAAACCCACCCTTCTCACCCCAGCAGGATGAAGCAGAGCTGCCTGAAGCAAGCGCTGCCTTTGTTTGCCCCAAACCTGGAGCTCTCTGCGAGACCTGGACACATATGAGCTCCAAAAAACCTGACTGCAGTGGAGGCTGGTGTGCAAAATCCCTCCCATTGAGGTTTTATTTGTCTGGGTTTCTGAGCCTGTTGCTACATGGGCCACCATCCACCTCCCCAGAGAAGCCCCGCTCTGTCCACAGGAGTGGTGGCTGCCACTGTCCCACCTGGACCAGCCTCAGAGACAAAAGAAATGCCCATCCCCACACTACATCCAGACCCAGAGGTGATCAGGGCCCTCCTGTGCACATGGGTTTCTCTTGCCTTCCTTTGGACGACTGGTTTCCCAAACCAAACCTCTGAAGGGTTTGTGGTTTGCCCGTTGCTGAACACAAGACTTTTAGGTACTTGTTTGCCATGGTTTGCATCTCTGGCACAGATTGCCACCGCCCTAGAAATAACCCTGAGCTGAAGCCTGATCCTCATGGCAGGAAATGAACATAATTTTATAAGCGTTAACAGACAGCAAAGCACCGGCAGGAACATGCGGCATTTCCTAGGAACCCAGATGTTTGTGAACCAGTGGGGCTGCGCCAAGCCCGCACTGATGTCAGGGAAAGCTCAGAGCCTAAAGGGATGTTCCTACATTAGGAAACAATGTCTTGGAAACCCTCAAAAACAAGGACACTGGGATTGAGACAAGGAAAACGAAGGCGTGTCACAAACCAAAGGATCACCTTGCTGTCAGACCTGGAGGACCAGGAGCGATCAGGAGCAAATGTTCACCTGGCAAGGTTAGTACAACAAGGAGACGCTGAGTGGCAAAGGGGACTCAGCTCTCAGCCCTGCATTAATGGTAGAAGCTGGTGGGGCTGGGAAGCTGCCGAGCAGAAAAGGACCTGGAGGTGCTGAAGACGAGCCAGCAGTGGCCCAGGTGGCCAAGAGGGCAAAGAGCATCCTGGCTTGGATCAGCCATGGGGCGGCCAGCAGGAGCAGGGAAGGGATCGTCCCCTGCACTCAGCACTGATGAGGTTGCACCTCAAATCTTGGGCTCAGTTTTGAGCCCACCACTCCAAGAAAGACCTTGAGGGGCTGGAGTGTATCCAGAGAAGGGAACGGAGCTAGTGAAAGGGCTGGAGAAGAGAGGTTCTGGGAGCAGCTGAGGGACTTGGGGCTGTTTAACTTGGAGAAGAGGAGGCTGAGGGGAGACCTCATCACTCTCTGAGGCTCCTGAAAGGAGATTGTGGTGAGGTGGGTACTGGGTTCTTCTCCCAAGTAAGAAGTGATAGGATGAGAGCAAATTGCCTCAAGTTGTGCTAGGGGAGGTTTAGATTGGATATTAGGAAGAAATTCTTTACTGCAAGAGTAATGAAGCCCTAGTAGAGGCTGCCCAGGGCAGTGGCAAAGTCTCCATCCCTCAAGGGGTTCAAAAAGCATGTGGATCTGGCACTTAGGGAAATGGTTTAGTAGGCACGGTGGGGTTGGGTTGATGGTTGGACTGGATGAGCTTAGAGATCTTTTCCACCCTTAATGATTCTATGAGTCTAAGCTGTTTTAAGTCCTTACAGGCTTAAATTTGGCCCTTAGCATTTCCTGGATGCCATGTGAGGTGTTGGACTGGGGTCCTGGCAGTTGGCAGTGAGATGGTTGCTGACTCCACTTGGAAAAGGAACCTGTTTTCACCTGAAAGACCTGGCAACCTCCAATCGTGAGCAGAGAAGCAAACTTCTCTTCAAACCAAGCTGGGACATTCAGCCTAAAGCTGGCTCCAATGTCCCCTCCAGGAAATCAGAAGTCTTTTTCACCTATGGCCAAGCAAGTTCCTGCAGAGGGATAAAACCCGTCTTCTGCCTCTGAAAATGGCAAAGCAGATTTGTTCCAGCTGCACCATTTTGGTGAGTGCAAGTGAGAAGGATTTATTCATTGCTTTTGTTGACAAGCTAAACTAAACCGATGCTTGTAATCTGAAATCGGAGCATCTTCTGCTGCCTCGCACTGAGGCGTCTGTGGGTGAGAGCTGAACTGGTGCCATCAGCCGGGTCCAGCTCAGCCCCACCACACGTCCAGCCCCTCCTGGGACAATTCCCCCACTCCCTCAGGACAGCAGGCAGGGCCAGCGGCGCCGGAGTTGGCAGCACGCACGATGTGCTTTGAGCTTTGTTTGCCAGTGAAGGGAAGGCATAAAAAATTGAGTTTTTCAAATGATGCTTTAAATGCAACAACAGATCCCTTCCCTGAGGGTGAGATGGGGATGTTTCTGCCTGGGGACCAGTGTTGGGTGGCTGGGAGTGCTTAGCACAGCTCCTCACTGCGGGCTGCTGCTTGGGCAGGGTCCCAGACTTCTGGTCTCTGGGGTACAACTTTCCCTGGACTAAAATTGATGGCACCCAGAAGACCTCTCCGTCCACCCAGCTCATCCCAAGAGCTGCTCCTACAGACAGGCTGGACCGCTGTGGGTGCAGCGTGGTGCTGGCAGTGTAGGAAGAAGGGCTGGAGCACCCCAAATGTACTGGGGATGGGGCACCTCATGGCATACTGGACACCAGGTAGAAGTCTTGCCCATGCTGCCAATGCCTTCTTGCATGACAGAGGGCATTTCTTCAGCAGCAGCATGGATGCAGACAGGTCCCTCTGTTTGCACAGCTGCATGGAGAGCGTCCCAGCTGAGAAACAAGATTTTAATTTCTTTTTTTTAAAAAAAAACCAAACTTCTGTTGGGTCATTTATCACTGGTTCCAGTCCTGCATCTGTTGACTGTGTGGCTGCAGCCGGCAGTGTGTGGGCAGGAGAAATGCCCCAGGGACTGTGAAACCGCAGCCTGCGCAGCCCTGGCTAAGGAGAGGAGCACGAGCCTGTCTCCACCGTGGGCAGGAGGCTCCCCTCCATCATCACCTGCTCAACAAGGGACTTGAGCAATAGGTACTGCCCCAAACAGGCCATTTTCTGGACTAGGGACTAAGAAGCACCAGCCTTGGTGGGTTGGCAGAGTTGCTTCTCCTGCTTCTCATTTCTTTTACCCTCAGCAGCAGAGCTGCAAGGTCTTCGCAAGTAGATCACCCTAAGAACATAGGATGCACACCTCTGGTGAGGCTTCATCAACAATAAACCCTTGAAAACAACCTTTGAATTTACTGCCATTGTGCTCGCATTCTAATGAACTAGAAAGCCTAATCTTTGAGGTAAAATGTCCCCAGATAAACATCATTCAAACTGGAGTCCACTTGAATGGAAGAATATATTACTTTCAGAATGGCTGAAAGTCAGGAGCACGGACATGAGTCTGGGATCCTTGGGGGGTCTATGGGAGAGGGAACATCAAGTTTCCACCCTGTGATGGCCCTTTGGGATGCCCTCTGTTGGCTTCAGCAACACAGGGAGTGGAGGAGCACTGCCAGCCCCCACCCCAAGGTTCTCATGGTGATTCTATCCCACCTTGTAAGACACAGAGGCCCTGCAGCTGGGGGCAGTGCAGCATGCAGAAGAGAGGCAGCCTGTAACACCAGACCCTGCACCCCGGTGCCCTCCAGCATTTATCCCTTCAGCCGTAATAACATTCACAACAGGAAAGAGGGGCAGAGGGTTTATTCCCATACTGATCTCTAACTCAACCCCATCAACCTTACTTCTCACGTAATTTTCTTTTCCTTAAAAAAGGCAAGAGATGGTTTCCCTTAGAGAGACCTTAAACTTGGTTTCATGCCCACATCCCACTCAAAGCCTCACCGCAGCGAGCTGCCCCTTGGCTGTTTGCAGCTGATAACTACAAGCCCATTTTTAACAAATCCCAGCAGCGCTGGCCCACTGACCACCATCCCCATGCGCCCAACACGTCCCCCTGCTCCACACAATTGTTCGGCTTGGATCCTGCCTGGATCATTTTTAACCTTCGGCAACTTTGGCTTTGGCAGAATGAAGGCTGCTCGGTGGGTAGCCTATTGGAACCAGCGCTGCCTTGTATTTGCCTCTCCAGGTGGTAACAGGCTGAAAAGCTCCTGTAATCCCACTGAATGAACCGCACAGCACTGAAACAAAGTTGAACTCTATTGTATTATGTTCATCTCCTTTTAACACAGGCTGGTTCAGCCACCCAAGATAAAGCAGACAAGGATCTCACAGCTTGCTGTGCTGGGACCCCAAAGGAAGAGGTAGGAAAGGCCTACCAGATGCCCCCATGTCTCTGGGGGTTCTGATTGCAAAGCTGCCAGTGGTCTCGCCACCCTTTTTCAACTACATCAAGAAAAAGGTCTCCTGTCCCGTCCCCTCAAACAACTGGAGCATTTCACCACTTTTCTTGGCAAAGTTCAATCTGTTTTTTCCCTTCCAGCCTTGGTTACATTCCCCATTTAACCATAAACCCTCCCTTTAGGACAGCAGCGCATGCCCATGGCAATAAAGGCACCTGGTAGGCTTTGTCTGAAAGACATTGGTGCATGGCTCTGAGCTCATATTGACCTGCTGAGACAGTGTGTCTCTATGATTTCAGGGTAAATGGTGAGCTTCTTGAAATCATAGAATCATAGAATGGTTTGTGTTGGAAGAAACCATGAAGATCATCCAGTCCAACGCCCCTGCAGTGAACAGGGACATCATTAATACAATCAGATTGCTCAGAGCCCCATCCAACTTCACCTTGAGTGTTTCCAGGGATGGGGCAGCCACTCTGGGCAACCTGGGCCGGTGCTTCACCACCCTCGGTGCAAAAAAATTTCTTCCTTATATCCAGTCTGAACCTCCTCTCCCTTAGTTTAAAACCATTACTCCTTGAAATAGTTCAGCCATCAGTGAATGCAATATATTCTCTATGCCAAGCATCACGTGTATGCCTTGTTTCTTCAGTCCAGGTTTCTATGAAGATTTTAGACAGCAGACTCTCAGTAGTCCTTCTCTGGTTGGTCTGCTTTGTGGATCCACTGCTCTGCACCCTCCCAACACCCCCAACAGAACCAGAGGTCTCTGGCAGATGAGACTTTCCCCAAGGCTGAGAAAGTCTGCACGGCTCCCAAAGTGGGTAAGGAATGCAGAGGGAGAACAGGCAGAGCTGAGCCCCAGCCCCAAGAGCTGCGCACCAGCTGCCTCATGGAGAGGTCATGGTGAATACGGAGGTGGCCCTACATCCAGCAAATCAAGCTCCAGCTTCAACTGCCCTGCTTATACGGAAACTCCTCAGTGTGGTATCCAGAAAAGAGCTGTATGCACCCTTTAACTGTGTCTCTGTGTTAGAGTTAATCCCTTCTTGTGCCCCCCTGCCCACAACAGCAGTGCTCATGCTTGCTCACCTAGCCATGCTTACAAGGACTCACTGTGTTGAGTAGTCAAGCCAGGGATACTCTGCCATCTTTATGCTCAGCTCCTACTCATTTCCAACACCTGCAATGAGTGAAAGCCCTCAAGTAGTAAAATGGGCTCCAGAGCATCCTCTCTGTGCTGCAGCCTGAATTCGGCTCAAACCCATACCAGGGCAGTGCTGGGAATGCTGCAGCTTGGCTTGTCTGCAAGGGATCCTTTGAGCTACTAAGCTGGGAGCGACTGGACTTGGGAGGGAGAGGATCAGGGCAGCCACTGGACTCAACATCAGCTGGGTTGCCCAGTATCAGCCCTGATTGGACCCTGTGTTGGCAACACAGGATGGGGTAAGTTGCCGTGCCTGTTCACACCAGATAAATTCCCAGCTCCAGCATCATAGATTGCTCTGTTCTTCCCATTGCATCTCTCCCCTTCCTCTGCCTCCCCACGAATGGACCACAACTTTGCCTCCCTGACCCAGAGCTGCTCGGGCCAAAATGAACAAGACCTCACCAAAGAAGGAGCCATGAGCTGCGTTCTGTGCACAGCTCTGTTTGAGTGACAACAACTACCCCGTGCCAGTTTAAATACAACTCCCCTTTTCTTACTTATATAACATGGTAACATTCTTTCAACAAATTTGCTTTGTTCCTGGCCCAACAAAGCATTACAGAACCCTTATGTTTCTTGGCCACAATGGCCAAGACCCTTGGAGAAAAGCAAAGCTGTTTGGAGTCAGCACTGGGTACTTCTCACCAGTACATGTCAAGGCTTACGCGAAACACTCTGTGTGTTAAAGACTGGATGTTTGCTAAGGGCAGGAGAAGCTGGCAGGGTGAAAGGACCAGGAGTCTCTTGTCACTGTGGGGCTGGGTCCAAGTAAAGAAATATCAGCTTGTTTCAGCTGCTCATCATCTCCAGGAGTAAGTTCTGACCTTTACCCAGCACACCTTGGGTGGTCCCAGGCATGTCTTCTCCTAAGTAACAAGTGACAGGGTGAGAGGAAATGGCCTCAAGTTGTGCCAGGGAAGGTTTAGATTGAATATTAGGAAAAATTTTTTTAGTAACGTGGTTAGTGGTGAAGCCCTGGCAGAGGCTGCCCAGGGCAGTGGTGCAGCCTCCATCCCTGAAGGGGCTAAAAAATGTGTCGTTGAAGCACTTAGGTACATGGTTTAGTGATCCCGGTGGCGTTGGGCTGATGGTTACACTTGATGATCTTAGAGGGCTTTTCTAACCTTAAGTATCCTATGTACTTGACCCGGTCTGGCAACATCCCTGGTTCTTCCTTTCTGCAGCTGAACACTGGTCTTGGTTTCGAACAGGAAGGGGCAGAATAAGATTTCAGCTTTCGGTTCTCACAACATTTAATCTGGATATTCATCTCGGGACCCTCACAAGATGTCAGGTTTGGCTTGTGTGGAAAGTGGTGGAGAAGGGTTTGGGACAAAGGTAGATCTGCCCATTGCCAAACCCAGGCAAACTGCGTGAGATCCAAGGAGATCCACCTTGGTCCTGCTTGCTGGGGTTCAATGCCTGCTAAGTCAATGGCCAGCTGGTGTGTTAAGTCAGCTGTTTTTTTGGAAAGGCATCTCATTAACCCAGCATTTTCCAAGAACATCAGAGCTTTGGCAGGAGCTAAGCAGCAGTCTGAGGTTAACAAAACAACCTGGTGTAGACAGGCGCTCCAATGCCTTAGAGAAGTCCTCAGTCAGCAGCTCAGTACGTGCTGTGGGGATCTGTGCAGATGCCAAGGATGTCCATTCCACGTCTTCCTGAGCCCTTTCAGAGGTCGGGACAAGCCTGTGTCCACAGAAGGACACTCCATGAGGTGCATCTGGAGAACAAAGTCTCCTAGGCCTGCCAGAGATACAGCAATTGCCTGGCTCTTGCAGGCATCTCTCCACTACAAATGAAGCCTGCAGCCAAGAGCAACCTTCCTGACATCCAACACGCTGTCTCCTTCAGCGCTACTCGTCCTGCAATAGCAGCAGGCGTCTCAGGGGACAAGCCTGGCTGGAAATGTCATTAGCATGTGTCACCTCTGCCTGCTTGGAAGGATTAATCACAACGAGGAGCTCACTTTTTAATGAGCCTTTTCATGGTGCGTTACTGAGGGAGGAAAAAAATAAAACTCCCCAAGCGAAACAGATTTTCCAATAAAATTTATAGAGCATGAAAAGGGCTTCTGGCACTGGGGTTCAGAGGTGGTTGGCCCTGTGCCTTTGGAGGCACCACCCTCCTCCTCCTTAAATGAAAACAAAACAAACAAGATGAAAAATCCCTGGAGCAGATAAGTGAAGTTACATCTTTCGCTGGAATGAGTGAGTTGCTGCTGTCGGACAGTGACCCCAGGATGAGTAAGCTGATCCCTTTGAGGCATTTCTGCCCTGCGTGACGGGATGGGACCACCACCTTGGCCACAGGGGCTCAGCTCCTCCAGGAGCTCCCTGGGACATCCCTGCACCAGGAGCAGACCCACAGGCTTCCCTTGCATTGAAGCAACACTTGGAGAGCTCGGCCTGAGCTGGGCCGTGCTTTTGACTACAGTTGAGAAGATGCTTCTCTTGGAGAGCTTACAGACAAAGTGCACAAGGTAGATAAGGACGCAGTGAAAGCCCCCACACCTTGCAGGCTGTGTTTTGGTAGCCACATGGGTTACACCTGAGCTACGCACTCCAAATTCTCTATTGGAGTCACAGGAGAGAAACAGCCACCTCTGGGGCGGTGCATCCCACACCTGGGCAGGTGTCTAACTAGGTGCAACGAGCTGCTGTCTGCTCCACTGCTCTAGAAGGGATGCTCAGACTTCATATTCCCATTTCTGCCCTGGGCAAGAGCAGAAGTGTCCCCTGGGTATCGTTCGCTGGGGCCAGCAGCACAAGGAGAAGGCGAATCACCCTGCACCAGGCATTTCCGACCCCCTGGCTGGCAGGGAGCAGAGCTGGCTTTGGGCAGCCCTGGGGCAGCACTGCAGCATGCAGGACCTTGGGAGCCAGCATCCAGGGGTAGAGGGCAGGGGGATGGAGGCTGGGGAAGATGGAGTAGGATTTCCATGCCCAGTCAAGAGAACAAATTATTCTTGCATAGTCCACCCTTCCCTGCAGTAGCAAGTAATCCTTGCAACCATGACAGCCACTTCTCTTTACCCCGGAGAGCTGTATAAATCAGTGCAGAACAAAAGTCCTTTGCTGGGAGCTGGGCATGTGCACTGCGTTTCAAAGGCTAGGCAACATTTCTCTATAGATCCGCGTTCTTCAGGGACTGCAACTCTGACAGCAGAGAGATTAAGCAAAACAACCCACTCGACCTACCCTTCTCCAAGATCTCTCCATGGGTGGAACAAACCCATCACAGTCAAACCACAGGGCAGAGCCATAATTCACACTTGTTACTTTGCTTCTTAGTTGTTTAATGGCCTATTTTTCCTCCTTAATGTTTTCAAAGTTTTGAGTAATAATTACATAGAATACAGGCTGCTTTGGCGTTAGAGCTGGAAAACTTAGAAATAATGAGGAAAAGCAAACCAAATGTACCAATTATTAGAGTCCTCGGGGAACCCGCAGAGCTCAAGTGAGCTGGATCCAAACCTTCAGAGAAGCCATTCAAACTGTGTTCCCCGCTGGACTGGTAAACACGCACACACGAACCCTCGCCCACACATGCCGAGGGAAAAGCTTTAAATCAACCCAAAGGTATCAGGAAAACTTTGTAGGTTAAAGCAGCTTCTTTTATTATTAGCAATGCCGCACACTGCAGAACTCCCGCAGGACGGAGCTGCTGACCACGTCTGTCACTCATGGGAGCACAAGCCAGGTAAAAGAAGAGAGGGAGCACTGATTTCCTCCACCAAAAGGTGTTTTCTCACAACTTTTCCAAGTAATCAGGGCAGGAAATTAATTTCTTTTCCCGTTACATTTGCACCAGCAGAGACCTGGGTTTCTGCCAGCTGAAGGAGGTACTGAAAGCGAGAGTCATGGGGAGTTCAAGCTCTTCTGCTCCTCAGGGGTTTCTTGGGAATGGGTTATTTTTCTGTGAGCTCCTAATTATACGGCTATTTACATGGACACCTTTTGGCTTCTGGGTTGTGCCCCATGTGCCTGCTTCAAGGGTTGGGTATTGGTGATGTGTGGGACCATGAATAACAGCTGCTCTGTCTCTCTGCCTACCCCAATGCCAGTATGAGAGGCTCTTGGTTCAGTCTTTGCCTGTTACCACATCCCTAACCTCACCCACATCTCCTGCAGAAGACCGTTCTGGACCCTGCTGACATTACTGGAGAGGAGATTAATCTCTCTGAGGTGGCACCTCTGCAGAGGGCACATACTGTTTTGGTTGGTGGACCTCCAAGATGTCCCTTGAGCTACCTTGGAGCCACCCATCACCTCTGCCATCCTCCAGCCACAGCAGAACCAGAGGCAATAGCAGCATTACAGACAGAATCTTCCTTCATCTCAGACCACTCAGTGGCAGGGGAGTTGGGACTAGATGATCTTTAGGGTCCCTTGCAACTCACACCAGTCTACGATTCTATAATTCTATGAAATGTAAGTGAAAAACTGGCCTGGAAATGTCTTTGACTGAAAAGGAAGCATTAAAGTGTAAAGAAGGAACAACAACTGCATGTGAACATCATTATTCATACAAAGAAATGCCATCCCCAAAATCTGTGCCAAGGAGTCTACTGCCATGAGGTTCCTCTGCATAGGAAATAACAAGGAATTGTGCAACCGCAGTTGTTGTCAGAGCATACGACCGGAGCTGGGAAGTTGAGTTATGGCTTTTGCCAACCTGCCTGGGTGTCAAACCTAAACCCGATCACGCAGTGTCTGTGCTTCAGACAGCAGTCACAGGGCTGACCCTTTTCTTGGAGGCTTTTGGAGGAAACATTTTTGGTTTTCCAATGAAAAACATCTAAATGTAATAGAAACATTTTTTTGGGTTTATTTCAGATTGAAATGGTTTCATTTGGGGTTTCAAAAGCCAAGCCAAGCCAAAAGTTTGGATTTAAAACAAAAAAAGGAAATATTTCTGTCCTGTTTTGAATTGCCTTCCATCAGATAATCAGAAACTTCATGGAAAGGGAAGAGTTTCCTCCAAGCATTCACATCCAATTGCAAACAGTAAATTAAAAGAAGTTTGATGTTTTTAAACAGCTTCCTTATTAGCAGCATTCTAACGTTCTTCCCACCAGCACTGGGACACGACCCCCCCTGCTCTGGCTGCTGTCATCCCACGACGGGTCAGTTTTAGGGTGCCTGGTTTGAAGCTGAATTGGTTCCAGCTGGTTTCCAGGGGGGACCCAGCACCCCCTTTCCCTGCAGCCTCAGCACCACCGGCTCGGCGGGATTTGCCTGGCAGTGCTGTGCTTTCCTTGTGCATCTGACACCCCCTGCCACAAACAGAGGAGCCTGACGCAAGGTCCAGATCCCCCCCAGATTTGGGTTCAAACACAAAGAGTAAAAGACACCCTGTTCCAAAGCATCTCCAGCCTGCAAAATGGGGCTAAATGCTATTTACTCTCTGCAAGCTCTGCATGAAAAATGATAAAATGAAGCTAAATCTCTGCTTTCTCTTTTTTCCCCTCTTTTTAAGGTAGGGAACATAAGACTCCTGAGCCCTGGGGATTGTCTTTATTTTCTCTTTTATGATATTTACTAAAGACTTAAAGATGGGAAGAGGCAGAAGCCTATGGAGTGTATGGGCTGAGATGAAAAGGTCCCGGATCCCCAGCGGGATAGGAAGGCTTCCAACAGGAGGCACAAGCTGCTCGGCTTTGTTTCTCAATTCAAACATGGTACTATGCACAAAAGGAGGCGAATAATATCGCTCTCCTAGGCGGTGAGCCCACGCCTCGCTGCTGGCCATAATAATAATAATTCAAACCAAAAAAAGAGTGCCAGCAAGAAAAATTATTTGGGATTAAGGCTTCCCGTGTCCCACCTGCTGGCTCAGGGTATTCTTCTGCTGAATAGAGCTTCAGCTACTCTAGATTTCGGGCACCCCGGGGCAGGGTCCATCCCTTTCCGGGCCACCATTGACATGCTGAGGGATCAGAATGACTATGGAAAGACTCCTGGGGAGCTGATCGTGTGAATAAGAGGGCAACTTGTCAATGACTCCATGCCGGCACGAACGCTGGAGTTGTGGGGAAGGGGCAGCTCAGGTTTTCCGGCGAGGCAGAGGCTGGAGGGAATGGACAGCACAATACATGCTAATGCCTGAGGTGACCAGGACTGGGCAGCTCAATGCCACCCCAGGAGCTCCCTGTAATCTGCCATTATATCCCCTCTTTGACATGGCTTTCCTCAGCTAAACTGTCCTCACTGGGCTCGGCTCCCGAGGAACAAGGCTGAGCTGGCCACCCTTTCGCCAGTCCCAAGGTGTGTGGACAATGCTCAATTTTCTCCTAACAACACGAATACAATGAGGGAGTCAAGCTGGCCTTAGATATCAATAGAGGATCTAAACCCACCCTTTTTACCCCACAGTCTTCCCTTGAGGCCACATCTGTTATCCAATGCATCCAAGGGTAAGGAGCTCCACAGCCTGCCCAAGGTGGTGGAGAAATGATCTTTCTTTTGACTTGGATCAAGACTTTATCAGCTTCATTTGTCCCCTTCTGCACCAAGTCCCACATGTTCCTACAGATCATCCTGCCCCATTAGCCTCCAATCACCCCTGTGTGGTGGTAGAGGACATGACACAAAGGCTCAGAAATGAACTCTCCGGCTCACCAACCACACAGACTCTCCCTGCACAATTTGCTACACAGGTCACGCTTTGCCAAGTGGGCTCAGGGGCTGTGAGACCCTTCCACCTAGAGCCAGGTTTATATCCTGCTGCAGGGGCAGGACAAGCTGCTGCTGCTGAGCATCCACCATAGTGAGTGGAGGAGCATCATAACTTGTGTTGGCCAGGCTGGAGGAGCACCATCAGCTGCCTTGGTTGGCTGAAGGAACGTCATCACCTGTGTTGGCTTGGGCTGGAGAAGCATCACTATCCACATTGGCTGGGCTAGAGGTGCACCAACAACCAGTGCTGGCGTTTTCCCTTTGGGGCTCTGCCCTGCAAACGCTATGATCAATGAGGATGCTTCAATTAACCCTAGAGAAGAGATTGCCTGTCATCTCTATCCTACATAGAACAAGACCTTAGAAGCCCATAATTAAGTATTTTCATATTGTCTTCATCAAAGCTGGTAGGAATTATAGCTCATTAACAACTGATGTGCCATGTCCTTTGTTTGCCCAGCATATCGCATGAGCATTGAGCACCTAACTGAGCTTCCCACAACTTTACATGGGGAGATGCCTCTTCTGCGCGTGGGAAGCTGTAGGTGACCCACACCGTGAGACCACACAGAGGGGATCCCAGCTTCGCCCTTTCAGAGATAAGTGACTGATGCAGGGAAGCTTCTGCACTGCTCAGGGTACAGGGTCATGGGGCGCCTACAGAAAAATTCACCCTGTGGTAGCTTCAGCACCCAGCTTGGCCCCTATTGCATGTTCAGCTGTGCAGCACACACGGCCCCAGGCAGCTCTTGGATCCAAGGCTCTCCAGGTGGAGAACTGGTATAACGAGGAGTTGGGAAGACCAAGATAAGCCTCTAGCTATAGGAATATATGGAATCAGAGTCATTAAGGTTGGAAAAGCCCTCTAAACTCATCCAGTCCAGCCATCAACCCAACCCCACCGTGCCTGCTAAACCAGGTCCCCAAGTGCCACGTCTACACATTTTTTGAACCCCTCAAGAGTTGGAGACTTCACCACTGCCCTGGGCAGCCTCTGCTGGGGTATCACCACTCTTTCAGTAAAGAGTTTTTTCCCAATATCTAATCTAAACCTAATATATCACAAATCTAATATATCACAAATCTAATGTAATAGATATCTCTGAAGGGAGCTGTGGGGTCCTGCTGGGGCAAGGCAACACAAGGAGGTACAGAGCAATAAAGAGAAGGGCTGAGGAAACACCCTGTGAAAGGAGCAGTGCTGGGAGCAGAAGAACCTCAAAACAAAGGGAGGGAGGGAGCTGATGAACTAGAGTCACTCCTGGCTTATGCCCAGTGTCTGCAGCATGGACAGAGCTGACAAGTGCACTGATTGATAGATGCTGCACTGAGAGGTGCTTTCAGCTGGACTGGGATTTGCTTCCCTAGGAGTGTTGTGGCCATGGGCCTCACCTGTCCATGCAGGAGTGGGAAACACCACAGCCATGTCACCTTGTTACAGACTGACACACAAAGATGCCAATGACATTGTCCCCTCTGCCCTTGCCACCGTTGTTTTCAGCCAAGTCCAGTAGAGACATTCATACTTCCAAGGAGGGGACATCCACAACTTCCCTGGTCAACCTGGGCCAGTGTCTCAAGCACCTCATCGTGAAAAATTTCTTCCTAATATGTAGTCTAAATCTTCCCCCTTCCAATTTAAAGGCATTCCCCCTGGTCTTATCACTCCATGCCCTTGTAAAAAATCCCTCCACAGCTTTCTTCAAGCCCTCTTCAATACTGGAAGTTGCTCTAAGGTCTCTCCAGAGCCTTCTCTTCTCCAGACTGAACAACCCCAACATTCCAAGGCCCCTTCCAATCCAAACCATTTGATGACTCTGTGATTCACCACTATGATGATCAAACCAGCTTCACAAAATGCAAATCAAGAATGAATACAGCTGGAGAAATAGATGCCGAGGAGGGGCTGAGGGTAGCGAACACCCCCAAATTCACAGACCATACTGAGATGGGGTACAGGTGTGTCCATGCTTTGGCTGTTGATTATTTAGAGTGTGTTTTCAGCTTTCTGTGGGAACCCTGTGCTTTGTACAGGTATTCAGCATGCAGAATTTTTCCAATTTCAAAGGTATTTATTTCTTCCATAGCTGTTCTGGGGCTAATGCTTGAGTTCTAGCACTGTCTCTAGTGGTAGCACCAAGATGCTGCTCTTCTGGCAGAAACTTCTGAACCAGCCACTGAAATACAGAATCAGAGAGGTTGCCACACTGACCTAACTCTGCCAAGACTTGCCTTTCCTATCTGCTGAGGCTTTTTGCATAGATACAGAGGCTGTTAAACACCAAAATGAACTTTAGGATTAAACCAAAAGGCAGTCCCCACCACCTGAACCCCACAAGCTCTAATGGAGCCACAGCAAAAGGATCAGTCAAAAAACCATCCCCTGCCCCAGTTTAAAGACTCAGGGTCAGCCTCTGCACTTTCTTTACATCTGCAAAGACTTTCCTGATCATCACTTCATATGGAAAAGGGCAAGATTTGCTGTGCTTCTTTGGAGAGGTGCATCAAAAGGCATTGCAGAGAAGACAATTGGGGGGCACTACTGTCACAATGCACCATGGGGTCATTCATCAGTTAAGTGTCAAAGCCCAGCTGAAACACAGCTTTCAGTACACAGCTGTGATGAAGTGACAGTCTCAACCACATCTATGCAAAAGGTCTGAACCACATTTGTTTTAGTGGGAACTGGGAGCCTCCGGTAATTTTGCTTAATCTTTTGTATGAGGTTCTGAATTTACAAGAGATTCTGCCTGAGTATCTGGCCAGAAAGGGAAACGCTGGCATCATCTGGGTCCTTGTTCTGTGGTGTTGTGACAATCTCTACAGTTCTCGCTGGGCTGGTAATTTTGGTGCCCAACAGGGTGTTGAATTTGGACTTGTCTAGAGGTTTCAGTTCTCTGTCTAGCTTTAGTCCCTCCCGCGGTGTTGAGAATTGTTGTGAGTCTTGTTTTGTTTTGCAAGAGAGCAGTTCTTCACTCCTGTTTGCTTCAGCCTCTAGCTGCTTTGCTCATGGCTTACAGCTATGGGCTGGTGGCCCAAACCCAGGACCTGGTCACGCTCGGTCGTTGCAATTCCCAACATGCCCAAACCCAGCCCTGAGAGGAGAGACCCAGAGCAGGGAGAGGGGCAGGATGGCCTCTCACAGCCCACTCTGTGCTTCTGCTCTGCCGCTGTCTCTCCCCGAACAGGGTGCTTGCACTGGAGGTTCTGCACTTCATCTTGTTCATAAAACTGATGCTAGGCAGGATACTTGGCTCAGCTCGAACGTGACCCACAGCTATAAATCTGCACTGCTCCCCTATTTACTCCCCCATGGAGCTGCTGTCACTGCCCATTTTGAGTTGAAAAACCAAACATGACATTTCCCAGGTGCATATGTGTTTGTCTCCCCTCCTTTCCAGACTTCCTTGGTTTCTCTCTGGTTTTGAAGAGAAAGAGATTTAGCAGACTTTCCTCCTGGATGGAAATGTTGATACAACAGCCGGGCTGGGCCAGAGGAACTGCTCTGACACCCGGAAAAGGCATCTGGCTGTGGCACTCCAGCCACCCCATCAACCATCCAGGCCGAGGAACACGGCTGGAGGTCTTGTCTTACCCCAGGAAGACTCCAGAGGAAGCAAGTTTTCCCTATCCCAGCCCTGAGGCAGTGGGGAGGAAGGGGAAGGTTTCCTAGAGCTCACCGGCCGCGAGAAGGCCTTGGTGGAGCAGAGAAGTTGGTTGTGAGAGGAGGATACTGGGGAGATCAGACAAGGTGGAAACCTAATCTTGAGGCAAGACATGAAACTGAGCTCCAGTGCTTCTGCCCTTCCTGCATGCTCCCCTGCCACCACCAGTCTGGTCTCTGCTGCACAGCACAACAGGCTCTTAAGGGAGATATCGTGATGGGGCCATGGGATAAATGGAATCCTGGAGACCCTACAGCCTCCTGACCTTTATGAAAGGGTAGACAAAACGCGGCAAAACTGGATCAAGGTCTTGACCCCAAATATTCCCAAACACTCATAAGACCTTATCCTATACCATTTAATTCATATAAAGAACTTGAAAATGTCCCAGATGAATGATCTACAGAAGTAAAAGCCATGAAATCACTATTACTACTACTATGTTACTAGAACTAAGTACAACGAAGATATCTTTGGTTCAGAAACCAAATTACAGAGAACCTATCAGCCATCTATTGCCACATGGTTGCCCAAATACTCAAACATCTCTCAGGGAGTCTGGTGCTGCTCAGGTTGGAAAATGGATCCTGCATCGAGAGCTCCTTTCTCCTGACCCATGTGGCTAGTCTAAGGGTCAGATACAGAACCTGAGGATGGGATTCATCCCCACTCATGGCTGGCATTTTAACTGATGACTATTTCAGGTGCCTGAATGCTCTGCCTTCATTACCAGCTGTGAAGGGAGCAAGGATTTTGAAGAAGGAAATTCAGAGTGCAAGGAAAAATATCTTCGCACCTCCCAGTGAACATGTCCATGATTCTGCAGCCACATTACCATAAGCACAGACCAAGGGTGGCAGCAGTAACCTGACAACACACCACCATGAGAGTTTTAGAGGAACATAAGCTGTTAGCTCCCTACTGCAACCCAGGAACTGCAGGTTTGGGTGAAGGCAGCACTACTAAGCAGACACATCCTGTGACTGTTCATAAAACATACTCTGGCTGGCTATGAGCCCCGCCTCCGGCTCAACTGTGGGGACAGAAGTGTTCCAAACCCTGCTCCTGTGGCAGCCCTGTGTGACTTCTATAGCTTATTATCTGCTCAAGCGCCAGATTTTCTTCTATCTCAGTGCTATGTGGTGGGTTTTATTTCTGCAGCTGGTGCTAGAAGACTCCTCTTCAGATTGCACAGTGATAGGAGGTGGCCAGGGCTCTTTATGACATTGCTTAATGAGCTGATGACATTTTTACGAATGAGCAAAGTCCCAAGATGATTAGACTTGTGGATTCTTCAGAGATGCCAAGACTCTCCCCTGACTAACAAACCCCTCTCACATTCTTCTCAGCAGATGAAATCTTTGCAGTACAATTTCTCTTCCTGCTCTCCACTAAAACTGTCCTCTCCTTCTGACCAGCCTGAAGTCAGACACTTGAACTGCTTTCAGTTCTGGAGCCCTCAGCACAGGAAGGACATGGAGCTGCTGGAACCACTCCAGAGGAGGCCATGGAGATGATCCAAGGGCTGGAGCACCTCCTCTACAAGAACAGGCTAAGAGAGTTGCGGTTGTTCAGCCTGGAGAAGAGAAGGCTAAGGGGAGACCTTAGAGCAGCTTCCAGTGCTGAAAGGGGCTCCAGGAAAGCTGGAAAGGGGCTGTTGATCAGGGAATGCAGGAATAGGATGAGGGGGAATCATTTTAAGCTGAAGGAGGGGAGGTTGAGATGAGATCTTAGGAAGAAATGTTTTGCTGTGAGGTGGGGAGGCCCTGGCCCAGGTTGCCCAGGGAAGTTGTGGCTGCCCCATCCCTGGTGGTGTTCAAGGCCAGGCACGATGGGACTTTGAGCCCCCTGATCCAGTGGGAGGTGTCCCTGCCCATGGAAGGGATTGGAACTGGATGGGCTTTGAGGGCCATTCCAGCCCAAACCATTCCATGATTCTGTGATTAATGATCTTGCTTTCCTTTTGGTGGGAAACTTTGGCTTCTCTCACATAGATGTGGGGCTCCCAAAGCAGGAGTGTCCATGGCACTGCGATTGGAGCCTCCCAGGCTGGGATGAGAGAGTGAGTCTGGATATCGGCTGATCTTTCATTAACGTCAGGAGAGGGATTTGGGATGAGGTGTGCACAAAGGCACCACTGTGTATGGCTTTGCAAGAGCCAATCCTGCCTCCTTAATGGATAAGGAGGCTTTAAAAGAGCGAGTTAAGTGTGCCAGGGTGTATGAAGAGTTTGTGAGGGGCTTTTCTAAAATCCCACACAAGAGGCTGTTAAAGAAACCTGGTAACCAGAGGATAAGAGGTGAATTCCCGTCTTAAAACCAGCCCTGGGTAGCAGAGACAAAGAGTTTGCATCCTGAAAAACTTGGCATTTGGGGAGGTGACCAGCGCCTGGGGTGCAGTCATAATTAAAAATAATAACACTGAGCACTTTCAAAGCACTTGGTAAACATGATTAACTAATTAGTCAACTCTTTACTAATTAACCAGTCACAAGACTGGTGTGGCTCAATATGTTTAATGATCCGGAGAGCGATTGAATAGCTGGGGGCAACGTCTGCAGAGGACGCGGTAGCTGCGTATGGGGGGTGGATGGGGAGGCTGAGATGAGCTCACAGCAGGAACTGGGCTTGGGCAGGAGGGGATAATTAACCTGGGCATGGGCTGGGGCTGGACCCTCTGATCATGCAAAAGACAGAGCTGTCATCTTCTCTTCCCCTGGCAATGCCCTCAGCACCTCTCACCCTCCTCTTGGGATACAGGACTCATTGTGCATGTCCCATAGACACCTGGGATTGGTGTTTACACAAGTTTAGGCACAGCAAGAGGCAGATGGAGTTTTTCAGATGCACCTAAAATGAGTCCAGTCTTACATCAGGCTGAGCTAAATGTGAACCCTCTGAAATACTGTGCACCCCAAGCTTCATATTAATATTCCCCAGCACAGCGAGAACAAGTCTCCTCTTCCTTTCCTTTCGGTAAACCAAGAATCGGAGTAACATCGGAAAAAGATCAGGCAAAAGAAGAGAGGAGTATGACTAGAGAATCTCTCTGGTGGCCACTGCATTACTATTTGGTCAGTTCTCCCACACGTGCCCCAGTTTCCCCAGGGTGGGTACTGCCTGTGGGGTGAGATGTCATACTAGATGCCATGCTCACATATCCTAGATCAATTCGGTTTTTGATCTGAGTTGCAGTTGGAAGTGTCCGCACAAACGGATTGAAAATCATCTCCCCAAAAGAGACACAGGACTATTTTTAACCCTACTGTTTGCAGTTGCCCCGAACCTTTCTCTCTCCACGGGAGCGCCTGTCTTCTTCTGCCTGCACACACTAATTCCAGCAGGTTGTTCTTAAAGATGCTTCTGGTGGCACCAGGCTGTTTCTATTGTGTGTGACAAGTATCACACCCGAGGCACAGCTGCTCTTGGCTGGCTGCTCCTGCATATCCCACAGCCCTGCAGGGCACCTTCACAGCCCTACCATGTTCCTGCCAGTGAATGCCATCTTCTGGGGTTGCATTTAAGTATTTCCTAGCTGTAATTTGATAGGTACCGTCCATGAGTCTCAGTATCCAATCTGCTGTGTGATTGAACTCTCTATAACTACCTGAAAGGAGGTTGTAGAGAGGAGGGAGCTGGGCTCTTCTCCCAAGTGACAGGGGACAGGACAAGGGGCAACGGCCTCTAGCTCCGCCAGGGGAGATTTAGGCTGGACATTAGGAAAAGAATTTTCACAGAAAGGGTCATTGGGCACTGGAACAGGCTGCCCAGGGAGGGGGTTGAGTCACCTTCCCTGGAGGTGTTTAAGGCACAGGTGGACGAGGTGCTGAGGGGCATGGTTTAGTGTTTGATAGGAAGGGTTGGAATCGATGATCCAGTGGGTCTCTTCCAACCTGGTTATTCTGTGATTCTATGATTTCACAGCATCACAGATACATCTCAAAGAGATCTGTATGGCTATGCCAGTAGCTGTTATTAAAACATCTCATTACACAGATCCCTCTTCAGCAGCAGCAGGGGGGGGATCTGCTGGGAGTGAAGCAGCACCATCCAGTCCCAGAGGGTTCTGAGCCATCAGTGTCCCAGTGCCATTTTTCCTGGAGTAGCTGGTAAGTGCTGAGATTTCCATGGGGCCTGCAAACCTGCAGCATCCCTGCACTTGCCCCAGCACTGATGGAATCACATGGTTGGTCAGACAGTGTTTTAGCCACCACTACATCCTCGTACAGCACGCCTGCAAGAAAAAACAAGCTATGGAGAAGGTCCAACCTCAGGGCTGTTCACATGTTGCTCTGTTGGCTGCCTGGGTTTTTTCCCCTCACACATCCCCAGCAAGTTGGGGAAGGGGACCTAGTGCTTTGCAGGGAGGACAGAGAACTGGGGCAAGACCTGGTAGCTCTGCATTATGTGATGGTCCTGGGTGCTCTGCTTGTGGTGATGGAGCTTCCCACCATGTTGGAGTCATCACAAAGTGCCTGTTAAAAAACATCCTCTCCATTTTCTCCTACCTGGCCTTTGGACTTTGAGGATGAAAGCCCACCACTGGGCAAGTGGGTCCTGGCTGAATTACCAGCTTGCCGTTGTGGTAGCAGAAGTGTCCAACTGCAAACACTGGATTCTGCAGTTACCAAGAGAGAAAGAAAGAAAATTCTTCCATGCAGAACAGTCTTTCAAGGTCAATAGAGAAAACCCTGTGGCCTGAATACCCAGTCTGGGGAGGCTCAGGAGCCTGGCAGGGAGGCTTGGGGTCTGGGTGTCTGCGTTGCCACACTTGTAGCCAGGTTACCATGGCTCATCTGCAGTGCATCCACACCCGAGGGTCTGCTTCTTGCCTGCATTCAATGGGCTCTGCTCTTCCAGCACTGAGAAGGACAGTTGATTTGCAGGAGAAATGTGAGTCCTTAGTGGTCCTGTCATGTCATCACCCCAGAGGTTCACAAAGAACTGTAGGTGCAGACCAGAAAGGGCTGCCCCACAAACCCCAGCACATCCCAGGACCAGCTGCCCATGGGAACTGTGCCTCTTTCTTTCCCCAGGAAGGGGTGCTGGACACCCACTTTATCTTGCTCACCAAGGCTCAGACACAGCTCGGTCTTCCAGGTGTCCTACAAAGGGGACCTGGAGCACGACAGCAAGAGGTGGTGGCACAGAAATGGCCACATCACCCTAAATCCCTGGTATAACCATGCAGTTCAATCAGCATCACAAGAGCGTCTAGGCGCCTGGACTCTGGGCATAGGGAGTGCTGAGACCTTGATGCCTTCAGAGACATGGGTCTAAAGCCACCAAAGCAGCCAGGAGGGGTTTTAAGGACCCTGCTTTTGGCATTTTCCTCTCAAATGCTTAAGCTGAGACTCAGAGCAGGGTATCTGATGGGGATGCTGTGGTTGTGGGTGCTGCTCAGTCTTCACAGGACACCCCAGTTGCCCCATCCGTCCACCTCATGGATGGGAACCCTTGCTCCTCTCTCGTTTGGGGCTCCCCTCCGCCAAGCCCTGCTGCTGTTTGCTCCATCGGGGCTGGGGGAGGGGGGTTGGGTGCTTCAGCCACATCTGCCCACCCCCCTCTGCTCTTCCCGGGGGATGAGAACTGAAATAAAAGGTCCATTTCTTTAGAAAGCCGTGCCTGACTATGGGAAGGGTCCCTGTATCCATGCAGATCTCCCGGCCTCCCGCTCCCCTGTTTAGTAATCTCACTTCTGGGCCTGAATTCATTCAGACGTTGTGAAGGATTAGCTGACCTTTCTTTCAGCGCTTGGTAAGCTGGGGATGTTAAAGCTTCCCAAAAATTAAACTCTCAGGAGGCTGTCTCCAAGGCTGGGAGCCTGGAGAGCTGCTCAGTGACTGTGGCTGCTTCCTCTGCATTCACCCTGTTGCAGGGACAGACCTGGGGCTGCCCCTTCATCCCCCCAAAAAGCACTCAGGTCCACGCACAGACTTAGCACCTTGCTGCGGGGGTGAAACCAGCTGGGTTTCTCTCCTATGCAATAGTTTGGCAGTTTTTCATCTTTGCCCTATCTGGGTTTCGGCCCCTGCTTTTCCTGGCTTCTCTCTGCTGCCACGAGAGGATGGGCTAAGGGAAGATGTGAGCCCGTGAGCCTGGAATCTGAGGCTTGGGGAGGCAGTGAAAGCTGCCTGAGGATGAACAATGCTGTCACAGCTAACAGGTGGCACAAGCTGCTCTCACCTCTGAGAGGGAACGTTCACTCTGAAACCTAACAATGGCTTGGTTAACATGTTGCTGCCTTAAGTCTCAAGCTGGGACTGAACATGAGAACTTCAGATCTCAGGCAGAGACACATAGTGACACACAAATTACTTCCCACAGAGGTGGAATTGGGCATGCAACGAGGCTGCACTCCCTTGATCAAGTGAATATGATTCTCTGAGCAGCTCTTTGTCGGATGCATAGGAGATGCAGGAAATATCCTCTCTTTTTCCACAAATTTGCTATTAATTTTCCCCTGACATTGAAGCTCAGAGCTGTGGGATGGTGCCTAGGCACAAGCACAAAGGGCAGCACTATCAAAGCAAGTGGTGTATCTCTGTAGCCTGGGACATGAAGCTGTCCCTGGTCACCGGCCACAGAGGTGAAGTTGCTGCTTTTCCCATTCAAGGACCCCAGGAAAGCAGGTGGAGCTGCAGGTAGCTAGTGGCTATGTGTCCCATGTCCCACTGTCCCACAAAACACTGTGGGCTGCCTTTGGGGGAGCCCTCCTGCTGCAAGGGAAGGTTGCAAGGATCACCCCACGCCTGGTGGTCAGGGCAGCCCAACTTCTTGAGGCAGCACCTCTCCTGAATTCTTCAGCAGGAGCAAAGCCCACACGCAGCCAAGCCCGACCTTCTGCCCAAACCCAGACCGGGAGAACAAACGTCGCAGGGAGAGAGCAGGGCTTCATCCAAAACCCTGTGGTGAAACTAGAAATTATTTCTCCTTCTCCCACTTGCTTTCTCTCTCCATCTCATCTGAACTGAAGCTGTTTGCATGCAGAAAGTTGCACACAAATCCAAACACTGCAACATTGGCAGCAGCTGAGGCAGGCGGAAGCCTGACGCAAGCAAACCCAGTGCTGTTCTCCTCTTCTTTGCATCCACTTACACTCCGTTGTTTTACAGAAGCTGAGGTGGGCGAGGGGATGCCTTTGTTATCCATTTAAATTGCTTGTTTAAATGGGCAACCAGCTTCTAATTTTATAGGCACCATAACCAGATGCAAGAAGTTGCTTTTACGACCCTCCACTCCCTCTGTCTCAAGTAGGAGCACGGGCTGCGGCCGAACCCCGGGGAGTGTGCACAGACCTGCCAGTTCACTGGTGGATAAAAAGACATTGGTAATTCACAAAAAATAAAACTGTCTTATGAGATATAAATTAGATTATTGCTTTGGGAAGATGAGCCACTCCGCTCACCCACGGGCTGCCTCTGTCGGAGAGCATCTGTTGCAATTACAGGTTCTCCCAGCCTGCTCAGCAGAAATGACCTCCCAAATATTTGAGCAGCAGCTGGAGTGCAGACAACCGCTCAATGTTCTTTCTATGGCTGAACAGCAAGCACTTGGTCTGTGTTAAATTGCTAGCTGGTGGCTCCATCTCCTCTGAGGACTCAGGGCGGGGGTACGGAGTCCCCTTGCTGAAGGTAACAGGGTCCAGATTGTCACCTTGTCACTGGAGGCTGAGCTGGTCTCTCTCCATGAGTCTGTAAAGTGCACCCTTGGCACTAGATCAGCAATATTAATTGCCCATGAGAGGAAGCGTATAATCAGCCTTCAATGCTGTATAATTACACAGAAATTATGAGAAGAAATTAATTCCAAAAGGTGAACATATGGGCCACAACGTTGCAGCCAAAGCTGGATTTTTGCCTCTGGTTACTGCCACTCATAACTGAGGGCAAAATCTAGGCCAGAAGTGTGTTTGCTAGTTTGTGATTTATTGTACCAAAATGGAGCTGGTAATGAAAACCGTTCTCCACTTAATACACAGGCAACTTCCAACAAAAATGCCAGCAGGAACTCTTTCTTCTCCTTCTTGCATTACAGCTGCCTGTCAGCACAGGATCTACGAGCTCAGCTCTCCTGCCAGCGCGGCCGTGGGGAGAGGCACCGCTGATCCACGAAACCCCAACTCTCGCTGGCACCCAGCTCAGCAGACGGGCCCCTTCCACGTCCCCTGCCAGTCCTGCACCCTCCTCTGCCTCCCCTCCATGTCCCCCCTCCTCTCACACTTCCCTCAACCTGAGCTGGGCTGAGTCTGTATTGAATATTATTTCAGCAAGCAAATAAAACTCCTCCTGAACTGCAGATTATTTCAGCAAGCAAACAAACCTTAGGCTCTATGAGTAGGTATTTCAGCACACTGGTCTCCAAAATAGCCCCCACATATAGGCTCCATCGTGCCAAACCTGTCCCACTGCTGCAGCATTGACCTACTGACTGTATGGTTGGATCCAGTGGGTCTTTTCCAACCTAGTGATTGTATGATTGTATGATTGTATGATTGTATGATTCTGTGATTCTATGAACTCAAACCGTGTGCACCCACCGCACACCCAAAGCTGATGGAGCCGGTTGGGGTGAGAGCTTTGCTCCTTCCTGCTCTACCTGCTGCTTCCCAGCCTTAAAAATACCCTTTTCCTTTTTACTTCTGCAGGCATGAAACAGCAGCAAAGTTCCCTTCTCCTTGCTGAGAGCAGCAGGTGGAGAAAGCTCTGAGGAAGACCAACAACAGCAAACGGACTGTACAGCCCTTCTGACCCCCCCTTGCCAACACGGGGCAACCTGTGGGAAACCGTTGGGAGATGGCTGAGTGCCACGGCAGAGCCCCTTCGCTGCAAACGGGAATTCATTTGCATGCCAAAGTTGTAGTCGGGTGCTTTACAACACGGCGCGAGCATGTAAATGTATCTGAATCTTCAATATCGCCCAGGCATCGCCTGGCAGCACACTCCCCTTGGGCAAAATCCCTCTGGGGGAGGTTGGTGGAAGAAGGTCCCAAAGAAAAGAGACCCAAAGGAAGCCTCAGGTCCCAAAGGCAGAAAAATGATGGAGAGCTGCAACACACCAAATTCAGGCACACGGCGTATCTGCGGCAGAGTTTTCCAGCCAAGCACGTATGTGCCAGCAACTACAGGAAACTCTCGGGCTGGGTGACAAGTGCTGTGGCCTCTCTTTAGCTCTCTTACTGCCTCAATGGGTCCCTGGTGACTCCACCACCAAGGTCCCATTCAAGCCAGGAAGAGTCGAATCTCGGAGATATGTGTTAGGCCAGCACTTTCCACTTCTCTTTCAGTTCATGAACACCTATAAATTTTCCAGGGACAGTGGTACAGTACATGCCTCCGCTGCAGCCACTTCCACAGGCTCCTTAAAAGTAGTCCAAGACTCTGAGAAATTCATTATATTAAGCAATTAACAGTGATGCCTGTGAGTTCATGGCCCTCCTTGCTGCCAAGGACCAGAGTACAAACTACATCACCCCTAGGCAAGGCAAGTGAGCCAAATTATTGGCAATAAATACATTTATTCCAAATGTTGACCCACTTTACATCCCTTTATTTAACACAGCTGCTCTAAAGGAGGGTTGGAATAAAGGGAAAATAAAGTCTATGGGTCTTCACGCCTCCTTGGTTCAGCAGAGCTGGCTGAATTCTTGTTGCTACTATTAGCTTTGCGATTGTTGTTGTTATTATTATTGTTATGATTATATGCATTTTCATTGTCTTTTGGGTAATGAATAATTTATGACTCTGTCTCGATCCTCTTTCAATGGATTCACAATCCGGGGAGACTCGCTGAATAATTTGGATCATTCGTTTTCAAGTGCATGGGCTGCCGACAAATTGTTCGCTTTTCACTGCTGGGGACATTCATTGGTCACCCAAAACCAGGGGATTTCTTTGGTCGCCCCAAGCACGTGATGAGCTGTCTGGGGTTTTGTTGGAATTGGGTTTTTTTTTTTGATTGGGTGAAGCTTCGTGAAGTGGAGACTAAAAACCAGCTCTTTTTGAGGGGCTGGAGAAATCGGATTGCCGAATTTTGCAAAGGCTTGTGAGAAGTGTGTGCATCTTAAATGGTATTTAATTTTTTAAAGGCATCCCTGATTGTCCTGTTTGATTTGATCAATACTTTTATACAGCTGATTATTAAGCTTTTGCTTACTCCCTACTAACCAGAGAAATACCGTGGTGCCTGAAGTGGCTGCTTCTTCACCCAAAATCCTGGAGCAAGTGAATTTTCAAGAGGTTGGGGTTTGGGATATTTTGCCTTAGAATCAAATGAGTGCCTGTATTGACCTGGCTGCATCCACCAGAGCTGGTTTTGGGACTCTGTAATCATAGAATCATAGAATCACAGAATGGTTTGGGTTGGAAAGGACCTCAAAGCGCATCCAGCTCCATCCCCTTGCCATGGGCAGGGACACCTCCCACTGAACCAGCGGCTCCAAGCCCCATCCAACCTGGCCTTGAACACCTCCAGGGATGGGGCAGCCACCACTGCTCTGGGCAACCTGGGCCAGGGTCTCGCCACCCTCACAGGAAAATATTTCTTGCTAAGGTCTCATCTCAATCTCCCCTCTTTCTGCTGAAAACCATTACCTCTCCTCCTGTCCTTGCACTCCCTGATCCCAGACCAGCTTTCCTCTAGCCCCTTTCAGCACTGGAAGCAATGCCCTGATTCTGCACATGTGGTCCATTCCACAAAAGCAGCGTCCGCCGAGCCCCTGGGCAGGCTCTGAGCTCAACAAACACATATCCCTGACCACGCACACGGTGTAGGAAGGATGAACACTGTTCCTCACTCTGATGCTGAACCACTGCATGGAGATTGTTGACACAGCACTGATAGTACCCACGGTTTGTCTGAAAGGTACTCGCTGGGGTAAATCTGAGCAGATTTGCTGCCAAATCCATGAAAATCATGAAGACGTGCCATGCTCAGCTGCCAAACACACTGATAGCAAAGTTGCATTGGTCCACAGACCCTTTTAATACTCCTGCTACTAGCCCAGACCATGTACCGTGCCCCAAAATGCCACAGGCTAAATTCAGATTCACCTGGAAATTAACAGGGCTGTGCATCCCTGTGCTATGAGGACAGGCTGAGAGAGTTGGGGTTGTTCAGCCTGGAAAAGAAAAGTCTGCGGGGAAACCTTAGAGCAGCTTCCAGTACTGCAAGGGCCTCCAGGAAAGCTGAGGAGGGTGTCTTGATCAGAGAGTGCAGGGATAGGAGAAGGGGGAATGATTTTCAGCTGAAAGAGGGGAGATTGAGATGAGAATTTAGGAAGAAATGTTTTGCTGTGAGGGTGGAGAGGACCTGGCCCAGGTTGCCCAGGGAAGCTGTGGCTGCCCCATCCCTGGAGGTGTTCAAGGCCAGGTTGGATGGGGCTTGGGGCAACCTGATCCAGTGGGAGGTATCCCTGCCCATGGCAGGGGGTGGAACTGGATGCACTTTGAGGTCCCTCTCAATCCAAACCACTCCACGATTCTATGATCACCACTCTGGCTCAGAACTTCTTGGCATGACAAGGTGTGATGGGAACTCAGTAGACACAGAACATCCAACTCCCCGCTCCTGGACGGCCACAGAGGACACTGCCACAGTCCCCAGGACCCCGAGCTGGAGCAGCTCGTTCCCTCCCTGCCTGCACTGCCTGCTGCCTGCACTGCCTGCTTAGCCCCAATTTACGAGCAGCGTGTGAAGGACAGACAGTGGGCCGCTGGGCTGAACAATGCGGGAATATTAGCCGAGTTACAAAAACAAACAAACCAAACCCCGCCGGGAGCCCGTTTCATTTATCTTCTTTTGTCCAGTTTTGCTTCAGCGTGAAAGTCGCCCTTTCAAGTCCAGCAGTTGTGTTCCAGCCCCGGCGGGTAGCTGCTCTAAAGCGTTACACTGAGAGCTTCCCAATGGCATGTTTGCACAGTTCAATTCATTTCTAAATATTCAGTGGAGTTTCCCTCCCTCCTACCCTCCCAGGACTTTTTGCCCAAGAGCCGAGGGTGTAAAGTACAGGGCCAGGGATACTGGTGCACAGAGCCTTTGTGTGCAAACACAAGCTGCTGTTTGTATTTGCCTTCACACTGTCAGAGCTCAATTGTGCGCCGTGCAATACTGGCTACCAGGCTGCTTTCAATATCCGCTCGGCCATCCCTGCTGCCAGCGAGACGCTCCCCCTCCCCGGCCGCTTTGAAGCAAAGTGATTTAATTTCATGAGACTTTCGGTAATCACGTTACAATCTCCAACATTAACCAGAACTGACTCCCTATTGCAAAAGGGCGGGCGGACGACCGAGTAAACAGCCCGGCTCGGGACAGCCTGCGACGGCAGAGGAAGGCGAAACACGTAACGGCCGCCTGCCGCGTTCTGGGACTCTTATCAGATGAGGCTGGAAAACAACAGCCGTTTGCGAGCACCAGGAGGGAGCGGCTGGCTTTGACCATCCCGAGGATGCTCTACAGGTTGCTCTTCTCATCTTGGGCACCGCAATGGCTGATTTTTTAAATCCAGACCTTTTTATCCCATCCATAGTTCTACTCATCATTTCCTGTCCTTCTTTCCTGTTCCATTTATAGTTTCTTGATACGTCTTGCACATCCCTCCAGATGGGGTTTGGCTCTGGGACAGGCTCTTTCTGGTTATGCAATAATAAATACTGCAGTGGCCAGTGGTCCAGGAAGACCTGTGACTTTCCTGGATGGGGAATGGGGTCTAGGGAAGGTCTTGCATGAAGAAGAGGAGGTTAAGAACACAGAGATTCAGGTCTCATCTGCTCACACTGTCTCACTCACCTCTTTCTTCCTCCTTGCACACCTCAGCCCTTCCCAGAACATCGCCTGACCAACCACAGTTCATACCCTACACCCTGAAAGAAAGTGCTTCCGAAGCTGTGAGAGCAAATTAAGATGCTGGGCTGGGCTGGGCTGGTGGGTACTGGGCAAATCCCTTCTTCCAGTCAGATGCTCTGTCCTTGCTCTCTCCATCCACTGTGGTCTCACTACCTAAAACTGGGCTATACCCAGATGATTGACACTAAGGGGCATTAATTCACCCCACAGAGCCGCTGTGAAAACAGCCATCCTTGGTCAAAATGAAGCACAGATCACAATGATCCACGCAGCATCGCAGAGCGCACCCTGACAGGGATCTGGGTGATGAATGGCTCTGAAATACCATGAGGAAGACGACACGAACTCCTCATCCATCTTCCTGTCTGTGAACTTGGAGTACACAGCCTTGCGTAAAGATAGTGCTTAGGGACAGAACAGCTGGGCTTCTTGTGGAAGCTGGGAGCTCAGGGATCCAGCACAGATATGACACAGCCCCAAGACGGAGTGCACAAAGCAGGGATGGCTGAGCCAGCAGCCCTCCTCCTGCATTCCTTCTTTTAATTCCCACCTGGGACAGGGGGATAAAGAAATCCCTTCACTCCCCAGCACCCTGAGAAATCAGGGAGCGCTCTTCCCACTCCATCATGCACCACTGTCAAATCTGTGTCTGTTTCTCTGCAGTCAGAAAGCATTTCCCATGCCAGCAGCTCCCCACAGCAGGTCAGAAAGAATAGATTTGCTGTCAAACAAACCCACAGAGCCTGGCTGCTCACGGCCTACATCGGTGCCCTGGCTGCTCCTGCCCCTCACATCATTTTTTCCCTTTTCCTACATGAATTTCAGGGTCCTGGGTGTAGGCTCCTGGCTCTCCACCTTCCTCTCCCACAACGGGGGAGAGGCAGCACCTTTGCCACCCAAGTCTGCTCACCCCACTGGCATTGCCACCCCCCTGCCCACACAACCTCTTTCTTGTTGCTCCTTTTTGGCAAGAGTCTCCTGGGCTCATCCTTTACCATCAACAGCTCCACATCACAGCATCCCACGATACCTTGTGCTCAGCACAAGAGGGGATCCCTCTCCAAGGGACGCCACAACCTGGATGACAACAGCCAGTGGGCAAAGCCAGAGGTCCCTTCCAGTCCATAACTTCCTAATAATTTAGAAAGACACTGTGCTTTCAGGAGTGCCAATAGAGATTTTTTTCTTCCCCAGCCTCCAAAACTCTATCAAGGAAGGAGATGCAGATACAGTTTTCAAACCTCACATCATTCACAAGACACTGAAAAAGCTTGAAAGGAAATCTCCTGCCAGCACCCTCCCTGATCTCTCACAGCCGCCTGTGGAACGTGGAACTGGGATCTTTCCATGTCTATTGCTTTTTTTTGCCTGCTGCACTCTGCAGTGATGCCGCAGTCGCTGTGCGCAGACGATGCATGTCATGAATAGCAGCAGTTTGATGCCGTTTGTGGGTGCAGCTGTGGATGCTTTGGATGCAGCAGCCCCTCCTCTGCCAGCTGAGAGCTTGGGACACCCAGCACCATCCCCACTGAGCTGCAGGACAAAACAGTCTCTCTGGCCATGTCACTCCATCCCTGCTTAAACTCTACTCTCCACTAAACCCACTGCTGTTTGAAATAAAACCATAACAAACTCCCAGCTGAGCTACGTGCCTTCTCCATCCCGACCCACTGCTGATGTGGATGCCTGTGCTCTCCTGGGTCAGAACCTGTTTCTTCAGTATCTACCAAAAAACAAAACAGCACAATTTTTTTATTCTCCACCAATAAATCTGTTTCCTTTCACTCAGCCTAACACAACCTCACAGCCAGCGCGTGGCTGAGCCCCTTTGTGTCGCTGATCTGTGCCGCAAACACGGGCTGCTCCCACCTGGGATGGAGCAAAAGCAGCAGAGCCCCCTGCTCTGCTCCCCCAACGGCCTCCATGGCTGCACGGGCTCAGAGCAGGAAAAGCCTCCCTGTCTCCTTATCAGTCCCCAGGGCATCCTAATCCCTCTATAAATGAAAGCTATTCCACTAATATCTTTTTAAAAGCCCGCCTGTCACTTCAGCCAGGCAGCCCTGCCCCAGCCATCAGGGGGTGGTTTGGAGCATGGTTAGCCAGGGTGAGATGCTGCCACCGGGCAGAGCCAGGTTTGCATTGGGTGAGGTTCTGCTCAGTTTCTTTACGATTTGTTCTTAGATTCCCACTGGAGCCCGGAGCTCTCTCTCCTGCAACGCCGGGCTGCAGGGCCAGGCTGAGCCCCACAGCCCTGCCAGGAGCCCAGCTCTGCCATGTGGGAACCAGCAGGGATCTGGCAGGGATGCTCAGGGAGGGGAGCTCGGGTCACGCAAAGGAAATATCCCCCGCTGATTGCAGCAGAGAAAGCCAAACAGCAGCCACCGCTTGAGAGACGCCCTGGGGATGAAGCAGATGTGACTGCTGGGCTCTGCCACTGCTGAACCCTTTTTCCAGGCAGAAGACGTCTGTGCAGGCTGACCTTGGCAGCAAAACCTCTACCTCCTTTGCCGCTGCCTGAAAAAATCAGAGGGACCTGTTTAGTGCACTCATGAACGTGCCGCAAATAAATGATCCAGGCAGCGCTGAGTCTGGGGGCTGTTGACCCCCTGTGTATCAAGGGCTCAGCTTTGCCATGGCGAGGGCTGGTGTGTCTTGTGCTTCAGTGTCGGTGCTTTCTAGGAAAGGTTGGATGTTGTATTTGTGGGTCCCGGGGCTGGTTGGGTTTATTTCTGCTGTGTGACAGTAACACTGGGCAAAATGATGTGTGCTATGAAGGTCGCCAGCTGGTTCCAGTCATCCTGACCCAAGGTTTCCTTCACTCTGTGTGTCCCCCCGGGCAAAACTGGCTGGGGAAGAAGCTCAACACAGCCTACCAAAATCCTCCAGAAGGTTCCCAGGAAAACTCTGCTTGCATAGCCCAACACCTGCATGCAATAGCCTATAATAAGTGCAAAAGCCTCCAAAAACACTACATCAAAAGGGAGGCAGGAGAGACCTAGAACCCAAGCTGGCAGCAGCTCTCCATGTTCAGAAAGTCTGTCCTGCATCTCCAAGGTGCGCAGGGTGATACATTAAAAATATAAAGACATCCCAGCTGCTCTGACTTCACAGACCAGGTGGGAAAACCAAAACCTGAACCCCAGGATTGTTTCTACAGGCAGGATCCCTACAGGCAGCAGAGATTTAAGAGCCTTCGCAAGCTTCTCGCTCCATCCTTGGAGAGGCAGCACATCCCCCAGACGGTCACGGGGAGTTGGCCGGAGCGAGGCCAGCAGAGGCTGAATAAGGATGACATGCTTTGGCCCAGAAAGAGGAGGGCAGAGATTAGCCGTGGACAAGCTCAAGGGAAGGCAAGTGTCCAACGCAGAGTGCCAAGCTTGGTTTTGTTTTAGCCTCAACTGCGCTTTTTTTGTTTGTTTGTTTGTTGGTGTAAAAACCTTTCTGTTGGAAATCAGTTTAACTTTAAGCTTCCTGAGAATAAAAGCCTGTGAGAAAGCTCTGCCCACGCAAGGCCCGCTTGGGAGGCTACAATGGGAGGCTCAGCAGCTTACGGGCCCATATTTCTATGGCTACAGCACCCATCTGCTCAGCAATACAGCGTTACCACAGCTCGTGCAATCCCCCCACAGAACAACCCACCAGGAGCTGAACCAGGGCTGGAGCGCGAAGGACCTGAGGCTGTGTTGACAGCACATGGTGCCACGAGAGGTCCAGCACAGGGTCTGTTCCAGTCCCAGACTGGTGTCACGTTGCTGGTGAAGCTGCCCCAGATGAAGGGTTTCCCTAGGCACAAGGATGCTGTGATACTGCTTCAGGTCTTTCTTACTCCAAGTCCAAAGTATTTTGCACTGCCCTCCTTTATTCTCTATAAATGAGGAAACTGAGGCACAAGACAAGCCTGAATGTCAGAGATGATGAGTATCCCTAATACCATCAGAAAATAATGGGCAGAATCAGCACACAGCAGCTCCAAAATCCACCCATCAGCCTTGCCTGGCTTGTTCAATCTAGAGAGATTGCCACGCTGTGCTGCCCAGCCCCAGGTAGCAGCACCCATCTCAGATGGGCAAAGGATGCTACACCCTGGGGATCCTGCTTGCCCACACTGGAGATCACAGAGTGGTTCAGATTGGAAGCAACCTTAAATCCTTGCAAATCCTGCTCAGAGCCTGTATGCTCAGATAGGAAATGATGCTGCTTTACAAGGCAAGAAAAGACACTTGCATCCTTCCCCAACCCTCTGGAAGAGATGTGACCACAAGCGGGGAAAGCAATGGGGACAGCAGTGTGCCCAAATGGCCAAGAAGGCCAGTGGCATCTTGGCTTGTATCAGAAACGGTGTGACCAGCAGGTCCAGGGAGGTTCTTCTCCCTCTGGACTCGGCACTGGGGAGACCGCTCCTCGAATCCTGTGTTCAGTTCTGGGCCCCTCACCACAAGAAGGATGTTGAGGCTCTGGAGCGAGTCCAGACAAGAGCAACAAAGCTGGTGAGGGGGCTGGAGAACAAGAGGAGCGGCTGAGAGAGCTGGGGGTGTTTAGCCTGGAGAAGAGGAGGCTGAGGGGAGACCTCATTGCTCTCTCCAACTCCCTGAAAGAAGGTTGTGGAGAGGAGGGAGCTGGGCTCTTCTCCCAGGTGACAGGGGACAGGACAAGAGGGAATGGCCTCAAGCTCCACCAAGAGAGGTTCAGGCTGAACATTAGGAAAATATTTTTCACAGAAAAGGGTCACTGGGGACTGGCAGAGGCTGCCCAGGGAGGTGGTTGAGTCACCTTCCCTGGAGGTGTTTAAGGAATGGGTGGATGAGCCACTGAGGGACATGGTTTAGTGATTGATAGGAATGGTTGGACTCGATGATCCGATGGGTCTTTTCCAACCCGGTTATTCTATGATTCTATGATTCAGATCTCCTCTTTCCTCACAGAGGGATTTACAAAACCACTTAAGTCCTCTGTCTGACTCCCATCCCACCATGGTGCCATGAACCGAAGGGGAAGAGGGTGCAATGGATGTGCCCCTGCCTGACCTGCTCCCTGTCAGCTCTGCTGCTCCTACCCACACTCTACTTTCTACTCTGCTCCAGGCAGAGCCCTCTCTTCCTCTGTCCCTCAGCCAGACCTTTTGCAGATCCCTGAATCACCACAGGAGAGGAGAAGACAGAAAAGGCATCTTCCACCAGCCCAGTCCTTAATGGTCTGATGGGTCTCGGCCACTAGGAATCATTGTCACCCACCGGTGGCCCCAGGACTTGCCTGGACCTCCTCTCTGCTTCGTGTTCCTGGGGTGTCTGAACCCTGCAGACAGGCATGGGGGGTCTGCTCACCCGGCTAAGCAATGGATGAAGTGCCTGGGGACAGGATTTAGCAGTGGACAGGTATGGTTGGAGTTGATGACCTCGGGGGTCTTTTTCAACCTAATGATTCTATGATCCTATGATCTCCACCCAACGTCCCACTGAGGAAGACGGCTACAGGTGGGATGTGAACCGCAAAGGTTTTTTAAATGGATATGATTAATGCGGGCTGAAGAAAAGGGATCACTTAAATTTTATAAGGGACACCAGGAACTCCCTAAGATGAAATCCTACAGTCCTTATATCCCTCTGCAGGACCACAGTGAGAGGAGCTTACTGCAGTGGGAAGATTTGATTTCCCTGGTTGTGATAAGGATGGAAGGAGCCCACTGGCTGTTTCAGCAAGCGCTGCCCTGCAAACACCTCCCTGGGCTGCCGCAGAGATGATAAAGCCCCGAGTCCGTCTGGAAGGAAGTGTTTTATTGGGAGTGTTTGGCAGGCTGCTCTCTCATAGTTCCTGGTCCCCTCCTTGTGTGAGATGAAGTTTCCTTTTAGCTGGAGGAGAGACTTGCTTGCAAACTGCTCTGACATGAGACGTATCCCAGCCTGGGAACCCTACTGCAGAGCACACCGCAGAGCACAGCCTGTCTAACACCAGGCTTCGCACGCAGCTTGTGCCAAATCCCATCTCTGAAAACACAAGATGTTTCCTTTCTCTCCTCGCAATCGCACTTGTTGTTGTTAAACGCTCTCTAGGCATCACAGAGCGCCAAAATCTGAGAGGCGCCCAGCACCTGCGAACACCACTGACGTCAGACACACGTGCAGGTGGTGGGTGCATCTCCCAGCCTGCGGGGAAAAGGGCTGCGAAGCCCCAGAGCCAGCACTGGGAACAGAGTCTGGAGGTCATTCTCAAAGCGCCTGTCAGCAAGCTGCAGCCTGCGTTTGTCTAGTAGCGCTTTCTCCAGCCAAAGCAAATGTGAAGGTATTTTACGCAAACTAAAGCGAGTTCTCAAAAAGCAGCGCCTGTCCGTGCTCATTTCCAGCACTGAAAATAATGCGCCGGTGCACAAGAAATTGTAGAATGGTGTCGATCACATTTTATTGGTGTCACTAAAGCTGGTCAAAGCTTCTGGTTGCATTTTCGAGTGTCCACACAAGCTCACCAGCAGTTGAGCTCTGACAGCATTTTAGTCCAAGCCTTTTCCAGCTGCAATCTCCTCTCACAGGGGAGATGAAGTCTTCATCAGGACAAACTGAGTTGGAGACGTGGGGCTTGGGCTGGACCGATGCTAAGCAAATAGAGTTGGCCCGATGGCCCTGGAGAGAGGGAGGATGGAGAACAGACCTCCAAGCTTGTCTCCAAGCTGTATCCTCCCTAGAGCATGTTCGCTCCCAGGCGCTCGGCCAAAGCTGGACTGTAAGGCCAAGCTCTACGTGGATGAATTGTTTGCCAGGTAAAGTTAATGGGAACCTGAAGCCATGAAAAGCTCCTTCTGCAGGAGCAGGGCCCTGGAGAACATCTCCTGGGGCCAGGCCGTGTCCTCTCCTCATGCTGTACCCGAGCTCTTGCAGGCAGCAAGAAGCGATAAAGAAAACTTAGATCTGGCTGGCAAAAACTGTTCCCGTGGGAAATTTTGACTTTTTGTCAGAAACCCCAGAGGGTTTCTTTTTCAGCCCCAAATAAGCTTGAATAGGAACAAAGATTGGGTTTTGGCAGGGGGAGTGGGCTTACAAAAGCAAACATCCAAATTTTTAAGCAGAGCAGACACGTTCTATCATTTCTCTCATTGGTTGAAAAAAAAACCTCAATTTTCCAGAAAAGAGCAAATTTAGTGAAAAAATCATAATGTGTTCTTAAACCACTGTTGGGGGCAAATTTGGCTAGTTTGGCTGATTCACCTACCCCTCACCATTGTTGCTCAGGAGTCTGGCCTCCTCTGACTTCCCTCTCAAGCGCCTAAAGATCCCTCTAGATCCCACCGGCAACGTCTCCACCAGCTCATCGCTCATCCCCAGCCTCTGCATCCACAGCCCTCGGGTGACCACAAAGCCTGACTTTCTCTCTGGATTTAGGAGTGAAACCAGGGTGGGCTGATGGTCATGAGAGTGGGTGGGAGCTGAATAGGGTTATTGTGATGTTTATCTGGGGGGATTATTCCAGGCAGTGTGGGCTTGGCAGGGCAACACCATGGTTTGGCCATGGTTGGTTTTCCAGACTGATAGGTGCAGCCCCAGGAAATGTGCAGCAGAAATGGGCTGGGAGAAATCATTTTATGGTAGCTTCATCCTTCCAAACATTCACTTCCCAGGAAAGTCGGCACAAAAGCTAAAAACAGAGTGATTTTCATTTGCACAGGTCTGAGGTGGCTACAATCGTGCATGGTCCGAAACGCAAAGCAAGGCGCAAAAGTCACACATTTTACCAGAGACTGGGAACTTGTTCCCTTATTATTGGAAGCAAACTGGAAGGGAGAACGATGTTAAGTGCACAGGATCAGCACAAGAGCTGAACAGAGGCATTTTTCAGGAGCACGTCAGGATGCTGCAGAATAAAGCAAGGGTCCAATAGCACCCCAAGATTGCATCGAATTTTACGGTATTGTTGATAACGGCAACTCCTTCTGCATGCAGGGAGTTTGTACCTGCCTGTGAGACAGCGCTGAGGGATGGGGGGCTGAGACCCCTGGTCCCCTGGCCCTGCTGCTGGGGAAGAGGCAGCGCTGGATTTGCCCTGGGAAATGATGGAGAAGGGGAGTCTCATCCCCGAGAGCTGCTGGGCTCCAGCACATTCCTTTTTCAGCCCCAAATATGCTTAAATAGGAACCAAGATTTTCTTTTGGCAGGAGGGAAAAGGGCTTACAAAAGCAAACACACGAATTTTTAGCAAAACAGACACATTCTATCATTTCTCTCCTGACTGAAAAGAAGAAAAACAAAACAAACAAACAAACAAAAAAAACCCACGATTTTGTAGAAAAGTGCAAATTTGGTGAAAAAAAAAATGTGATGAGTTCTTACAGCAGTGGTTGAGGCAAATTCAGCTGATTTGGCTGATTGGCCTCCCCAGTGCTGGGTTTGGCTTCCCTCTCAAGAGAATGAAGATCTCTCCTGATCCCGCCGGGGCAGAAGGGGAGCAGCTCGCGGAGATAAAAGCATCGAGACGGGTTTGGCACATCCGAGCAGCTCCCACCGCCTTCCCCTCCCAGGAAAGGTCTCTCCCTGCCTCTTCCCCCTCTTCTCCCCGCCAGGTACCCTCGGTGCTGACGGGTCTGGTGGAAAAATTGTGCTCTCTGCAAGGGACACCTCCGACTGAAATTTGGGGGGAGAAAAATAACAAAATAAGGGGTAAAAAAAAAATGAATAATAATAAAAAAAAATTGCCCGACTCCAGCCGCTCGGGGAGGTTTTTTTTTTCCCGTCGTCGGAGCCGCAAATGTTTTGGAAGACGGGGCCGTGTTTTCCGTGTCAATAAAGCGGCGGGTGGGGCTCGGGATGCTCTCGGAAGGGCCGGGGATCCCGGTGCGGAGCATCCCAGCATCCCAACCCCGACACGCGGCTCATCCCGGGGGCTGCGACCCCCAAACTACGAGAGGACGGGGCCAGCAGCGCCCGGAGGGGTCGGGAGTCAAGGGGAAGAGCATCTCAAACCCTCCAGCCTCGGTCACCCCGGGCAGAAGCCAGGGACACCCCGTCTCTCCTCGGGGGCACCCGGGGGGCTGAGGATCGCTTACAGCCAAGCGGGTTTCTCGGTCGAGACAGAGCGAAGCGGCTGCTCCCCGGTTTTCTCAAGCCCTCCGCGCCCCGACACCGGCTCCCCCCGAGGATGCAGCGACGGGAGCCGCGGGTTTTGCCGAGCAGCTCTACCCCAGCGCCCGCCGCCTTCTTCCCCCGGGAAGGACCGGAGCCCATCCCCGTCCCGTCCGGGCACGGAGCCTCTCGCTGAGCCGGAGGCTTTGCGGCGGGGCTCTGAGCCCCGGGAAGGGAGCGGGACCCCGCTCCGGGAGCTGACCGGGACGAGAGACCCTTCCCAGCCAGCCCCGGCTCCCCTGCGCTTCTCCGGACTCGAACGGTGTTTTCCCGGTCTCCCGACTGTCCCTTTTCGCCTCTCTGAGCAAGTCGGTGTCCCCCGCCCCGCTTTTCCGAGCCTCCCGCTGTCCCCTGCTCTGGGTCTCAGTCTCCCCGTCCAGAGCCCTGCGCTCCCGTGTCCCTCGCTGCCTTCAGCTCCCGGGTTCCCCCCGTGTCCCACATTCCTGCGCCTCCCCGGCGGGTCCCCGTGTCCCCTGTGCTGCATTTCGGGGTCCTCCGGTGTTGTCGCCAGCGCTCGCGGTGCCCACTGTCCCTTGCCTTGCGCTGCCTGGTGTGTCGTTCCCTGCGCTTCCCGGTGCCTCCACACCCCCGGCTCCGGCTTCTGGGTCCCTCGCTGTCCCCTTCTTTGTCCTACGCTCCCGGGTACCTCAGTGTCCTCGCCCTGTCCTGCTCCCCGTCTCCCTGCGGGTCCTTGTGCAGCTCTTCGTGTCCTTGGATGTCCCCGCGCTGCTCGCCATGTCCCTGCGTGTCCCCGTACTGCTCGCTGCGTCCCTGGATGTCCCCGTTTCTTTCCCTCCTCGTCCCTTAAGCCCCTTGCTGGGTCCTGGATGTCCCCGTGCCTCTTCCCTGCCATTTTTTAAGTCCTTTTGCAGGGTGCTGGTTGTCCCTATTCCTTTCCCTGCTCTTTCCTGAAGGTCTCTTGCCAGGTTCTGGATGCCCCCGTTCCTTTCCCTCGCTCTCCCTGAATTCGCTTGCCGGATTCTGGATGCTCCCGTTGCTTTCCCTCCGAGTCCTGGATGTCCCCGTGCCTTTCCCTCCCCGTTCCTGAAGTTTCTTGCCGACTCTTGGATGTCCCTGTGCCTGTCGTTTTGCCGTGTCCCTGGATGTCCCTGTGCCTTTTACCTTGCCGGGTCCTGGATGTCCCCATTCCTTTCCTTCCCCGTTCCTCAAGTCCCTTGCCGGATTCTGGATGTCCCCATGCCTTTCCCTCCCCGATCCTAAAGTCCCTAGCTGGATCCTGGATGTCCCCGTTCCTTTCCCTCCGGCTCCTGGATGTTCCCATGTTTTTCCTTCCCTCTCCCTGAAGTCCCTAGCTGGATCCTGGATATCCCCGTTCCTTTCCTTCCCCGTTCCTAACGTCCCTTGCCAGCTCCTGGATGTCCCCATGCCTTTGCCTCCGAGTCCTGGATGTCCCCATGCCTTTCCCTTCCCGTTCCAAAGTCCCTTGTCGGCTCCTGGATATCCCCATTCCTTTCCCTACAGATTCTAGCTGTCCCCGTTCCTTTCCCTCCGGCTCCTGGATGTCCCCATTCTTTCCCCTCCTGGTTCCTTGTCGGATCCTGGATGTCCCCGTTCCTTTCCCTTCGGATCCTGGGTGAGCCCGTTCCTTTCCTTCTCCGTTCCTAAAGTCCCTTGCCAGCTCCTGGATGTCCCCATGCTTTTCCTTCTCGGTTCCAAAGTCCCTTGCCGGATCCTGGATATCCCCATTCCTTTCCCTACAGATTCTGGATGTCTGCGTTACTTTCCCTCCGGATCCTGGATGACCCCATTCCTCTCCTTCTCCGTTACTAAAGTCCTTTGCCGGCCCCTGGATGTCCCCATGCTTTCCCCTCCCTCTCCCTGAAGTCCCTTGTCGGATCCTGGATGTCCCCGTTCCTTACCCTCCGGCTCCTGAATGTCCCCATGCTTTTCCCTCCCGGCTCCAAAGTCCCTTGCTGGGTGCTGGGTGTCCCCGTGCCTTTCCCTCCGGCTCCTGGCTGTCCCCGCTCCTTTCCCTCCGAGTCCTAGATGTCCCCAAGCTTTTCCCTCCCGGTTCCAAAGTCCGTTGCCGGCTCCTGGATGTCCCCATGCCTTTGCCTCCCTCGCCCTGAAGTCCCTTGTCAGGTCCTGGATATCCCCACTCCTTTTCCTACAGATTCTGGATGTCCCCGTTCTTTTCCCTCCGGATCCTGGATAACCCCATTCCTCTCCTTCTCCGTTCCTAAAGTCTTTTGCTGGCTCCTGGATGTTCCCGTGTCTTTTCCTCCCTCTCCCTCAAGTACTTTGCCGGCTCCTGGCTGTCCCCATGCCTTTGCCTCCGAGTCCTGGATGTCCCCATGCTTTTCCCTCCCGGTTCCAAAGCCCCTTGCCGGATCCTGGATATCCCCATTCCTTTCCCTACAGATTCTGGATGACCCCGTTCCTTTCCTTCTCCGTTCCTCGAGTCCTTTGCCGGTTCCTGCATGTCCCCATGCCTTTGCCTCCGAGTCCTGGATGCCCCCACGCCTTTCCCTCCCTGTTCCAAAGTCCCTTGTCAGGTCCTGGATGTCCCTATTCCTTTCCCTACAGATTCTTGATGTCCCCATTCCTTTCCCTACAGATTCTGGATGTCCGCGTTCCTTTCCCTACAGATTCTGGATGTCCACGTTCCTTTCCCTACAGATTCTGGAAGCCCCCATTCCTTTCCCTACAGATTCTGGCCATCTGCGTTCCTTTCCCTCTGGCTCTGGGATGTCCCCACGCCTTTCCCTCCGAGTCCTGGGTGTCCCCGCTCCTTTCCCTCCCTCTCCCTGGGGTCCCTTGCCGGGTGCCATCCCTCTGGCTCCGGGATGTCCCCACGCCTTTGCCTCCGAGTCCTGCATGTCCCCACGCTTTTCCCTCCCTGATCCAAAGTCCCTTGTCAGGTCCTGGGTATCCCCATTCCTTCCCCTACAGATTCTGGCCGTCTGTGTTCCTTTCCCTCTGGCTCCGGGATGTCCCCACGCCTTTCCCTCCGAGTCCTGGGTGTCCCCGCTCCTTTCCCTCCCTCTCCCTGGGGTCCCTTGCCGGGTGCCGGCTGTCCCCTCTCCCTTCCCTCGGTCTCTGGTCCCCCCGGCGCCCCGGGTGCCACTCACCCACGCACTCGTTGGCCTCGCGGGCGGTCGCTCTCTGCCAGGGCCGGTCGTAGTGGAAGGGTTTGCAGCGGTCGCACTCGGGGCCGGCCGTGTTGTGCTTGCAGTCGCACACGAGGCTGTCGTCGCGGTCGCGGACGCAGCGGGACGCGTGCCCGTTGCACTTGCAGCGCCCGCCGACCTGCAGGTCGGAGACGGCGTAGAAGTAGGAGTCGCGGGCCAGCTCGGAGTCGTCCTCGCTCTCGTCGCCGAAGGTGTGGAGGCGGCTGAAGGTGACCCTGATGTCGGTGGCCGTCACCCAGTCCTGCAGCACCGGCGAGTTGTCGAAGTCGTGGGCCGAGGGGCGGCCGTCCAGGGTGCTGAAGGCGATGAGGCCGCCCGAGAGGGGCCGCACGTCGGTGTGCGAGTCGGTGCACACGGCCTCCTGCTCGTTCTGCTTGGTGATGGCGGCGCGGCTGGGCTTGTTGTACATCTTGCGGCACTGCGAGGAGTAGAACTGGAAGGGCACCCAGGTCTTGCCGTAATCCATGGACTTGTGGATGGCCATGGACTCCGGGCGCGGCGAGCAGAACTGCAGGCTGACGTAGGTCACCTCGAACTTCTTGCCGAGCGAGAGGGTGAGGGTGACGTTGTGCGGGTGCTGCACGAAGCCCTCGGACTGCCAGCACGTCAGGTTGTGCGGGTTGTTGAGGTCGGTGAGGAAGGAGGGCGGGTGGGCTCGCTTGGGGTCCGAGGCGTTGCAGAGGTGGCAGGAGCGGACCTGCTCCTCGCCCTTCTCCGCCACCACGCAGAAGCGCGACGGCGGCTTCCCGCAGGTGCTCGACGCCTTCACCTCCTTCCCGAAAGCCGAGTTGACGAAATCCGGGATGCAGCGGCGGGGCAGCCCGTGCTCGTCGTAGCAGGGGTCGGGCTGAGCCGTCTGCACGGCGAACATGCCGCCGCCGCCGTGGTAGCCCCCGCGCAGGGGCTGCGCTAGCCACGCCGCGGCCAGCAGCAGGGCGAGCATCCTGCGAGAGGAGGGCTCCGCGGGGCCACTCGGTGCGGCGGCTCAGGGAGCGCCGAGCATCGCCCGCCCCGCGGCCAGCCCCGCGGAGAAAGGGGAGACGGCACCACAAAAAAAAAAAAAAAAGAAAAAAAAAAAGAAAAAAAAAATAAGTGGGGGCTGGCGGCGGGTCTGGCTGGGTCCCGCCTGCCTCCCGCCCCGGCTCTCGCACGGAGAATGACTGGCGGTCCCAGCCCCCGCCGCCGCCTTTGAGGTCACGCTAAAGGAGTGACATCGCGCTTCAAGGAACAGAACAACGACATCCACTGGCGGCTCAGCCAGAGACACGCACAAGCCTCGGGGAGAAGGGGCGGGGGGGGATGGGAAAGGGACGGGGCCCGCCCCGACACCGCGGTGATGGGCGTCAGAGCCGCCGCCGCGGGGCTCCCCGGGCTGCCCCGAGGAGCCGGGACTGGGGTCTCCTTTCCTTCTTTCCCCCCGCCCCCCCGCCCCATCCCATCCCCTCTGTGCTGGGACATGAGGGGGAGGAGGTGACGGGAGGAGCACACCCACCCCCCACCCCCCGCCTCCCTTTGGGGACGCCGAGAGGGACAGGATCGGGCCCTCTCCCAGCCGCTCGCTGCCGGGGTCCCTTGCCCAGCAGGGCAGGCGGGGTGAGACCCCCTCACTGGGGTGGGAGGGGACCGGGCCAGACCAGCGTCCAGCGCAGGAGCCCGCTGGGACACCAGCCTCCGCCCCTGGGAAAGAAAACTCGACGCCGGGAAGTTTAACTGTCTCGAATTCTCGAGTCCGACACGGGAACTAAGGGGCCCAGCGACCCCCGGCAGGCTGTTTGAGGGGGTTTATCCTGGTGAAGGGGTGGCTCCCCCTTGCTTTGCAGCTTGTCAGCTCTTTCCTTAAAGCGAGGAAGGGGTTAAAGGGCGGCACTTGTCCCTCTCCGCGCTGTGCTCAGCCCCAGGCCCCGGAGGACACTCGGTGCCGGGCGAGCCGCCCCCCGACGGCTGGGCTCTTCCTCCGGAGGGGTCGCCCCCCGGCTCCGCTCCGGCTCCCCCCGCGGTGCCCCCGGCCGGACGAGCGCCCCGAAGGCCGGTACCGAGATGCCGGGAGGGAGCGGAGGGTTTTCCTTCCCGGCTTTCCTTCCCGAGGCTCCCAGCCGCCCTCCTCCCCTCCCTCCTTGATGAAAAGGGCACTTTTATTTTTCCAGCGGAGCTGCCCTCTCTCCCAAGCGTCAGAGCCCTGGCACGGCATCGCGGTCCCTCCCGGTTCGCCCCGTCGGGGCAGCCCGAGGGGCCGGGGGCTGCCCGGGCAGCGACGAGCCCCAGCCCGGCCTCCGCCCCCTCCCCTCCGCCCGCCCCTCTCCCCGCTTTGAATTCCTTGCTACCGAGCTGAATAAAAGTGGTTGTTGTAAATTGAATTAGCGCCTGATTAATCTGCTCCCGGGCCTGCTAGCCCAGCGGGGCGGCTTTGGCAATGCAACCGCCTTCCCTGCAGGGCAGCGGGGGCTCCGCTGCCTCCCTGCCCCCCATCGCTCCCCCTATCGCCCCCCAGCCCCGCCGCAGCCGGGATTTGTTAACTTTTCCCGGGGGAACAGCCCCTCCGTCCTGCTCCCGATGCCCTTGCCGCTCCTCCACCGGAGGAAGAGGAGGAGGATGAGGAGGGGGATGCAGTTGGCCCCGGTCTGGGTGCGCCCCAGTCCTGCTGGTCCCACCCGAGCGGTCCGGGGATGCAGCCTCGCACCCCTGGCTCTCTCTCTCTCACACACACGCACAGAGCCTCGGTTATCCCAGCCTCGGAGAGATTTTTTTCCTCCCCGTTCTTGAATCGCAGCCCGCTTTGCAGGACGGGGTGGGTCCCGGTGGGACGGTGCCGATTTGAACGAGCTCTAAGGAGGGAGGAGGAGGGAATTCAGACCGAACTGTCCCCCAAGGCCTTCGAGAGACACCCCCCCCGGAGACACCTCTGCCCCACAGCGAGCTCTCGGGCCACCCGGGATGCAGTCAGGCCCTAAGGTACCACGGTGGCAGCTGCATGTGGTGATGATCCGAGGTCTGCTCTGCCCACCCCGGGTTCCTGCGATGACCGTTTTTGCCTGTTTGAGCCCACCTGCTGCTTCACCTCCGGCCACGCGTGTCCGGGATCAGCCTTTGCCCACGGGGGTCCCCAGCCGTGCGGGGGGTCCAGAGCAGCCGTGTGCGGGGCTCCTGTGCCCGAAGGGGCGGACACGAAAGGTTCGGCTCGAAGAGAAGCAGGTGCTGCTGCGTTTGTTCCGGGGGAAGATGCGAGCTTGGCTCCGGCTGCCCCCCGACCTCCCCCATCCCACCCCACACTCCCCCTTCACCACCACCCCCCGCCCTTCACCACCCCCACCCCCCACCCCCGACCCTCTCAATCCTGCCGTCCCAGGATCTGAGGAGCAACCTAGATTAAGGGTCAAGAATCGACAAAGCAATCAGGAGCGCAAATCGCACTCGCGTGGGAAAAAACCCCAAGTGTAAATATTAGAACCTCGAAATTTCGGCGTTTCTTTAAAATCCGGGAGGGTTTTTAAAGGGCACCCCCAGCCCCTCCAGCCCACACGGGTCTTTACCGTCTTGCAACAAAAAAAGTGAGGCGGGGACGTCTAAGAAAACCTGATCGACGCTAAACTCCCCGCACACCCGAGGTGCCGCCGCTTAATCTCATTAGCAGGGTGTTAATTTAGCAGCCCTCGGGCGCTGCCCGGTGCCGGAGCGCAGGCTGCGGCTCTCGCCTCCCTCCCGTCCTTCTCGCTGGGTTTATTCGATGTTTCCCAACCCCCGGGGTTTGTAATGGCTCTTGCGGTCATTAACGTGATTTACTGAGGCTTTCCTCTAATTACCTCGCCCCCGAGCTATTAAATGCATGTAAGCAGCTCCCCAAGGCAGCGTCCCGAGCCCGGCCGCTCCCTCCGGGGAAAGGGGGCCCGGGGCCGGCCCGGGAGGATGGAATGGGGGGTGCTCGGGGCACCAGGCCGTGCCCCTCACACCGGCTGCCCCCCCCCCTTTCCGGATTTCGTTTTCCTATCACTAAGCACCAGCTGGCCCCGTCCCTGCTCTGGCTGCGGGCGGGGGGACGGATCCTTGTGGATCCAGCTGTGCCCTCGCTCCGCCGGGACCGGAGCATCCCCGGTATCGCCGGTACCAGCACCGGGACCGGAGCATCTCTGATACCTGCACTGGGAGCAGAGCATCTCCAGCATATCCGATACCTGCACCAGGATCAGAACAAAATCGGTACCACCACGGGGACTGGAGTAAATACCATCTCTGATCCCAAATAGCATCTCTGATGCCTACACTGGGACCTTAGCATCTCCAGTACCACCACGGGGACTGAAGTAAATACCATCTCTGATCCCAAATAGCATCTCCGGTACCTGCACCGGGAGCAGAGCATCTCCGGTTCCAGCACCGGGGCCGGAGCATCTCTGGTGCCTGCACCGAGGCCACAGCACCTCCGGTACCTGCACCGGGAGCAGAGCATCTCCGGTGTCTCCGGTACCTGCACCGGGGCCACAGCATCTCCGGTGCCTGCAGCAGGACCAGAGCTTCTCCGGTGCCTGCACCGGGCTCCAGCATCACCGGTCCCCGCATCGGCACCGGAGCGTCCCCAAACACACGGCGGGAGCCGGGCTGGTCCAGGGCAAAGCAAAGCAGCCCTTTCCCTCCGCTTTCGGCCGGGGAGAAGCCCCTGGGAAGCAGGAGCAGAAGGCTTTACGCCAGCCCCACCGGGGGCAGCCGGGAAAAGCGGCCCCGGCGCTCAGAGCCTGTTTTAAAAGTCAAATCTCTTGGGGTCCCGGGGCTCGTCCACCTCCCCGGGAACAAAGCGCGGCCCCGCGCCGCCTCCCCGGCCACTGCCCGGCGGCCTCGGCTCCTGGAGAAGGGAGGGGGAAAACCCAACCAGATCTTCCCCTGCTCGCATCGCTGGGGCCCGTCCCCCCGGCGGGGACCGGGAGCGGCTGAAAAAGCAGAGAAGACCCGGGTTGAAATAATCAGGAGCGATTTATTCCCCTGGAGTGACAGTTCTTTTGAGCAGTTGCCGAATGGCAGTTTCTGTCTTTCTGAAAGCTTTTCTTCCAGATTCTGTTCAGATTAGGCTGGGGAGATGAATGAGGCCATTATCCAGCCCAGTAGCTATTCTGAAATGCCAAATTAATTACCAAGGGCTAAATCAAGGCGACGGGGGCTGGAGGGGAGGGCGGCGGTTTGAGGTGTGAAAACATCTCCGAGGTCTTTTAAACCCGGGCACCGGGGGCGACCTGGGGTGCGTCCCCCCACCCCGTCCCACCCCACAGGTGGAGAGGGGAACGAAGCGGGAGAGGAGACCCCGCGGGGTCCCTCTCCGGCTCCCCCCTCACCGGGTGCATCCCGGCCCCACATCTCTGCCCTCCGGCGGGGCGAGAAGCACCGGGCACCGCGGGGCTCCGGGCAGGGCTGAACCGCAGTCACAGCCGCTGCTCCTTCGCTCGGATGCTCCGGGGCTCGGCCGGAGACCCTTTGAGACCCTTTGCCATCGGCTGGGCCGCCCCAGTGAGTCCCCGGGCATTTCGTGATTCCCTGAGCTCCGAAGGGCCGGCTCGGGGATGCAGAATCATCAAGCGGTGGCCGGTGGAGGTTGAGATGAGAGGAGGAAGGAGGAGGGCGAGGGAGCCTGTGTGTGCGAGGATGCTGTTCCATAACTCCCGGTGCATAGGGAACCTGGCATGGTTCACATCGCCTGGCTACATAAGAGGAAAGGGAAAAAGACTGGCCGCCCCCCCAAGATGGGACTGCTGAGTCTTCCTAGACCGATGTCTCTTTGCCAGCACAGATAACATTTGCACATGACGTTTAACCCCCCCACCCTAGAGCTCTTTGGCTCTCAGTGGACAGTTGTTGCTGTTATTGTTGCTCTAATATTCACCCTTTGCTCCCACTCGAGTGTAATTAGTGTGTGTGTCCCTGACTGCTTGTAGATCCTTAGCTCCTAACCTTCAGTTTCCAGGTAAACACACCTCTGTCTCCTCTCATTTATGCAAAATTTACTCAGATTTTATGCAAAGGAATGGTTTATGGAACACTGGGAAGAGCCCACCTGTCAGTTTTTGGAGTGGGGAGAGGTGGGTATGTGGCTGGTGTTAAAGCTTCTGCAGCAAATGCAGGTGCCCAGGGACATCCCGGTCAGCCTGGCGAAACCCTGGCCACAACTGCTGGCAGCAGCAAGAGCAGAGCTAGGCAAGACTTTCCCTTACACTAGGCGGTCCTTGCAAACGAAGAATAAGCACCGAGGAGATTTCCCAGGGGCTGAGAAGTGGGCTGTAGAAGGAATCAAGCCTTTAATGTAAATTGGCCATGGCTGGCAGAGACCACTGAACACTGGGCTATTCAGCATCGCTGTGAACCTCTAATGATCAACTCGGTTTTCAATTATACACCCAGAATTGCCACCAAGTGAGATAAGCCTGTGGAATACTATATTTTCTCTTGCAAAATGTTTTGTTTAGGGCAGGCAGGCTGGAATGCTCAGTGTGTAACATTTGGTTTGTTTTCAACAGCCCAGCCTGACACCCAGCAGCCCAGATAGCTCCTGGCCATACCAAATGGGTACCCAAAAGGCTCACGCATTCCTAGGGATGTGCAGGCAGATTCCACCACTGCAAGGAGCTACGGGAGCATGGGTGTCAAATATACCCAAGAAAACAGTGGCACTGCTTTATGTTAAAGTCGTTAAGCCCTGTGATTTAATTGTGTGCTGCTCTGCAGAAACAATGGTTTAATTTGGATGGGGGCAGATGTAGCAGAACAAACAATAGCGCAGCTTAGCTTGGATAATGCTGCCATGTTCTGCACACTGGACAAAGCCACTGAGGTATCATCAAGGTGAAAGAGTGGATGTTGCATGGCATAGCCCAGAAACATGCACGGACCCTCCAGATTTCCGTTGTCCATGCATCCCAAAGAAAGCCACCCTATATTTTCAAGCTATTTCCAACATGAAGTTGCTTTCCTGAGCAATGCATTACTAGGAGCGGGACAAGAGGAGCATAGTGACCTCACAGCAATGTTCTGAGCTCAATGAGAAAAAAATATCAGAGGTGAATTGGGAGTTCAATCCCAGCACAACTGAAGAAGCTCCTTGCCTTGATGGTGCTGATAAACCCTACATGTTTCTGGATGCAGCCCTGATTTCATGGATTTGGAGGACTCTGCTGCCAGGCTGAGATATGGGGTGATGAAAACAGGGTTTGGGTTGAGGGAGGCAAATTCTTCTACAAATTTTATGGGTGAGATGTGTGGGGAGGAGGGGATGGGGACACCCAACTTGTCCCCATGTCCCCAGTGTTCAGAGAGGTTTCTGTTGAGTTTATGGGGCTTTGGGAAAGTATGGTGCAGGAAACTGTAGAACGAAAATGAGCAGTGTTTATCCTGCAGAGTTGTAGTGGTGCAAAGGAAGCTATCTGCAGATCTTACTTTGAGATGATCAAAGCATTCACCTGGATCTCAGGGACCTGGGAGCAGGTCCGCCCTTTACAAAGAGCTTTCTACTGCTTTTAGGAGTATTCTCTTTATATCACATTTTTGTGGGCATGACTTACAGTGGGATGTCAGAGTAATTTGCAGATCCTCACTGGCCAGCTCAGAGCCTGATATCCCTGCTCTTTGTAGACAAACCAGCCGAGGACCCCAGCATCTGCACCCAGCTAAGAAATCACCCATCCCGTCTCCTGCCCGAGGGCTGTTTGAAAGTTGGAATAAGCATCCTCATCCTGAAGTACCCGTTAGAGGGCTGGAGTACCTCCCATCTGAGGACAGACTGAGAGAGTTGCAGTTATTCAGCTTGGAGAAAAGAAGGCTCAGGGGAGACCTTAGAACAACTTCCAGTACTGAAAGGGGCTCCAGGAAAGCTGGGAAGGGGCTCTTGATCAGAGAGTGCAAGGGAGAGGATGAGGTGGAATGGTTTTCAGCTGAAAGAGGGGAGACTGAGATGAGATCTTGGGAAGAAATCTTTTGGCTGAGAGGGTGTGGAGGCCCTGGCCCAGGTTGCCCAAAGCAGAGGTGGCTGCCCCATCCCTGAAGGTGTTCAAGGCCAGCTTGGATGGGGCTTGGAGCAACCTGATGCAGTGGGAGGTGTCCCTGCCCATGGCAGGGGTTGGAACTGGATGGGCTTTGATGTCCCTTCTGACCCAAACATTTCCGTGATTCTATGATTCAATGCTTCTACCTCTACACACTGTATTTTGCACAAGGGTTTAGTGTCTCCACTCCAGCTGCCCCTGCGCTCCCCATGGAAGGATGCTCTGGGGCTCGCTGACATTCCCATCTGTGCTGGTTGGAAACAACCCAGCCTTGGTGGACTCAAGCATCTTCACAGCAGTTGCTGACCCTGGCTGTCCCTTGCGCAGAGGTGCCGTCACCCCAAGACCAGCTGCTCCCTGGTGGTCGCTGCCTTCCTGCGCTGAGGAAGAGCCTGGCAGGGATCCTACTCCTGCCTTTCCCCACTTTCGTTTACAGGGAATTGGTAGCAAACGGAGCAGAAGGGAAGACACTCAGGGTGGGCTCCTTGGGTGCAATCTGACCTCCACAGCCATCAGTCATCCTTTTTATTGTTCCTACTGGTTTTTGCAAGTGTTGTGGCTCTGCAGGCAGCAAAGTAAAGTTTCTTTGCTGCCTGTAGAGAAGGAGCAAATCTGAGCTGAGGGCTGAGCGAGGCTGCCCTGCCTGACACAGCAGCTCGGAAGAGCCCCTGGTGCTGTGAGCCGTCTGCTGCTGTTTCAGGAGGAAAACAGTGTTGATGCAGAAGCATCTGCCCCTGGGCCCTGTCGGGGGGGATAACAGCAAGGTCTCTTACTCTTGAGTTTAGACCAGTATAGCTCAAAGAAAATGGATCCTTTTACTCAGTGCTTTGACTGGCAGTAGCAAAATCATAGAATCAGAATCGTTTGGTTTGGGTTGGAAGGAACCTTAAAGCCCATCCAGTTCCTGCCACGGGCAGGGATGCCTCCCACTGGATCAGGCTGCTCCAAACCCCATCCAACCTGGCCTTGAACACCTCCAGGGATGGGGCAGCCACCACTGCTCTGGGCAACTTGGGCCAGGGACTCCTCATCCTCACAGGAGAACATCTCTTCCTAAGATCTCATCTCAATCTCCTCTCTTTCAGCTTAAAACCATTCCCCTCATCCTCTTCCTGGAATCCCTGATCAAGAGCCCCTCCCCAGTGTTCCTGGAGCACCTTTCCGTACTGGAAGCTGCTGTAAGGTCTCCCGCGAGCCATCTCTTCTACAGATGAACAACCCCAGCTCAGCCTGTCCTTGTACTGGAAGTGCTCCAGCCCTCTGAGCAGCAGCTCAGGCAGAAGCATTCTGGTGCCAGGAGAACCCAGATGGAGAGGAAAACTGGTCCATGTTATGGCAGTTTTTAAACACCGCCCAGAGCAAAGAGAAGGCAGCCAGGACATTGAAACCACAGCCTTGCTGCAGACAGGGACATTGCAGCAAGCAGCACACAGTGAGCGACACCACTTTAAAATGAAACATCTAAATTGAGCAGAGACAGCTCCTCAACTATGTTACTGAAATTATTGCTGGCCACAGTGAACACCCTTAACATTAGCCCAGTACGGGAGTTTCTTTGGCCTTGGTATAGGAAGGTGGCCCATGGAGGCATTTTCTACCATTTAAGAGAACTTGAGACTATAATTTTACTGGGACTTGTGAAAGGCCAGGGAGCTGAAATGCTGATCATCTTGCTGGGAATTTTCCTCTCCGCTGATTCCTAATAGAGCCGTGAAAAGGAATTTGATCTTCTTAAGCCAGTGTTAAGGTAAAGATTGAACATGGGCAGAGCTTCAGGAGGAGAGGGAGGGCGCGTGGCTGAGGCTGGGGCCAGGGCAGAGAAGACTGGGCATATTTCATCTTCCCAAGGAGCAGGATTATTGAAACATGGGTGCTCAGAGCTTCTGAATTCCCAACTCCTGATAAGTCCCTTTGCCAAATAATTAACTCTTCTCCTGCATTTGCTTTGCAGTGATGAGTAGCCTCATGGAGCTCAGTTCTGTTTGCAACCGAAGCTGTCCTGGGACAGGCTCTATTTCAGCACTGCAAATGAAGTGGGTGTTTTGTTGCTTTCTTTGTTTAAAGATTAAAACAAAATATATTTCAGAAAGCATCCTGGTCCCTTAGGGAGGAAGTGGGGGATCTGCAAGGACTGAGCCAGAGAGGCTGGGTTTATCCATGGGTCTGGGCAAAGAGGATGTGCAAATGGTAAGCCAGGTTTGGGGTTTATACCTTCCTTGTGTCCTCTTGACACGAGATGGGGCATCCTGGCACTCCTAACACACCTTTGCAAAGGGAGGCTGCCCATGCAAAGCCCTGTCACACTGGCAGGACCACAGGAAATGTGTTTTTCAAGAGCTTCACCCAGGGTGCTTTGCATCATTCAGTCTCTACTTGGCAGCTGTCCTAACCTAATTATAATTAAGTATGTATTAAGCTGGGATGAAGTGGCCTTTGAGTGGCTATAACCTTTTAATAGGATGACTTGTGGTAAGGTGTTTGGAATATGGCTCAAGCCGGGCAGCAAGGCAGCTTTGGCTATGGCGTGTTAGGGAAGGAGCCAACGGCTCCATTGGAGGAACCTGCCTGTGTCTCCCTCCTGAGGACACAGAGCCCTGACCCCACTCAGTCCAGGACTGGGATACACAGAGACCCCAGCTATGCAGGGCTGCCCACCCCAGTGTGGGGGCAGAGCTCCAGAGCCTTTTCTAGGGGTTGTCTCCACACTTCCAGCCATTGTCAGTGTTATGAATTGGTGTTGCACCCATGTGAACTCCAGCAATGCGCAAGTGCAGCCAACAAGCACCACATCTGCCCTGGCACAGCATTCCCTGCACATCACCCCCATGCTTTGGGGGTTCCACACCATCCTGACCCATCAGTGGGTGCCAGAGCCCAGCAGTGGGCACCACCCTGTCTCATCTGGCTGCCTTGCAAGGGCAAAGCAGCTGGGGAGAGCTTGTCTACAGAGCTGAATTCCTCCCTGTCGACTGCTACTCAGTGGCACCATTGCCGGCCTGCAAAGCTGATCTGCGCCATGCAGGACACAGCGTGCCCGAGCACCAGAACTGTCAGCCAGGAGAGGGGCTGAGAGTGTGAAGGAGGAAGGTTGAGGCAATGGTGAGAGAAGGCAAGTGGGTGATGCTGGGTCAGCTTCTGTTTCCCCAGATATTCAGCAGGGGAAAGATGTTTGCACCTTTTATAAAGCTCTTTGCTGTCCGTGGCAGAAAATGCTCCTATAAACTTATGCCAGGTGGTTGCAGTCTCATCCAAGCTCCCAAATGCCTTAGCAACAAGGGGTGGGAGGAGGTAAAAGCTGCTTTTTGTGTCCTGGCATGCTATGCCTTATCCCTACCCTCTATGGCTTCAATAATCCCCTATTGTTCTTCACTGTTCATCATGTGCTTAAGAAAAGCAAAGTCATTCTCTCAGCACACAGCCTGGTTTTGATTCTGACAGGAAACTTCTGCATCTCCAGGGTCCTGCCTGTCCCCATCACCCCAATCAATGCACATGGATGCTGTTCATCAAGGGACAAATTCCAGCTGTAATCAACTCACATCCATCGAATACACACTGGGATATCACTGCCTGTGTCACAGCTCCCTCCTTCTCTCCTTGGTGCAGGTCTCCTGGTCACTTGGTAGCACCAATATACATGCAGTGACAGGTGCAGAAGAACGGTACTGCTGTGAGAGGTGATCGATGGTGTAAGGTGTTCTTGTGCCACCCCAAAATATACAGATGAAGTTCTACAACTCTGCACTGCCTGCAACCTGGAATGCAAGGAAACATCTGTAACATATCCATGCTTGCTGTCCACAATTGACCAGTGGGTTTGGTTTTAATATCATCACACTTAAACACATGGGTTTGCGAACCTGAGCTTAGAAACACTGATTGATGGAGAATCATTGGAAAAGGGTGATGGACTTCCCATCCCTGGAGGGGTTCAAAAAATGTGTGGCCGTGGCACTTCAGAACATGGTTTAGTAGGCACAGTGGGGTTGGGCTGGCAGTAGGACTGCCTGAGTGTAGAGATCTTTCCCAATCCTAATGATTCTCTCATTCTATGAATGGGACCTTGGAGGATTTTCCAAGCGTGGAGTGGCTTTACTCTAAATGTGAATTAGAGCATCAGAATGAAACCAGCCACTGGGAAGGATGCAAAGGTGTTTGAAGGTTAAGGATTTAAGGACAGCAGAGTGCCCATGGAGCCCTCCTGCCCAGGGCAAGTCCTGTGCTTGCTGTGTCCTTGCTTGGGACTGCTTACTGCCCACCAGTGCACATCCCCTCACCCTGCCTGCTTTATCCCTCCTGCCTGGTTGCCCCCAAAGGAGGATTGCCAAGAGGCTGCTCCTGGGTCACTGTCAGAGACAACTTTCAGGTATCTTCACAAAAAGCTCTGTGTTCCCATGGTGAACAGGATGCAGTTTTGCAGCCCAGGAGGCTGGAGTTAAATGATGTTTCTGCCAGAGCTTGGGAAATGCTGTGGTTGTGGCTGTTTGCTCTGGCCTGAGAGGTCTGCCCAGGAGAACCTTGCTGCGGTCCCCACCAGCTTGCAGGCAGCTCCCCGTTTTGGTGACTGGTTTGCTGAACCTGGACTGGGCATGGCAACTCCCAGGCATCCTCTTCTGTCAGCTTCCCATTTGGCATATCCACTTTTCCCCACCTTAGGACACGCAAATCACCATCCACAGAAGATGCAGCTCTCAGCCCCATGCCCTGCCCCTGCTCCTCACTGCTTCCCTCACCAGGAGTGATCCCAGTCTGGGATCTGAAGGTAAGCAACTTCTGGGGATCTATGAAAGGATTATGAGATGCTGTTACTCTCACAGATTGCTTTCCCCAAAGCTCACAGCACCCTTTCCCTTGCCTCCCTCCAGAAAAACCCTTAAAATGCACTTTCCTTGTCACTAAATACATGGTAGAAGGTGTATTGAACTCAGTAACGTTTCAGCAGTGGCTCATTTCAGCAGAGTCCGGAGAAGAGCAACAAAGCTGGTGAGGGGGCTGGAGAGCAGGTCTTACAAGGAACGGCTGAGAGAGCTGGGGGTGTTTAGCCTGGAGAAGAGGAGGCTGAGGGGAGACCTTATTGCTCTCTACAACTACCTGAAAGGAGGTTGTGGAGAGGAGGGTGTTGGCCTCTTCTCCCAAGTGACAGGGGACAGGACAAGAGGGAATGGCCGCAAGCTCCACCAGGGGAGGTTTAGGCTGGACATTAGGAAAAAGTTTTTCACAGAAAGGGTCATTGGGCACTGGCAGAGGCTGCCCAGGGAGGGGGTTGATTTACCTTCCCTGGAGGTGTTTAAGGCACGGGTGGATGAGGTGCTGAGGGCCATGGTTTAGTGTTTGATAAGAAGGGTTGGACTCGATGATCCGGTGGGTCTCTTCCAACCTGGTTATTCTATGATTCTATGATTCATTTGCTGGAGTGGAACCAAATTCCCACCATGGGAAGGTCTCGCTGCCCATGGGAGGTTTCCCCAGGAGATTTTACATGGCAAGGGCTGCTCAGGAGACAGGCAGGAGGACATCTCTGCCTCCTGCGACCCGTCTGTATTCCCAGTTACCGTCAGGTCAGGTCCTTTCCGGACCTTTGCCGAAAGCATCTCTGGCTGGTGCAGGCATCAGGACTTAATTCTAAAATCATAGAGTCATGGAATAGCTTGGGTTGGAAGGGACCTCAGATCCCATCCAGTTCCACCCCCTGCCATGGGCAGGGACACCTCCCACTGGATCAGGGGCTCCGAGCCCCATCCAACCTGGCCTTGAACCCCTCCAGGGATGGGGCAGCCACCCCTGCTCTGGGCAACCTGGGCCCAGGGCCTCCCCCCCCTCAACGTGAAGAATTTCTTTCTAATGTGGAATCTAAATCTCTAAACCTCAACAATTTAGACCCGTTCCCCCTGGTCCCATCCCTACAGACCCGAGATCTCCCACCGAAGCCCACCCTGAGGCCTTGCTGCCACCTACCGGGGTCCTCGGGCCGAGCGGGTCCTGCCCAGGCCCCCCCCGGCTCCCGGGGCGCTGGGGAGGCGAGGAAATCTCCGTCCTTGCTGTCCTGGATCCGCCCCACAGGCTCATTTGGGAGTAAAAAAGCTGGGGAGCCCCGACAGCCCCGAGCCTCCCAGTTGCAGAACTTGGCTGCCCCTGCTCCTTGGGGCTGGAACTTATAGAATCACCGAAGGGTTTGGGTTGGAAGGGACCTTAAAGCCATTCCAGTCCCATTCCCTGCCCTGGGCAGGGTCACCTCCCACTGGATCAGGGGCTCCAAGCCCCATCCAACCTGGCCTTGAACACCTCCAGGGATGGGGCAGCCACCCCTGCTCTGGGCAACCTGGGCCAGGGCCTCCTCACCCTCACAGCAAAACATTTCTCCCTAAGCTCTCATCTCGGTCTCCCCTTTTTCAGCTGAAAACCATCCTCCCCCTCATTCTACCCCTGCCCACCTTGATCAACAGCCCCTTCCCAGCTTTCTTGGAGCCCCTTTCAGCACTGGAAGCTGCTCTAAGGTCTCCCCTGAGCCTTCTCTTCTTCAGGCTGAATAACCTCAACACTTTCAGCCTGTCCTCATACAGAAGGTTCTCCAGCCCTTGGATCATCTCTGTGGCCTCCTCCAACAGTTCCATGTTGTTTCTGTGCTAAGGACTCCAGAACTGAATGCAGGGCTACAGCTGAGGTCTTACCAGAAAGGAGTAGAGGGGCAGAAATATTTTGGCACCTGAATCTGGGGAGGCAGAGCCCATCTCCGAAGCAACACAGGCCCCTGCAGTTTCCACTTTCTGATCTGATTTTCAGATTTACACTTGATGCCTTGCTTGCCCATCATAAAGCTTGCATCCAATATGTGCCTCTCCTTTTGGACAGCAGGGAGGACAGGGACATGGGTATGGCTGGTAGGGCATTGCCTTGAGGATCTCATGGGTGCCCTGGGTGACAGGCCTGTGAGCTGGGGAAGAAGGAGAGACTATAGATGCTCCAGGTTCACAAAATCCTTTGAATGTTGCCACCTCCACATCTGGATGTGTTGACCGTCCAGAGCTGGCTCCCCCCAGGTCAATGTTCAACCAGCTCTGCAGGTTTCCCGGGAGGTTTATTCTGCCCCGTCATGACATGGAGTGAGGCCAGCTGATTATGACCACATCTTCAACTTGCAGTGCCCAGCTCCCAAATCCAGCTTTAAACACCTGAAGGCATTGATCTCTGCTGAGGAGTTCACCAGGGGCTGTGATGCGCTGATATGTGGAAGGTGGTGGTGGCTCTGCAGGCTCAGAGGTGGTTGGAACAGAGGGTGCTGGGCTAAGGGCCTCCATCGTCACAGCCTTCATGGTACCCATTGACTCTCCCTGGCCTTGCTTATGTCTCTCCTCCAGGCTGAGCCAGGAAGGCTGCCAGAGGCAGAGAATCATAGAATCATAGAATCACTAGGTTGGAAAGGACCCACTGGGTCACTGAGTCCAACCATTCCCATCAATCACTAAACCATACCCCTCAGCACCTCATCGACCTGTCTTTTAAACACTACCAGGGAAGGTGACACAACCACCTCCCTGGGCAGCCTGTTCCAGTACCCAAGGACTCTTTTTGTGAAATATTTTTTCCTAACGTCCAGCCTGAACCTCCCTTGGTGGAGCTTGAGGCCACTCCTTCTTGTCCTGCCCCTGTCACTTGGGAGAAGAGGCCAGCACCCTCCTCTCCACAACCTCCTTTCAGGGAGTTGGAGAGAGCAATGAGGTCTCCCCTCAGCCTCCTCTTCTCCAGGCTAAACACCCCCAGCTCTCTCAGCCGTTCCTCATAAGGCCTGTTCTCCAGACCCTTCACCAGCTTTGTTGCTCTTCTCTGGACTCGCTCCAGAGCCTCAAATCCTTCTTGTGGTGAGGGGCCCAGAACTGAACACAGGATTCGAGGACCGGTCTCACCAGTGCCGAGTCCAGAGGGAGAATAACCTCCCTGGACCTGCTGGCCACGCCGTTTCTGATCCAAGCCAAGATGCCCTTGGCCTTCTTGGCCCCCTGGGCACACTGCTGGCTCATGTTCAGTCGCTGTCAACCAACACCCCCAGGTCCCTCTCCTCCAGGCAGCTCTCCAGCCAGACTTCTCCTAGTCTGTAGCTGCTCAGGGTTGTTGTGCCCCAAGTGCAGGACCTGGCATTTGGCTTTGTTAAACCTCATCCCATTGGTCTCAGCCCAGCGGTCCAGCCTGTTCAGATCCCTTTGGAGCCTCCCTACCCTCCCGCAGATCCACACTTCCACCCAGCTTAGTGTCATCCGCAAAAGCGATAAGGATGCAGGAGCATCCTGGGGAGGCGATTCCCGGGGGTGCAGCCAGGAGCGGCTGAGCTGCTCCCACCGTGCGGTGCTCACCACCTACCCGTCACTGCAGTTCTCTAGCAGGACACAGGGTGGAAACCTCAGCCCATGCGAAAGCCGCTCTCAGCCCCGGCTTCTTCCCAAGCCTCTGCCCCTTCCCGGTGCTGCCTCTCCTGGGCTCCTCGCAGCCCCGAGGGGGTGGTTCGGGGCAGGAATCACCCTGCTGCAAAGCTCTGGGGAAACTGGGTCGGAAGAAGCTCTGAAAGGTGAGGCATAGAATATTCCAGCTCCAGGAGAGAGGTTTTTCTTCAAGGCAAGGTTGGGATAAGGCCAGCTTGCTGCATGTGAGGCGACTTTCACAGAAAGGGTCATTGGGCAGTGGCAGAGGCTGCCCAGGGAGGGGGTTGATTCACCTTCCCTGGAGGTGTTTAAGGGATGGGTGGACGAGGTGCTGAGGGGCGTGGTTTGGTGTTTGATAGGAATGGTTGGACTCAATGATCTGGTGGATCTTTTCCAACCTGATGTTTCTATGACTCTATGATTCTATGACTTCTTGCGGCAGCATCCTCCAGCAAGGAGTCACTGAGTAGAGCCAGGATGCAGCTCTTGCAGCAAAAAAATGCAGCAGCTGAGCGGGCACAGCCCCATGCTGGAGCAGCTGAGCTTCTCTGCCTGCCAGGGGTGCTGCTGGGCAGAAGGGCAAATACCCATGGATCTGAAAGGAGAGGCATGAGCAGAGATGGTGTAAACCAGCCTCTCTGCTCAGCTCCGTGCAGGGGCAGCATCCCTATGGTGCTGCATCCCCCTGGCTCTGAGGCTCCAGCTCAGGAGAACGAAGGGCTGGGAAACCCAGAGCTCTGGGGCTGTGCACTCACCGGAGGAGTGAACCAAGGCAGGTACTTCGGCACAAAGAAAGGTCGGTGTGGAATGTGATGAAGCAGTCCCCTCTAAGCCACTGGCAATAAAAGAAGTCATGGGACTTGTTAGTATCAGGGAGGTTAGCACAGGCACTGGGAAGGGAGTTCTAGAGGTAGGTTCAGAGCTGTGCTGGCATTGCCAGGGATGCTGCAGATCACCTGTCCTTAGCGAGCTTTGGAACAAGGCAGACACATCTGTCAGGGATGACTACATCGCAGTTCTGCCTTGGTGCAGGGAATGGCCCCTTGTGGTCCAGCTGTCTCCTTGGTTTCCACCTCAGCCCTGATTTCCGCAACCCCTTCCTATCCTTCCCCGTTTCTCCTGTAGGAAAAGAGCACCCCATCCTCTTCCACAGCTCCACTTCACCCACTGCCAGCTACAAACTGGGTCCTGGAAAGAGCGCCGGCTGCTTGCATAGGAATGCACAGCCTGCTTGGAAACCCAAACCACAGTGTGACTTGCCCGTGGGGACAGGTGGGCTGTGTGCCTCCTTCTCCTGCAGTTACCACTGCAATTGTTAATGTTACAGCGGAGAAAATGTTTGGTTTTACTGCATTAAAGTTTTATCCAGACTTTTACTCATCTTGCTTCTCCCTGCATTCATGTGGCTTTCAGCATCCAGAAGTCAGAAATTAAAATAGAACTGGTCCTGGGGGCTGCAAGGTGGATTAGCCACAATAAGACCTGCTGCATCACCCTCTCACAGACAGAAAACTGAGGCATGGAGGGCTGAGTGACCTGCTCATGTCCCTCAGGGCATCAGGGCAGTGAAAGGAGCTGAGCCACGATATCCCAAGACCAGGATCAGACTTTCTTTATGGAAGAAGGCACCTGAGATAGGAAGTGGAGGACAGCCAGGAGTTAACATCGATCTGCTCAGGCATTCCAAGCCCTTGCATGGGGCAGGAGACCAGAAAAGTGCAGATCAGACAAGTGCCCACCTGCTGGAAGTGTGACAGCACTGGAACCCTTCCATCTCAGAGCCAGCCAGGAAACCTGTGGCACTTCACCAGGTCAGGTCATTTAAGGTTATATTTTCACCACCTACATGGGAGGCAGAAGGGGACCATCTGGGGTCAGATCTGCCACCACTGAAGTGGTGAAGTTTACGGGACTGTTTTCGTTTCTCAAGGGCTGGAGTCAGGTGGTGTTGAGCAATCTTTCAGTATCCTTTGAGTTGCAGCAGAGAAATGAAAAACACAAGTCGTGAGGGGAACCAGTAAGAAAGAGCAGGTTCCCTTTTTGGTGGATCCTGCTTCCCCTTCCCTCTGAAGTTGTGCAGGCAGTGGGGAGAAGCTACAGAGCCACTCCAAGGGGCTGTGAAGCTCCATCATCATGTGAACAAAGGGGAGGAGGAAGGAATGAGCATGCCTAAAGCCATGGTGGCTGAGCCTCTGCAGCCACAGGCACAGCAGGACACAAAGGCCTTGGTGTCTGAGTAAGGACAGACTTGGCCATCCCAAATCTGATGGAAACTCACAGTTGGGACAGTGGAAGGATCCCAAGGAGATGTGCCAACTGTGGTCTGCAGCCATTGGCCCGTGCCTGAAGATGATGACTTCGTGGCATTTTTGGGCAGCTGAATTATTGCATTTCCAGCGTGTAGTTCGGTCTGAGCCCAGTAAAGACACCCCAGAACCCCTTTGCCTGAGAGGACAGCCTGTAGGCAGCCTGTTGTGCTCCCTCTTCCTGCCCATTCCCTGGTTGTTGTTCACCCAAGTCCTGCATCCCGCTCCCTGCTGCATCCTGGGAGATGCTGGGTTCCCTAAAGGTTTCTATTCCTCTTGCCCAGGTTCTCCAGACAGCAGCATATCCATGCAGAGCACAGTGAGCTGGGATGGATTTGGGGCAGAAGAGAGGTTTCAGGGCAGGCGTGGACCTATGTGGGGGAATTGGACATGGCTGAGGGAGATCACAGCCTGCAAAGGGAGAGTTTCTCCACGTGCCTGCTTTTGCAGAGGTACTGCCTGAGGAGAGGGGACCTTCCAATGGGTTTTCTGCAGAGGGTCAACAGAGCCAGAGACACAGCGCCTGCCTGCAGAAACCCAAGGGAAAGCTGCTGCAGGGAGAAGGATGAAGTGGAAAGCTTGAGTGGAATTTTTTGGCACTTCCCAGCTCCTGAGCCTTATCTGGGGGACAGACGTGTGTGGGGCATTGACAGGGCAATGTGGCAGTGTGAGGGGGTTGCCCTGGGTCGCCTCTGTCCTGCAGCCTCTCAGGATGTGAGAGGAGACCAGAGAAGAGAGAGATGATGCTTGTGCAAATCTCTGAGGAGATGAGAGGTTGCAGAAGGAGCTTCCTCCCCATTGTCTGCAGCTCTGGCTCAAACAACTGGCGGGGAGGCAGGGTCATCATTGCACCCACAGTGCTCCTTTGGGGCACCATCCCCATCCCTGCTGTGCCTGAGCCTCTGTTCACTAGCTGGATGGAAACCACTGCTGGAGGAGGTGAGCGAAAATAATCCCATCTTTGAAAAAATGCATTTGCAGAAAGGGGCAGTTGCTTGATTTGTAATCTCAATGTTAAAAACTTTCCTGGTTTTGCTGTGAAGGGCATGGAGATCATAAAGTCATGGAATGGTTTGGGTTGGAAGGGACCTCAAAGCCCATCCAGTTCCATCCCCTGCCATGGACAGGGACACCTCCCACTAGATCAGGTTGCTCAAGCTCCATCCAACTTGGCCTTGAACATGTCCAGGGATGGGGCAGGCACCACTGTTCTGGGAAACCTGGCCTGGGGCCTCCCCACCCTCACAGCAAAACATTTCTTCCTAAATTCTCCCCTCAATCTCCCCTCTTTCAGCTGAAAACCATTCCCCCTCATTCTATCCCTGCACTCCCTGATCAAGAGCCCCTTCCCAGCTTTCTTGGAGACCTTTTCAGTCCTGGAAGCTGCTCTGAAGTCTTCCTAGAGCCTTTTCTTCTCCATGCTGAACAACCCAAACTCTTTCATTCTGTCCATGGAGCTGGAGAGCAGGAGTTTGTGAGACCTCCAAGTATTTATCATAGAAATCTTCAGATTCTCCACTCTACAAAGCCTGACACGGTGTTGTTTCAGGGAAGTGTGTGTGTGTGGTACAAACACAGATGTGAGAAATATGGGTAGAGAGGAATGGGAATATGACCCTGACGAATATTCAAGCACCTCTGAAGTTAGGAGCATGTCCCAGCTTCAGGAATCATCGAAGTAGGACCTTTTTGTGCTGATTTGGAGAATGAGAAACCAAAATAGAAGCCAGGCAAAGGAGATTTGGGTTTGTGGATTCACATTCCTGGAAATGAAAAAGGATTTGACTGAAGTAGAATGATTAATCTCACAGGAAATGTTCACAGTCCGTCAGCCCTCGTGCACCTCAGTCTCTTTGCATGCATTGGAAACCTAATCTGCTTAAAAATATTCTCTATGGAAAGGACTTTCTGTCACCAAAGGGGCTTTGTGTGGCAATTACTATACTCTTCCCCCAGCCAAGTGTTTCCATGAGTTGCTTTGGAGTCGCTTGTGGGAAAATTATATTTGTATTTGAATACTTTCTCTCTAGCCCCGTATTGGCTGTTAAGCACCCTTCGGAACAGAGGTGGTATCTCTTGGGCATCTGGAAGCAGTGATGCGGCCAGTTCTCTGCCCTCTGAATTTGCATCGGAGTGGGCTTTTCTGACAAGTTAGCTGGAACTCGGTTTGGTATTTGGGCGTTTTTATCTTGCCACATCAGCTGTGCAAAGACAAACAAGAGTGCATGAGCATGAAGGCAGAGCAGCACTGACAGCTCATGTGTCTCTGGCACAAAGCTTGCCCATCCGAGCTGGCTGGCTCTGTGTTTTCCCTGGTAGAGGGATTTACCCCATTTCACATCAAGTGCCTCTGGGATGTTTACTCTGAGACTGAGAAGTCCAAGTTCTAAATATGTGTGTCATCAGAGCACAGCCTTGGCTTCCTCCTCCCTAGAGGCAGCTTGAGGGGAAGGAACCAAGCTCTGGAGCCACGTGGCTGAGATGTGCCCTGCATTCTGAAGGCACTGCACCATCTGGAACCCATTTACCTTTGGCATCGCTGTTGGTGTCATCACCATTGGTGCCATTGCTGTTGGTGTCACCACAGTCACCCTGAATGCAACCCCACTTGGGTGGAAGCCACTTGGGCTGCCTCCCCTGCTCTCTGAGGCACCTGGGATCCCTTCCCACTATGCCCTGCTGTCACCCTGGAGCATGGCACCAGCGTCCCCAGGATCTGCTGAGCTCAAATGAGAAAAACTGAGTGACAAGGAGGAGCGCAGGGCCCTGCTCGCAGGAGCAGGTTTGTATCAGCAGCTCTTGGAGGTATCTTCACTCTGGATCCCTTTCCCTGTGGTGGCTGCTCTGGTTCAGTGCCCACCACTCCACTGTTCATCATTCTTGTCTCCTCAAGCTGCAGCACCTCCTTGGCATTGCCTGGGGCACGGCACCTCCCTGCCACTCCTCTGCTTCCTTCTGCCAGCACGAGCCCCCTAAGCCACCACTTTTGGCTGTCCTCCTCAGTCTGGCCCATACCCTGAGGAGCAAAACAAGCAGCTCACGGTTCCTCAGGTGGGGAAGGCACAGGATGGGAGGGGACACACTGCAGCTCTGACACCTAGAGCAGTTTGGCCTCTGCAGCTTTAGCCCCTCTGACACATCCCAGTTCCTCTAGTTCTAGGATACACCTGAAAAGCTGGATCTGAAACCGAGAGGTGGGAACAGGGTAAAAGGGATGGGGTAGATCAGGCTGGCATCCCAAAACCTGAACTCAGCCTTTAAAGCTTTCTTGAAGAGCCTGAGCTGAGAGGAGGCTGAGACACAAAGCCTGCTCTGCTTGAATATTTGGGTTGTTTGCACGTTAGTGCTGTGGGGCAGGTGGCACCATGATGTAGGCACCAGTCTTTCCGCTTCCTGCTATTTTTGCCACCAGAGGATTTCTTCTGAATTGCTGGTGCCCGCTCAGCTGGTGAAGGTAGAGCCCACATCCCCCCTCCGCGGGGTTTCACCTGGAGCAGGATGATGCCCCAGCACCACAGCCGGAGGCAGGGCGGTTTGCACGACGAGTGGTTGTCTCAATGGGTCAACACTTAAAGGGGATTTTGGCTCTGACTCTGTTTGCTTTTTTTGAAATTCACTGGAATTTCACTGCGAAACCCACATCTATTTCAGCCTCCGAGAAGCTTTCGAGTCTCGGAGCATCGGCAGCAGCGGTCACTCTCTTCTGAAAAACTGAAACCCGCAAGGAAGCCCAAAGCCAGATTTGTGCCCCTGCCTGCAATATCAGCTGGATCCAGCCGCAAACCCCATGTGGTTGATCATAGACTCATAGAATTGTTTGGCTGAAAAAGAGCTTTGAGATCATTGACTCCAACCCTCCCTGTCCACTGCTGAACCATAGCGCTGAGCGCCTCATCTACCCATCTTTTAAACACCTCTAGCGATGAGGACTCCATCACTTCCCTGAGCAGCCTCTGCCACAACCCAAGAACCCTTTTGGTGAAGAAATTTTTAACCTCCCCTGGCACAACTTGAGGACATATCCTCTCTTCCTATCCCTTGTTACCTGGGAGAAGAACCCAGCACCCACCTCACCACAACCTCCTTTCTGGGAGCTGCAGAGAGCAATGAGGTCTCCCCTCAGCCTCCTCTTCTCCAGGCTAAACAGCCCCAGATCCCTCATCTGCTTCTCATAAGACTTGTTCTCCAGACCCTTCACCAGCCTCATTGCTCGATGGGCCTGATGGGCTAGTGGAAGGGGTGGAGGGCAAAGATTACCCGCAATTGAGGTGGCAGAGGCCCTTTCCCAGCGGCCTTGAAAGTCACAGGGAAACGTAATTCCCAAGTGCCACCTGAGGAGAAATCAGCACCATGTCCCCAGCCTGGTGTCACCCAGCCCAGGCCGTGATGGCTTTGTGCTGTCAGGGAGGTGCTGAGGGCTTTTCCAGCAGAGATGGGCTAAAGGGCTGCAGAGGGAGGGAGGGAAGGAAAATAAATTCACATAATACACAGGATGCAAGCATGGAGGAAGGTAGGGGGGAAAGGAGAGGTGGATGGCTGGAGGGATGGATAGATGGATGAATGGAAGAAAGGATAGAGTGATGGGTGAAAGGTTGGGAAGGTGCATGGATGGAGGGAAAGAAGGAGAGGTTGATGGAGAGGTGTAGATGGGTGGATAGCAGGATGGTGGGATGGATGAATGAGTGGCAGAATGACAGGAGAAAAGGATGAATGGAGAGTGGGTGAATGGAAGAGTACAGGGTGGAAGAGAATGTGGTGGGGGAACAGATGGGTCAGGATGGGTGGATGGATGGATAGATGGAGGGACAGGTGGCTGGGGGGATGGCTAGCTGGATGAACAGCAGGGTGGTACGAGGGATGGATGGACGGATGGATGAAGGGGAGGGTGAGGGCAGGTGGAAAGAGGTGTGTGGTGGGTGCATGGATGGATGGCAAAGTGGTGGGGAGAAGAGTGGATGGATGATGTACAGCAGAAGGAGTGGGTGGGCAGATGAAGGGGTGGATGGGGCACAGGTGGAGAGGGGTGCATAGAGGGGCGATGGATAGATGGACGGACAGACAGACAGATGGACAGATGGATGAAGGGGGTGGGTGGAGAGGAGTGCATGGTAGGGGGATGGATGGACAGCAGGGTGGGTGGGTGGATGGATGGATGGTAGAGTGGATGGATGGATGGATACAGGATGGATGACAGGACGGATGGACGGATGGACGGATGGACGGATGGATGGATGGCAGGATGGATGATAGAGTGGATGGATGGATGGATGGATGGATGGATGGACGGACAGATGGATTATAGAGTGGATGGATGGATGGATGGATGGATGGATGGATGGTAGGGTGGATGGATGGATGGATTGATGGATGGATGGATGGACGGACAGATGGATTATAGAGTGGATGGATGGATGGATGGATGGATGGATGGATGGATGGATGGATGGATGGATGGATGGATGGATGGATGAGGGGGTGTGTGGAGAGGGGCGCGTGGCAGGGGGCCGGCCGTGTGCCGGGGGTGTGTCTGAGCGGCGGGCGGTGCCCGGGCCGCCCCCCCCCCAGCCCCGCCCGGTGCCTGCGGAGCGAGCGGCGCAGCCCGGCCGCCCCGAGGATGGGCACGGACCCCGGCGGCAGGTGCGAGGGGAGCTCCGGGAGAGCGGGGCGGGGGGGGGCGTGTAACCGGGGTGTCCGTGCTCTTGGTGTCACTGGGGGGCTCTGGCGTACCGGGGGAGCCGTGCTGGGGGAGGAGGAGAAGGGGGCGGTAGTAGGGAGCTGCTCGTAACCGGGGTGTCCGTGTGCCCGCTGGAACTGGGGGGCTCTGCCCATGGTGGGGGGCGAGCAGGGGGCTCCTTAGAGCCGGGGTGGGAGGGGGACCGTGCACCCGCTCTACCTGGGGGGCTCTGAATAACTGGGGTGGCTGTGCCCGACGCGGGGGGGGGCTTTGTACCCCTGGGGCACGTGGAGAGGGGGGCTCTGTGCCCCCTTGTGCCTCTGGAAGGGGGTGTCTCTGTGCCCCTGGGAGAGGAGGTCTCTGCACCCTTAATGTCCGTGGAAGGGGGGGTCTCTGTATCCTTGGAAGAGCGGGGTCTCTTTACCCCTGAGGTCCCTGGAAGGGGGTTGTCTCTGTACCCCTGGAAAGGGGGTCTCTGTACCCCTGATGTCCCTGAGGGGGTGTGTGTCTCCGTACCCCTGGGAAGAGGGGGTCTCTCTATCCCCAGTGCCCGTGGAGGGGAGGTCTCTGTACCTCCAATGCCTCTGGCAGTGGTGTCTCTGTACCCCCAATGCCCCTGAAGAGAGGGGTCTCGGTGCCCTCAGTGCCCGTGGGTGGGGTGGTGGGTGAGCAGGGGGTCCATATACCCGGGGTGTCCGTGTAACCGAGGAGTCTGCGCACCCTGTATGTGCGTGTGGGGTCCTGGTGGCGGGGGGCCACCCATCTGCCCAGTGCCATCGCAATTTGAGGGGGTGCTGCTTACAAACCGTGTGTCGCCAGAGAAGGGGAGTGAACCTGGTTCGCTGGGGGCTTCCCTGCTCCTGGGGGCTTCCCCTGCACCCAGAGGGGTGTGTGGAACAAGTGTTATGAGGAACGGCTGAGAGAGCTGGGGGTGTTTAGCCTGGAGAAGAGGAGGCTGAGGGGAGACCTCATTGCTCTCTACAACTACCTGAAAGGAGGTTGTGGACAGGAGGGTGCTGGCCTCTTCTCCCAAGTGACAGGGGACAGGACGAGAGGGAATGGCCTTAAGCTCTGCCAAGGGAGTGTCAGGCTAGACATTAGGAAAAAACTTTTCACAGAAAGGGTCATTGGGCACTGGCAGAGGCTGCCCAGGGAGGTGGTTGAGTTGCCATCCCTGAAGATGTTTCAAAGACGAGTGGATGAGGGGCTGAGGGACATGGTTTAGTGATTGATGGGAACGGTTGGACTCAATGATACAGTGGGTCTTTTCCAACCTAGTGTTTCTGTGAACCTGGGGGACTCTGGGACCAGTATCTCTGTCAGTGGGGGTCACCAATCCAGGGTGGAGGCAGCCTGGGAAGGGGCACCCGGCACCGTGTGTCCCTTGGGGTCCCCTTGCAGCCCAGCCGTGCCCTCAGGCCAGGAGGACCTGGTGTCGCCCCACAGGTTGGGACGGGGCCCCACTGCCGTGACTCATTTCTGAACTGCGTGCTTGTTTTCCTCCGTGCCGCCCCACAGCATTGCTGCGTGGGACCCAGGTGTGGGGCCCTGCTCAGTCCCGGGGGACCACCCCACCTCGTCTGGTTCCCTGGGAAATCCCGGGGGCTCTCCAGAACCTGCCTGGAGTTTTGGCAGGGCTGCTGGCAGTGAGTCACTGTGTCACTGCAGCAGCAGCAGCAGCTCTCCTCGCTGCGCCGGAGGGACCTAAGGGCAACAAGGCGCTTGTTGCTCCCTTGGCCCAGGGGGTGGAGGTGTAACCCCTGGGAGGGCTCTGCTTTGACAACAGGATGTGGTTTGGGATGTGATGAGCTCTGCAGCCTGTCATCCCTCCAGCATCGGAGTCTTGTCGTGTGCCAGCCCTGAGGTGTCCCCGTGCTGCTTCGTGCACCAGCCTGCGCTGATGGTTGTGCCTGCAAAGGAGCATCTCCCATCAGGTGCTTCTGTGGCCTTACAGGGTCACCAGTGGCTCCCATTTGGTGGCCAGTGCTGGCCAGAGTGTGCCTGGCCACAGCCTGGCCTCCTGCTACGCTTCCTTCTGCAACAACCTCCCCGAAAGTGTGTTTAGTTGCTTTGGACGGGTAAGCCCTTAGGGAGGAAAAGGCTGGGCTGATTCAAATCACTAATGAAAGCGGGAGAAAAGAGATTTCAGACCTTTGTTTTCGTGTTTATTAAAAGCTCACTGCTGTCACCCCAGCACCCGGTAACTTTGCTAATGACTTGTTTTCAGTGCTGCTGCTCTCAATGCAGCAAAGCCACACTCAGGCAGCTGCAGGATGGTGCTGTGTACCCTGCTCTTAAGGGGCTGAGGCCAAACAGCTGCAATTGATTTAGTTTTCCCCATTTAGATTAATTTTCTATATCTTAGTAGGGCGTAGAGCCTGCAAACTCCAGGGATACACAGGATGTCAATGCTTTAATGTTCGTGTGTGTCAGAGGGGACTGTTTTGTTCTTCCCTTGTGCAAACCGAAAACTTGGATGGAGCTGCACATTGCTTCCGAAACGTAATTGCAAAGTGTTTTGGAGCTCTGGGTGTTGCTCAGATTATAGCTTGAACCTAGAAAGATGAGAAGATACAGAGCAGGAGCCTAGTGGTGGTGGTTGCAGTGGTTGCATCCCACAGTTACAGGGGCTGCTTAAGGCTGGAGGGCTCAGGCACGGCTTGGGTGCACCCTGGGGAGCCAGACTGGGTGATGTTCTGCAGGAAGGCAGCTGGGCAGCACAGAGCCTGGCCTGCTTCACTGCGAGCCAGGAGTACGTTTAGTCCAAGGCTGGCTCCAGCCTTGCAATGTTGTCCTGTCAAATTGAAGCAGGGAGAGGGCACTGGTCTGCCTTCCCTGGCATTGTGTGACCATCGCTTTCCTGCTCCCTGCAGCTCTACTGCTTGGTTGAGGCAAGAGGAAAGGGGATGAAAAGTGTTGGAGGTGCTTGTGCAGAGGGAGAAGCTGTAATGCCAGCGTGGGATAGAGGGTCAGGGCTCCTCCCCAGCAGCCCCACAGTTCTGGTGCTGTGGGATGGTGCAGCTGGCCAGTCCCTCCTCACCGCCCCAGAGATCAAGGCACGCCAGTTTGGAGAAAAGCAAACCAAAACTGTCACCTTGTGCCTTCTACTGAACGTGAAAATGAAGACATGACTTCTGCACTGAGAAAGAAGAACTGAATCCAGACGAGCCTGTTTGCAGGGAGGTACCGTGCTGCAGGAGCCCTCATGTCTGAAGGATGGCAGCAGCTTTGCTGTCAGCACGGTGCTGCAGCCAAGGAGGGAACCAGGCTGTGTCAACCACTGCGTGGCACGGGGACTGCTGCAGCCTTGCCACGCTGCAGCTCACCTGGGCTAGTTTTGGCTTCTCTTTTTTTGGGTGACCGCTGAGCTGTTCCTGGCGTGACAGTGCTGCCCTAAGGGGTAAGGCATGGCAGAACCCCCATCCTTGCCTGATCTGTCATGCCTGGAGGTGGTGTCGGGATGCTTATGTCAGCCCTGTCTTTGTGAGAGTCCCATCCACCCAAAGCCATAACTGAGGGTCTCCAAGTGACCTCTGCAAATCACCTGAGGTTGCGCCTACCTTGCGCTGCAGCTGTTGGGTCGGGGTTGTTCACCTTCCTGAAGGTGCAGATGGTGATGTGGATGTGATACGCAGGAGGGTACGGGGAGCATTGCCTTGTGCTGCAGCCCAGAGGGGTAGATAGGACCTTTCACCGGCACTTGCTGGCACTGAGCCCTCCTCACTGGCCTCCTGGGTGGGAGCCTGGGGAGCGGCTGCAGCTCCCGAGCCCCTTTCCCAGCATGAAGACCGAAAACTGATGTTCCTGTTTTTCTGATCTCGTCTTTGGCCGCCAATTAGCACGACGTGAGAACTTGTCTCCCTGATGACATGCCTGTGTGACTCCTCAGATGCTTTAATTGCAGGGTTTTCAGCAGCCAGGGTGTGATGAAATGGTAATTGTTGTGATTGTGCGCTGTGCAGTAACTAAAAGACACGGCTCTTTGGCGAAGCTTAATTAGGAAATAGGGACGCTGTTGGGAATGGCGCAGTGATGCGATTTTCCTAATGAAAGCTACTGAATAGGCAGCCTTGTAATGAAGAACAGACTCATGAGGGGCACTGCCAATTGCTCTTCTCTAGTGTTAATTTTGTATTTCCTCCCCATTGTTTCTAATACCCTCTTGGAAAAGCTTGAAGATAAAATGCTTTATTTTCTTACGCCTTGTATCCTGTTTGGCAAGCCGCGCTTATAGCATGTGCATCTGGAATACATGAGTGGCCAAGCATGAGCTCCTTCAGCCTTGTTAATCTCTGATTTCAAGCTCTGCCACTGAAAAAAGAAACCCAACTTGGGCTTGTGGTTGGACAATCCACTCCCTTGCCAGCGTGGCACAGCGGGAGATGCTCAGCTGAGCTGCAGAGGCGTAGCTGGAAGATAGCTGGCTGCGTCGGGCGCGAAGGCAGCGCGATGCTACGGGAAGCACAGTTTGTTTGGCAACAGCGTGATGGGGTTTTGTGTTTGAGGCTTGCCCGTCTTCATCTCAGGTGTCCTCTCCTTGCAAGCACGGTTGCTGTATTTAACCGTAACCTGCCGCATCTGAGAGTTCACCCAGGTTCGAGTCTTTCTCTTGCTGGTAAGAAAGAGCCCAGAGGCCTGATCCTGCCCGGGGCAGCTGTGCGGTTCAGCTCTGCCACCTGCGCTGCACCATTCCTGTAACTGGGCCGGCCACCCCTCCGGTGGGTGCCCACGGGAGAGAGGGCTCTAGCACACCCTCCACAGCTGGGCTGGGCTGGCCAGGCAGTGAAAAGGGCTGCAGATGTTTTTAGCCAGCAGATGTGAGTGTGACCCACTTGCTGAGTTAAAAGGGGAACAGGAAAACACTACCTGGCTGGAAGATGCAGTCCTGTAGTGCTGTGACAATTGTTAATGACTTGGTGCTGCAGGGAGATTGTCTGTGTTTGTTAAGAGAGACAGGGATGGGCCTTGGCTATCCCTCAAATCTTTTTATTTCGTTGCTCTAAATTCTTGCAGTGCTTGGGGTGAGAGCAGCTCAGATGCTCCTAAAATGCTGTTGCTCCTTATTTTGGGGTGGGTTTAAGCAGAAGCGAGAAGATCCTGCTGTGAGCAGCTCATGTGATGAGGATGCCTGGGAATGGAAAGGCATGCTGGAGCATCTTAGAGTGACCTTATAGGGTCCTAGAGCAGCTTCCAGTACTGAAAGGGGCTACAGGAAAGCTGGGGAGGGACTCTTGATCAGGGAGTGCAGGGATAGGATGAGAGGGAATGGTTTTCAGCTGCAAGAGGGGAGATTGAGATGGGATCTTGGGAAGAAATGTTTTCTTGTGAGGGTGAGGAGACAGAGAAGTCACCCAGAGAGGCCATGGCTGCCCCATCCCTGGAGGTGTTCAGAGCCAGGTTGGATGGGGCTCTAAGGTCCCTGATACAGTGGGAGGTGTCCTTGCCCATGGCAGGGGTGGAACTGACTGGGCTTTAAGGTCCTTTCCAACCCAAACCATTCCATGGTTCTATCATCTCCCCTGCCACACTCCTCACAGCTGCCCTATGCTGCTCCAGCCAAGCTTCAGCTTATGACATTCATAACAGCTGCTGTGATAGCAAACTCATAATCTTTTTTTATCCTATGGTGAGGGGTTTGTGCTGTAACACCAAGGTATTTTCAAGACCGTGTTAATGTCCATTGTGATGCAGCACGGCGTGGATGGTTGTATAGCCTGTGTGTGTACGCTTCAGGAAGGATGCTGTTGTCTTGAGCTTGCAAAAGTGTGTTTCATACCTCCCACAAAGACCCATTCTTGTCTCAAATTAGGATGAAACGCTTCCCCACTCAGCTGCTTCCCCCCTTGCTCTCTGTCTATTTAAACCCTTGGCTCAGAAGCTTCTCTGCAAACAGGCTCTCATCCTTTCAGGTGGCGTTTCCCTTTTCTCATTGTTTCTGGCAATCTGTACATGTGAAACTTCAAAAATGTTTCGTCCTTCTTGGTGTCTTTGTGTTGATAAACCTTGCAAACTGGTACGCATGCTGTGTGCAGCCTCCCAGTGCCTGTGGCTGCATGATAGAGTTACAGCGGTTCTTGGGTGCAGAGGCTTTGCAGTCCAAACTGAGTGAATTCCAGCCTTGGAGACCCTGGCTGGGGACATTCCTGCTGTTCCTCCTCATCCGTGTGTGTGAATCCTGCCTATCTGAGAGGGCTCCTACTTGAGCCTTGCCTCCCCAAATCAATTGGCTGGATTGCAATTAAAGTCAACAAGCCTGAGGTCCCCAAGGGGTGTGTTGTTAAGTGCAAATCGTTCCCAGGTTGGTCTGGTCTGAATGCCTGTGGGTGTCTAATCCCTTAGGGATCTCAGGTGGTGGGAAAGAATGGCTACATGGGTCTAAATCCATGTTTGTTGGTGTAGAACACACCTAGAGCCTGGGGACCTCCTTTGTGGTGGGCCCTCAGCTGCCAGATCATGGTGCTGAGGTTTGAAGTGATAGCAGGCTAGCAGGTATTTAACGGCATCCCACCTGCTCCCTGTGATCTCCAAACATCACCATGAGTGTGATGCTTTAGGATGAAGGGAGTAGCCTTTGGCTGCAGAAATCGGGCACTTGCAGTTGCTATTGGGCCAGTTCCCAGGAGCTTGGCTCCTAGTGGATCCCTGAGCTGGGGGACCATCCCTGTGTGCTGTGATGCTCCTACCCATCATGGGAGGAACCAGGGGCTGGGGTGGGGTTCAGGCCGCTTGCTGCATAAGCTCGTACACCCCATGCTCACGTAACTGAGGGGATCTGAGGACTCACTTTGCATGTGGGACACCAGCTGGTTGGGGCTGTGCCAGCTTGGCTGGAGGCTCCTCAGCAATGGGGTGCTCTCAGTGTCTCTTAAGCTGTCATGTCACCATCAGATGTAGTCACTGTGTCGGGGGGAAGGGATGAAGAGTGGTGGATAGAGCCTTCATGTGAAGAAGATGCCTTTCAGCCTGTCTTCTCCATGGCTTTTTGGGCTGATAGGGATATAGTTCTGGTGACTCTACTAGGCCAGGCCAAAGGATGGTCCAGCTCAGGGTCCCGCCCTCAGCCAGGAAGACCACAGGGGCTTTGATGTCCTTTGTGATGGGGTGGCTCCATCTACAGTCACAGCATCTTCCCTTTGTGCAGCCTGGCCTTCTCCAGATCTGCAGGATTTGGCACATCTGAGATGCAGCGGTGAGCCTGCTTCTTCCCAGTGGCGAACACAGGGTTTGGAAAGGTTTGATGGCCTAGGCTTGTCACTCCCGTCTCAAATGGCAAATGCAGCTGCTGCTGTGGTGTTTCAGTGCTATTTGAAGATGCTGAGGGACTGAACAGCCGGGTGGAGTTGGCCGCTGTTGGTTGTCTCACTGTTAGATGGATGCCCACCTCTCTTTTGGCTATCTCCTTGTCTGGAGGCTTCCTTTCTTCTCGCTGATTATGGTGGTTGTGCTGTGGTTGTATGAAGTGCCTCTGGTCAAAGCGGGACTTACACCCTTCTGCAAGCTTCGGGAACATGTGAGAATCATGGTCCTGCTTGCCTGTGGCCTGAGGATGATGGGGAACAGCCAAAACCATCCTTGCCATCATCTGTCTTTTGTGGTGCAGCAGCCAGCGGTGCTGGAAGTAAATTGAAGGTTTTGGGCAACCAAGCCAGGGACTGAAAAGGCTCCTGGGTTCCCAGCAGGGCCTCCACAATGGCAGGAAGCAACTTCTAAAGCTTCCTTTGGCTACACAGGGCCTTGGGGAAAAGATTTACTTGCTTGTTTATGCTGTAAGTTAATCTATTTATTGGGTTTGGCATTAAAGCACACAAAAAGCCCTCTGAAATGGTCGTGCTGCTTGTTTGTAGGGCTTTGTCTCTCACTTACTTTGTTTCACAGCTGGAGTAGTTAAGCAGTGACAGAGCCAGTCGAAATCTCCTGTGTAAACTTGTTTTTCTGAATAGGCTGAAGGAATTGGCATCAGCTCTCAGTGTCCTTCATCGCAAAGGAGCTGCCGGGGGAAGGCAGCGTGGGACAGAGGTGGGGTCCCCACTGGGAGGGACCCATGTTGGTGTGAGCTTTGTGTCACTTTAGCTGCAGGTTGGTGATGGTCCCTGGCCCTGCTGAGGCTGAGAGATGATTTTGCAATAGAAACAACCCCCAAAACAAAAACCAAACCCCCAACACCCCTCCCAGTGAGCTAGTGTAGCAAAGTAGGCAGCAACATGACCTGTTATTTTGAGGGCAAGATGTCTTAGGAAGAGTTTGGAGAGGCACAGGAAAGTGCTGGGTCAGTGAAACAAAGAATAGCTGATGAAAAGTTTTCATGCTGTCGCGGTATTGCTGTTCCCCTTTGTGTTTGATGCGATCCTAAATACGATAGTGCCACCCACGTGTAACCTTGTGCAGTAAAAGTGGATTTTCCCCAAAGGCCGTGTTCAAAGAAGCCTTATGTACACAGCAACTGCTGCAGAAAGCATGGGGACAGCTAGCGCTGAGGTCCAGGCCCAGAGGTAGGAGGTGCTGGGCTCTCTCTGAACCTGATGACTTTGTTGCAGCTGGAGATGCCCCAAGAAAGTCTTCAGCCTCAGTGAAGACTTCAGCTTGGGAGGGAGCTCAGTGCCTCCTGCGTCTGGGCATGGACTTCAACCCCAGGTGTCCTGTATACTTTTGGGAGTGGGTCTCTAGCAAGGAAATACCTGGATTCTTGTCCCCTTTGCCCCATGAGAGTGGCCATAAGACCCTTTCCAACAGGGATGTCTCCTTTCAGTCCACCCCAGGAGATTTAGCAGCCACCCCGGGGAGTGTTGGGAGGAACCGTTTGACACTGTGTTGTGTCCTTCACTTCCTTCTTGGCAGGGACAGCTTGAGCTGCTGCCCTTATTTTGGGAAACACCTTTTTTTTTTTTTTTTTCTCTCTCTAAATTATGCATTTGCTGAATTTTTTCTTTCTTCCCCTGGTCCTCTCCTGTGACGCATAGCCACTTCTCTGCTGAACTTCCACCTTCCCTGAAGAGCAGCCCCGGAGTTTCCATTACATAGTGCTGACAAAACCCAGCACCCAGCCGGGCTGTGTCATCGCTATCTCCAGCCTAAATCTTCTTGACACTGAGCTTGTAATTGACTGTGTAGTTGAGTTGAAATTTTAACCTTCACTGTTATGATAAAGACCAATGCAAGCTAAAATGAATTCTTGCATCATGTGGTGAGGGGTTTTCATAATTGGTGCCAAGAACAACTGTGTTTCCTCTCTGAAAAGAGAGTATATATAACTGGCCTTTTCGTACTCAGATATTTCTGCTGTCTTTTGAGGAGAAAGGTAGGGGCTTTGCTTGCTCTGGCTGGGCTGCTGCAGAGGCCCTGCAGAGGGATCTGGACAGACTGGAGAACTGGGTAATTGCCAACCAAAAGAAGTTTATCAAGGGCAAGTCCCAGGTTTTGCACCTAGAACATGCTCCCCGTGGATCCACACAGCCTGGGAAGCGCGAGGCTGGAGAGCAGCCCTGCAGGAAGGGGTCTCAGGGTGCTGGTCAATGGCAAGTTGACCACGATCCAGCAGTGCCCTGGCAGCCAGGAGGGGCAACCGTGTCCTGGGGTGTGTCCAGCACAGCATCACCAGCCGGGTGAGGGAGGGGATTGTCCCTCTCTGCTCCACACTGGGGCAGCTCCACCTCGAGCTCTGGGGGCAATTCTGGGACCACAAGATAAAAAGGACCTGAAGCTGCTGGAGAGCATCCAGAGGAGGGCACGGGGTCAGGGAAGGGGTTGGAGGGAAAACCGTGTGAGGACCGGCTGAAGTCACTTGGTCTGTTCAGCCTGGAGAAGAGGAGACTGAGGGGAGACCTCATCATGGTTACAGCTTCCTCACAAGGGGAGGAGGAGGAGCAGGTGCTGAGCTCTTCTCTTTGGTGACCAATGATGAGACCAGAGGGAATGGCAGGAAGATGCTAGGGGGGCTTTAGGTTGGACATTAGGAAAAGATTCTTTACCCAGAAGGTGGCGGAGCTCTGGAACAGCTCCTCGGGCAGCACTCATGGTGCCAAGCCTGACAATATTCCAGAAGCCTTTAGACAACGCCCTCAGCCCCACAATGGGGGTGTCCTGTGCAGGGACAGGAGTTGGACTTAGTGATCCTTGTTGAGTCCCTTCCAGCTCAGGACAGTCTATGAATGTATGAGTTTTTCCAAACCCTCACAGCCCCTTGATTGGTCATGGATGGGGCTGGGGTTGCTTATGTCCTGGGTCATCTCTCTGCACCTGTCGCAGGCTGGCTGAAAGTGATGTTTGGATGTGGAGAAGTTGCTGGCTGTGTGGCACTGGTGACAGAGCTGCTGTTATCGATGAGTTGAGAGGAGAGGAAACAGGCTTGGCTACGTACTCTTGGCTAGAAAGCAAAGCACAGGCTGCTGAACCTGGCAAGCCTTGGTCTACTGCGCTGGAAGGTGAGCACAGCATTGATGGAGTAGAGATTCAAAGTTGTGACAGGCTAGGGCGGTATTTTTTATTTCGTCATTAGTTTCTTTTTTAGGAAGTTACTGTTCAGTGTGGAGATGTACTTTACAATGGTGAAATCCAAGGAATTCCCACAGACCTCAGTAGTTGCTCATCTGCCTTGAGTCAGGAGGATCGAAAAGGCAACGGGGACTGGAAGGGCCATCAGGACTGGAAGGGCTGCTGAAGGTCGTTCCCTGGACTTGGGGCGGGGACCGTTCTCCCTCTGCCATTTGATTTGAGCCTATTGCTGCTTGTTCTGCCTTTAAGGACATGGGCACAGATAAGTCCCCTCCTCTTGACAGCAGCCTTTCTGTGGTTGAGTTTATTCCAGTTCCCACCCCCAACAGAGTTCTTCAATTGGAAGAAGAGCAGGGCATATTTTCTCCTTGTCCTTCAGTTTGAAACTGGTCCTTCAGCATCTCCAGGAATGGGTCTTTTGCAGTTTCCTACAGAAACTATTGCAAAAAGTAATAGACCTTATTCTAATAACAGCAGGGTGATATATTCTTCTCTGTATCTTTCCCAAAGCTTGATACTCATACAATTCATAGAGTCGTAGAATCATTAAGGTTGGAAAAGATGTCTAAGATCATCAAGTCCAACCATCAACACAACACCAACCAACTAAACCATGTCCCAATGCACCACATATGTAAGCTTTTTGAACCTCTCCAGGGATGGAGACTCCCCAACTGTCCTGGGCAGACCCTGCCAGGGCTTTACCACTTTGTCAGGAAAAAAGTTGTTCCTAGTCTCCAGTCTAAACCACCCCTGGCACAACTTGAGCCCGTTTCCTCTCATCCTATCAGTTGTTACTTGGGAGAAAGTCCAAGAGTGTTGCGTTAAAGGAGCTAAAAGTAATGGAATATGGAGATGAAGGGTGCAACTTGTGTTTTTAGCTGGAGATAGAGATGAAGGTAGTGTCTTGCCAGTGGTAAGAGCAGCTCGATCAAGAGAACCTGCAGTGAGTCATTGGGGTTGTGTACGGAGAAATATCTCTTTGGAGAAAGAGAGAAGGTACCATCACAACTGTTCTTCTCAATGATGGTTCTTTGGGACTAATTTAGAGACTTATATTTCTCGGCATCAAAACACATCGTGACTTTAAATGGGCAGTGAGTGGAATTCCCCCGTTATCTCTCTGTCAGAAGTACACAAGATCCTGTCGTGAAAAATGGTATTTGTAAACCAGAACACTTTAAAAATAAGTCAAGAGGAAGTATCAGTTTGCAGAATGGGTGGTGGAGAGTTTTTCAGCCAATTCTGCGCTGGACACCGTCGTGCTGTTGTGGTTTCAGTTTCCCCAAAGCATTGCTGCAGGGGTCTAATTCTGGTCTTGGTCTCCACAGAGCCCTCCAATTCACATTGCTAACCTCACAACAAGAGAATTGCTCACTTACAGAATGTCCTAGAATGGTTTGCAAGTGTCTTCAGCTTGTATGAGTCTGTGATGCGTTGCAGACTACTTCTGTTTCTCAAGGAAATGCAGTTACTCTAAAATTCAGGCCTGACTATTGAAGCAACAAAACTTTGAATGATTAGTTTGAGCTCAGGTTGAGATACAAAGCTGATGCAAAATCTATTCCCTGGTCAATTACTGTTGAATCTCTCTCTCCGGGAGGTCCATTGGCTTCCTGAAATGTGCTACTGGTTTTCTCAGTGTCCCGTGTTAAGAATAGGCACTGCACCCTACTGCATATTGGGTATCTAAAAGGCTGAACCAAGCACCCCACAACTGATGAGCTACTCCTGTTCTCATTCTCTCCCACCAGTTCCTATGAGACCCCAGGACTGGAAAAGAGGTCTCCTTTGTTTTCATCGCACATCTTCACTTGTTGCCAGCACTGCTGTTGTGGAAGGTGGTAGTGATGCTGTAAAACCAGTACTTGTCTTTAACCCGATGCTTGTTGAACTTGACTGGATTGCAGCTTCCAGATTGTTCCTGTTACACGTTGCTGAGGCTCCTTTCCAATTACTTTATTCAACTGCAGCTGTTATTGCACAGGGGCAGGCTCTAGAAGGATCAGGAGGGTTTTGTATGGGTGCCAGGAGTCTCATGGGCAGCACATTGACTCCATGAAGCTGATCCCATGGTATCTGCTGCAAATGATGGGGTTGGTGGTTCATATACTCTGTGCCAGATGCACATCACCTTGTTCCTCTCCAATAGCTAAGAATTGCCTGGGGGTTGCCAGTGCTGCCCACAGCCTGGTCACCTCCAAGGCTGCTGGTCCATATTGAGGTTTTGACTACTTGCTGTGACTTCCTTGCTCAAACTAGAACCACTGTGTTGCTCTGGACTTGTCCTGGTGTGACCAGAAGTTGAGCCTGGCTGCAAACTCAAGCCTGGGTGCTGTGTTTTTCATTCCAGTTCTTGCACCGTGTTTTGCAGTTGGCTTTTACCTCTGTATGTCTGGCCAGACTTAGGAGGAGACAGTATTTCCTGCTTCATAAATTCGAAATAAACTCCTGGAGACGGACTCGTGAGTGATGTGATGAGAAGTTAATTACTAAGTTGATAAATTGATGGTGGTTTCACTCTGAAATCACTAAAATGTTGTTGAGGTTGCATTTTGTACATTTTAGGGACAGCCCCACCTGCTTCTCTAACCTTTTCTTATTAAAAAATGACTGAAAGAAATATGAGTCAAGAGAAGGAGAGGTAGTGACAACCCCAAACAGCAGCATTCAGGTGCTGGACCCTTCCTCGCTCCTCTGCCATCACTTCAAATCCTGCCTGGGTCATTCAGGTTGTGTAAGACTGCATCTTCCCTCCAAGAGTGATGGAGGGACGTGTGCTTATAGGTACAGCTCAGCTGATTTCTTCAATAACCTCGGGTGAGGGTCCACAACTGGCCATGTTGCAGTCAATGGGAATTTTGCTACTGGCTAAAGAGCTGATGCAACCTTGGTGTGGAAATGAGACCTCTGCTGCCTTGTCCTACACATGCCAGACTGCTGGTGTCTCTGACTTTCTGCTGCTAGCCCTCATGTGCTGCACGTAATCAAGTAATGATTCATTTATTTTTCTCATTTTTCTGTGTTTTCTGGAGTATCAGTAATCTAATGTAGTTCATCTGTAAAACAGCCTCTTAATATTCATAGAATGGCTTGAGTTCAAAGGGACCTCAAAGCTCATCCGGTTCCAACCCCCCTGCCATGGGCAGGAACACCTCCCACTGGATCACAATGCTCAGTGCCCCATCCAACCTGGCCTTGAACACCTCCAGAGATGGGGCAGTCTCCCCAGAGCCTTCTCTTCTCCAGACTGAACAACCCCAACTCTCTCAGCCTGTCCTCGTATGGGAGGTGCTCCAACCCTCAGATCATCTCTGTGGAGTCCTCTGGACTCGCTCTAACAGCTCCAAGTCCTTCCTGTGCTGAGGACTCCAGAAATGAACACAGGGCTCCAGGTGAGGTCTCTCCAGAGTGGAGTAGAGGGGCAGCATCCCCTCCCACACCCTGCTGGTCACATTGCTTCTGATGCATCCTTTAAAATTGACCTTAGGCAGTTTTAAAGCACACGCCATATATTCAAAGGTGGAAATAACCCTCTTTTTTTTTATAGCAGAGACTTTCAAGTGGTGCACTTGTAAAGCTTTCTTGGACCGGTGCTTCACTGGGAGCTGCTTATTCCAACCTCTGACACTCTTCCTCAGAGCTTACGCCTGGCTGTACAGAAGCAAAGGTCCTGTGAGGATTCCTGGAGACCTTGTACAGAAAAAGTTACTTGCAGAGATGTTGCCTTCTGCTTTTGTGTGTTATGAATCAAATTTGTGAGTGAAAGAAGTGAAAGTTAAACTGAGTGAGTCCATTGCAATTTCCATGTTCCCATTATTGCACTATCCGAGCTTCTTACAGGCTTTGAAACATCGCGTTGTGCAACTGCTGGCTAAGGAAGGAAGTGTGGTTATTCCTGCTTTGCATGAGGGAAGCAGCTTAGGAGAATAAGGATGGGAGTTGGCTTGCTTGAGGATGCCTGCCTGAAAAGCAGCCCTCTAATTTAACTCCCCTGAAGAGGGTTTAAGTTGGATAGGATGAGCTGACCTTCAGACCAGGGGTGTCTGTGGATGTTGACTTGCTTAGAGAGTTGCCTCATTTTTGTATAGGTAAGGTTGGAGGCAACAAAACCTACCTGTGCAACAGACCCAGTGTCAACGTGGAGTTTTACAGCAGAGTGAATAGTTGATATGGGGTCTCCAAAGTCACCAGAATTTTTTCTTTTTGTTCAGTTATCTTTCTTCGTGCCTTAGACTCCCATCATTTTTTTAGCTCTGGATGATAACCCTCAAGTTGCCAGCCTTAATTACATTGCTGTAAGAAACAAGATACCGAGACTTTTACCCGATTGTTTTTGTCTTGATGTATTACTGGCTCTGCAGCACGTTCACAAAGGTCTCCAGGCTGTTGGAAAGCTTTCTTCATTTCCCTGGGTGCTTTGTTGTGCTGGTAAGATCTTTTGTAGGTGTGCCAGCAGGACTGCTGGTGGTCCAGGGTGTTAAGAGAAGAAGGTGTAAACTAGACTGGCAGAAAGTCTACCTGAACAGTCATTGTGCATGTGAATAAGCCCTTTCTGGACCTAAGCACAGTGCACCTGACCGTCAGTCAGCTTCAGAAGCGTTCATTTCATTTGAGTCTTTGTAACGGTCGAGTGTTTTGTAGGCAATTCATGGCACAATTTACTTCTTTAGATAGTGGTGAATATTGGCGTGCTGTCAGTCTTGTGTCCCACAGCGGTTTTCTCTCCTCTAAGCAGCTGTGCTTTGGGGAGATTTTTGGGGGGGAACTGAGTTATCCAGCTTAATCCGCTCATCCGGCAGGGCTGTCCTGCTCTGCAGTGGTTAAACCCAAGTGATACTTTCTCTTGGTCCATTGCTCTGAAGTTATAGCTGGTTATTACTATTGATGCTGTCTGTGCATGCAGTGGGACGTGCGGTGAGTGCTGTCACAGCCTGGCTGACTGTGACGCTTCCTTGCCAATAACTATTACCCAGTGGAGGAAGCTCTCGGAGAAGAGAGGCTGGTTAGGGTGGGGTCAGGTTAGGAACTGGTGAGTGCCCAGAGGAGGTCACCACGTTGGTGAAGGGTTTAGAGGGGAAGCTGTATGAGGACCTCGCGGTCTGTTCAGCCTGGAGAAGAGATTGAGGGGGGACCTCATCATGATTACAGCTTTCTCATAAGGGGAGGAGGAGGAGCAGGTGCTGAGCTCTTCTCCCTGGTGACCAATGGCAGGACCCGAGGGAATGGCAGGAGGATGCACCAGGAGGATGGTTAGGTTGGACATTAGGAAAAGGTTCTTCCCCCAGAGGGTGGCAGAGCACTGGAACACCTCCCCAGGGAAGCAGTCACAGCACCAAGCCTGACAATATCCCAGAAGCATTTGGCCAATGCCCTCATCCCCATGGTGTGAATGTTGGTATGTCCTGCGCAGGGACAGGAGTTGGACTCGATGATTCTTGTGAGTTCCTTCCAGCTCAGGACAGTCTATGATTCTACAAAAAACCATAACTTCTTGAGGAACAATCTAGGAGGTTTAGGAAAGTGGATCTGCACATCTGCATGACCAACCAACTTTCTCTAATCTTAACTAGCTGTTAAAAGAGGCAGCACCATCCCTCAGATTCAAGGTACTCCCACCTGTCTGAAAGACTGAGGCTACACGTGGCTATTGAGGTGCATGAATGGTCACTGATACCAAAATGGAGACAAGTTCTTAGTAGTCTATCCCAGAAGAGCAAGTGTTGACCACTCCCTATTTTTTTGCCCCAAGCCATCAGACTACTGGACAATGGCCTTGCAGCCCTTGAGTTTCTTTCTAGGGACTCACCCAATGTGTCTGCAGAGCCCTGATGAGCTTTGCGGTCCATGAGGATTTGGTCCATCTGAGAAATCAATTTTCCCTGTTTGTTCTGGGGGAGTGTGAGTTCCCCATGGGGGATGAAGTGATTGAGAGCCATCCTGCAGAGAAAGACTTGGGATGCTGGTTGATGAGAAGTTTGACATGAGCCAGCAGTGTGCACTCGCAGCCCAGAAGGCCAACCGTATCCTGGGCTGCATCCAAAGCAGCGTGGCCAGCAGGTTGAGGGAGGTGATTCTGCCTCTCTGTTCCTCTCTTGTGAGACCTCATCTGGAGTTCTGTGTCCAGGTCTGGAATCCTCAACATAAGAAGGAGATGGAGCTGTTGGAACAGGTCCAGAGGAGGCTACAAGGATGATCAGCAGGCTGGAGCACCTCCCATACGAGGACAAGCTGAAAGAATTGGGCTTGTTCAGCCAAGAGAAAAGAAGGCTCCAAGGAGGTCCTATAGCGACCTTCCAGTATCTGAAAGGGGCCTACAAGAAAGCTGGAGAGGGACTATTCAAAAAGGCTTGTGGTGATAGGACAAGGAGGAATGGGTTATAAACTGGAGAGGGGCAGATTTAGGCTTGATATAAGGAAGAATTTTTTCACCATGAGAGTGGTGAGACGCTGGAACAGGTTGCAAAGGAAAGTTGTGGCTGCCCCATCCCTGGAGGTGTTCAAGGCCAGGTTGGATGGGCCTTGGGCAGACAGATCTAGTGGAATGTCCCTGCCCATGGCAGGGGGGCTGAAACTAGATGATCTTTAAGGTCCCTTCCAACCCTAACGATTCTATGATTCTCTTGTATGTTTTCTTTTCTCAGTAACTCCCAATGAGGTGTAAATTATGGACGTTGTGTTTTGACCTTGTGACTGTCGAGATGTATCTCTGCTAATTAATGCACTGTAGTTTCTGTGTGAGCAGGTATTAACTCTAAAAATATCTAGAGGTACTTCTCTGGTGATAAGGCTACAACAATGACTTTTAAGCAGGGAATATGTTCAGACCTGATCACTCTTCAGCTGTGCTACAGAAAGCTTCTGGTGAGGGGGCTCATCACACTCCGTGTGGAAGGGAGGTGGAGATTTTGCCCTTTAAGTGGAGATGGCATTTCCATTGTTGTCAGCAGAAACATAAGCTATTATGGCTGTAAGGAAAGCCTTCTGTCTGTGGAGTGCTGCTTGAATCTGCCATCCAGACTGGAAGACAGACCCAAGCTACTTGTGGGGAGTATAAGTCCAGGTCCCCAGGCCCACCCTGAGCAACGAGGGGAAACTGTGGTGATGATTGGTGAAAAGAGTCTTTCCTTCAGACATCTGTCCATGGTCCAGTATGCAGCTGTTCCTTTAGCATCAAGGTGGGAAGAGTCCAGCTAGAGGAGGTAGTGATGGACGAAAAGGTGGACATGAGCCAACAATGTGTACTTGCTGTCCAGAAAGCCAAGTGTATCCTGCCTGCACCAAAAGAACTGTAACCCAGAGACTGAGGGAGGGGATTCTGCCCCTCTACTCTACTCTGGGAAGACCTCACCTGGAGCTTTGTGTTCAGTTCTGGAGCCCTCAGCACAGGAAGGACATGGAGCTGTTGGAGCAAGTCCAGAGTCGGCCACGGAGATGATCTGAGGGCTGGAGAACCTCTGCTATGAGGACAAGCTGAGAGAGTTGGGGTTGTTCAGTCTGGAGAAGAGAAGGCTCCAGGCAGACTTTAGAGCAGATTCTATGTCTGAAGGGGGCTCCAGAAAAGTTGTGGACAGACTTTTTAGCAAGTTGTGTTTTGACAGGAGAAAGAGTAATGGTTTCACACTGAGGGAGGGGAGATTTAGAGTGGTTATAAGGAAGAAATATTTTACAGTGAGGGTGGTGAGGCACTGGTACGCGTTGGCCAGGAAGGTAGTGGAGGCTTCAACTGTGGAAACATTAAAGTCCAGGTTGGATGAGGCTCTAAGCAACCTGATCCAGTGGAAGGTGTCCATGCCCATGGTGGGGGTTGGAACTGGATGGGCTTTAAGATCCCTTCCAACCCAAATCATTCTATGATTCTATACGTGAACGTATGAGGAGGAGGAGATCTCTTGGCTGTTTTGGATTTGCTTCTTCCCCGTCACATGATGATGCTGTGTGGCCATGGGAAGGGGCCAAGGGAACTGACCCCCTTCAGTCGAGAAGAGAAGGCTCCAGGATTGCTTGACCCCAACCTAACTATTTGTGTCAGCATTTAAGGGAGCGCAGAAAGTCATTGCTTGGACCCAAACTGCTGCTTTCATGTGTTTGTCCTTCTCTAGCCTCTCTGTGACTGAACTACTGCTTTGGTATCTCGCAGCCTTGTGACTACCGAGGGACGACACAGTTATTTCTGACCAGATAATTTGTCTGTGGTCTTTATTTCTGTATATTCTTGAACACGACTGTTGAGTTTCCTGGAACTGCTTGTCCCAAACCAGAGCCCTTTGCATGTTAACAGCCTTACAGCTTGTTTGTGCAGCGTGGCGGGTGCCACGTGTGGCTCTCGGATGTGGCAGGAGAGTGAAATCATTGTCCAGAATAGGAAATGGTGGCACAACTTCCCCCCAGCTCCAGAGCACTTCTTCTTTTGGCACCAGCACGCGGGAAGGTGAAGTAAGAAGTTTTCTGTCGAAAATGCAGAAGTGCAGGTTGCTCTTGTAAACCATCATGATGGGCAAGCCAGTGGTGGAGCCCTCAGCCTCAGCCAGTGGGGAGGGGGTATGTTTTTGTGTGGATGGATTCAGCCCCATGGCTTGTGGCTTCCTCTTCAGACGGGAAGTCTGCTCAGCACGTAACGAGATGCGGTGGATGGATGCGCTGCAGGCTCTGCAGTTTTCACTTTGGAGAGTTGCTTTGTCCGGTTCTTGGTGGATGAGAAGCTAAATACAACCTGGCAATGTGCACTTGCAGCCCAGAAAGCCAACCATGTCCTGAGCTGCATCCAAAGCAGAGGGACCAGCAGGGTGAGGGAGGGGATTCTGCCCCTCTGCTCTGCTCTGGTGAGACCCCAACTGGAGCCCTGAGTCCAGTTCTGGTGTTCTCAACAAAGAAAGGACACGGATCTGTTGGAGTGAGACTAGAGGAGGCCACGGAGATGATCCAAGGTCTGGAACATCTCCTGTATGAGGACAGGCTGAGAGAGTTGGAGTTGTTTAGCCTGGAGAAGAGAAGGCTCTAGGGAGACCTTAGAGCAGCTTCCAGTACTGAAAGGGGCTCCAGGATCACTCTTGATCAAGGAGTGCCAAGGTAGGGCAGAGGAAACACGTTTCAGCTGAAAGAGGGGAGATTGAGATGAGATCTTAGGGAGAATAGTTTCCCTGTGAGGGTGGGGAAGCCCTGGCCCAGGTTGCCCAGAGCAGTGGTGGCTGCCCCATCCCTGGAGGTGTTCAAGGCCAGGTTGAATGGGGCTTTGAGTGACCTGATCCAGTGGGAGGTGTCCCTGCCCGTGGCAGGGCGTGGAACTGGATGGGCTTTGAGGTTCCTTCCAACCTAAACCATTCCATGAATCTGTGATTCTTCTGCCCTTGACAATGAGCAGTCCATGTCCTTGCCTGTCCGAGTATTGTCTTAAATGTCAGCCCTGCTCGTGGCATGTCGTTTTATCTCACCGGATTATTCCTGCTTTCTGTGATGGTTTGTCTTGTGCTGCCAGAGAGGGAGAGCCTGGGCTATGTCTGTTTGGATGCTGTTGGCTGTTCACAGCGGCTGCTGCTGGGGAGGGACTGAGGCTGCCGGGCTTTTGGCTGGAATTTTCTTTGACCTCATTTGATTACCAAGCCCTACGTGCTCAGCAGGAGGGCAAAAACACCACAGGGAAAGTAGTTTATGCAAAAGTACCCAGAGCCAATCTATTTCCAGGTACACCAATGACTTTCCACAGTCACATCGCAGATCGTGCAGTAGAACTCGAGCCTCACCTGCAAAATCCTTGGGAACAACTCAGTCATAGACAGACTGTGCGAGGCTGTGGGGGAAAGTTGGTGTGGACGCATAGGATAATGCAGATGCAGTTAAGGGCATCTTATGGATGGAGATGACTGAGGGTAACTCACCTTGCTCCTGTGGGTCCTGGGTCCCACATAAAGCCATAGCAAATCTTTCCTCCAGATTTTGCTGGGCACAAGCATTGCTGTTGCTGCTCCAGGGACTTTGATGTGTCTGGTGGAAGGAAGAGTGTGCATCCCCACCAAGGAGAGCAACCTTTGCATCTTCTACCCCAGCTCATCTGTCTGCTGAAGCATGATGTTCTTGGACTATTTAGAGAGGGGGTGAGTTTGGGAGGGGCTGGAAGAAAAGCTCTTGCTGGGAGTTTTGTTTAGAGAGGAGGTGCTGTCGCGAGGGAAGTGTCTGAGAGTGTTGGCAGTGAGAACAGGCAGAGTGCAGTAGTTGTGAGTCCAGCACTACGGGTGGTGCAGGACCTCCGTGATCTCTTCCCATATCTATCAGAGGATTGTCCTAACATCTTGGGTGAGTTCTTTTTCTTCTCTTTTCAACCCTTTTTCCTACAAGGGGCACATCGGAGCACTGAGTCCACCTGGTTTTGGCCATAGCACAGGCTGCCCCCACCGTTTCTATGATGGTTGAGGTAAAGGGGAGCAATCCGCAACGGACAGTGCTGGACTGCAAGATGTCCTCGTGTAGCTATGTTATTCTTTTAAATCGTGTTTCTCCTACTTGAGCTTTTCTGCAAGAGAAGGACTAGATATAAGATTATGGAATAAATATATACACACACACTCCAGACATAAGAAGTTTGTAACCCTGATTAGAAGCGTCTGGTCAGTCCTGTGTGTGTCATTGACAACTTACCATATGCAAAAGGCCCTGATCTACATCAGCTGCTGCTGGGGAACTGAGCTTCTACACGAAGGGCTGTTCCACTCTGCTGTGGGCTAGAACATGTTCAAATTGGGCAGCTTCTTAGAGAGTATATTTTGATTTTATATGTCTTGGGGTTGCTACTGTGAGCAGCTCTGGTTCAGCTTCTGTCACTTACCTGGTTGGGTTGTGAATCTCAGGCCATGACAAATGGCTGCAGGTTTCTGTCTGAGGGGGTGGGTGTAAACTCAGGCATGGGAGCATCTCCCCAGCTTGAAATGGAGGTTTTCTCTTTACAAGTCAAAACAAAACCAGAACAGCCACCTCCGTCCCATTGTGACAGTGAAGTCCATGTGAGTGTTGCTGTAGGTGTATCTGCAGGGCTTTCCCAGCTCTCGGAGTAGCCGCAGCAGTGTTTGTGTTGGATTGTTGAGCTGCTGTGGTGCACGTTAGATTGCAGGCAGGCAGAGCAGCTCTGCCACCATGCCAGAGCAGTTATGCGGACTCTATAGGTGCTGTTTCTGAGTATCCAGATTGCTGCTGAAACTGCTGCACTTCTAAGAGGACATCTTCAGTTGTGATGGTTGGACTCGGTGATCCGGTGGGTCTCTTCCAACCTGGTTATTCTGTGATTCTGTGATGGTGTGAAAGATCGTGATCTGTAGCACTGAGTGACAAATGTTGAATCACTCTGACAGTAGATTTAAACCCTAATCTTCTATCCCAGCAGGCAGCCTCATCTGCAAAGCCATTCTGTCCTTGTCAGGGATGCTGGGATGTTTTAGGAGTGGTCTTGGGGGTTGAAAACATCAAATCATAGAATATTTGGTTGGAAAAAGACCTTTGAGATCAAGGAGTGCACCATACCTGTCCACTACTAAAACATATCTCTGAGCACCCCACCTACCTATTCTTTAAACCCCTCCAGGGATGGGGAGTCCACCACCTCCCTGGGCAGCCTCTGCCAGTGCCGAGAACCTTGTCAGGGAAAAAAAAAATCCCTAATACCCAATCTAAATTCCTGGTGCAACTTGAGGCCATTTCCTCTCATCCTATCACTTGTTGCTTGGGAGAAGAGATAAAGGAAAGGCTTTGTTTGACACCAAAATTTTCAGCGGGCAAAACTTCCTGTAGACAGGACTGAATTTTCTTCCCAAAACCAAAGGCAGGAGGTAAGTGCCTGTGCTCTGTGCACCTGCCTCCTAGCACCCCAGGAAGGTGCTGGCAGGGGATGTGGCAGCCTGGAGCCCACCCTGTGTGGGTCCCGTTCAGGGTGAGCTCCTTGTCTGCCAGGTGATGAGCTGTTACAGGACTGAGAAGCTCTCCCAGCCTAGGGGTTATCTGAAAGCTCCACGTTTCAAAGGTTTGTTTTCTTCCCTGGCTCTAATTTTAAAAGCTGTACTTGGCATGAGTACTTTGAAGCTTTGATTGCAATTATGAATCTTCCTCTGTTCCCAGGTTTCCCCTAATTGGCTTCCTGTGAGAATTTACAAAGCTGGTAAAAACAAAACCGCTGGGTTTGTGAGGGAGTTGGTGGCGTGAGATTCCTGAGCCCAAATAAACCGCAGCTCAGCCGAGACTTCTCGCACGCTGCTGCGCGGTGCTGTAACCGGACCCGTGGCCAGGCGCTCACAAAGGTGGCATTATATAAACCATAAGCTGATTTACATGCTTGCATTTTGAAAGTGCTAATCTATTTTGATTTCTTTCCCTCGTCTCTTTTTCTTTTCAGCCCTCTCTAATCTCTACCATCTCTGCCAGGTTCCCAGCTCCTTTGGCTGGAATCGGCCCCAGCTAAATCCTTTATCTGTCTATTTGGCAACCCTGGGCGAAGCAGTTAGCAAACGAATGCCACTTTTCCTGGCTCATTAATTAGATTTACTGAGCTGAGTGGTTGCTGCTGCTGCAATAGTCTGGACAAGGCAGTTCTGTATTTTCTTTCTTAGGAATTTGGGGTTTGAAAAAAACAGAGCTCCAGGGCGGTTCTGGTGCTCGTGGTTGAATCCATGGCTCCCCTGTGCATGCTGCCCTTGAGAACACGTGTTTTTCTCATTTATTTCTGCTGTTTGCTGCTGCCTGAGCAGTTCTGAATGCTTGTCATCATTTTACTGCTCAACAAGTTTGAGGATGGGTGTCTGGGTCTTCTGCTCCTGAGATGCCTGTGGCAGGATATCTAGGTGAAGGCAAGTGGTTCTTGTGGGTTCAAAAGATCCTCTGTGAATTGTCAGTATGTTTTTATATATTATAAATATGCTTTTTAACATGTCTTGCTCTGCCAGGGTTATAAATGGGATTGTGAAGGCTATGTTGGGAAATAAGAATGTGAATTAGAAATGCAGCATGAGCCAGCAATGTGTGCTTGCAACCCAGAAAGCCAAATGGTGAAAGACAGGAGATTTAGATGAGATCTTGGCAAAAAATGCTTTTTTTGTGAGGGTGGTGAAGCCCTGGCCCAGGTTTCCCAGACCAGTGGCAGCTGCCCCATCCCTGGAGGGGTTCAAGGCCAGGTTGGATGGGGTTGGAGCAACCTGATGCAGTGGGAGGTGTCCCTGCCCATGGCAGGGGGTGGAATTGGATGGGCTTTGAGGTCTCTTCCAACCGAAACCATGATTCTTCCTAGAAAGAATTCTCCTTTCATATAATTCTCGTGTCCCCTAAAGGACCAAGTGGGCTGTAAGAGGGGAGGCTGTGTCAATGAGGATGACTTAAAGTGTTTTATATTTAGTATTGTGCGATGTCCAGTCTTGCACAGAAAGTCAGGGATGGTGTAGAAGGCAGCTGGCAATATTTGATAGCATGATTAATCTCTGATGGAAGTGTCTTATCACTGTGTGTGTTGTGAGGGTTGGCATAGGAAAGTGAGACTGCTGTGAAATGAAATGTGAGCGTGAATGTCATTACACTGGTAACCTTCCCTTTATCTGCCACTGCTGCGCAGCCAGTGGCCACAGGAGCCTGCTGCAGCAGGAGCCCCTGTCACTGCTTTCGGAGGAGGCACTGAGAGGTCACTCACCATGCCATGGCACCAGCACTCTTGGTTTCTATTGCGGACTTTCGGTTCCCTTTGTAACCACTAGAAAACGCTGCCTTTTTCTCGGCTCGAGGTCTGAGCAGCCTGGGCAGCAGGTAAGCGTTGGGTGTCTTGTCTTCTGCTGCAACCTGGGAGCCTGGTGCCAGGGCGTTGGGCACCCTGTGGAGTCTGGTGGCTGGAGATTATGTCGATGTGCTGCTGATGCTGTCATCCCATTGACAAATAGGCAACTTGGATGTGGAGAGACCCAAGCAGGGGTCACTCAGCCTGTGTTGGGGACAAGGGCAGGAGAGTCTCTCCAGAAAAAGACCAGCAGTGCTAAACTGGGCAGGATTTATGCTCCTTGTATATAGGGCCTTTCATTTCTTGGTGTAAACATCTAAAACTAAAATGAACTATTTGTGATAGGATGAGGTGATAGGAGACTGATAGATGTGTTGTGCTGTCTTGTCTTCTTCCAGTCCTGCAGATGTACAGGGCTCTGCTTTGGTTCCCTATTCCTCAAGGTTGCCATGACTTTCCCTTTAAGAGGACGTGGAGGAGAAGACTCAAAAGTCTCCCTTTGCTGGCATTCAGTTAATCATTTGCCCTAGGTGGATTTGGAGTGGCTGCTATGGAAGGGAAATGTCCTCCCGGGAAGGTGATCCTGCTCCTCTCCCGGGCACAGCCTGCAGCGATGAAGGCTCCGTGCAGAACTGTGGCTGCTCCAGACCATGCCCAGTGCAGGGTCTGCCCCATGGGCTGGTGTTACTGGATGTGAGAGGGTCTCCTTTCCTGGTCATTGCATCTCCTGTTGCTGGCTAGGAGCAGTGGGGTGAAGTGCTGCAAATGGAGTTGTTTAGCCTTGAGAAGAGGAGGCTGAGGGGAGACCTTATTGCTCTCTACAACTGCCTGAAAGGAGGTTGTGGAGAGGATGGAGCTGGCCTCTTCTCCCAAGTGACAGGGGACAGGATGAGAGGGAATGGCCTCAAGCTCTGCCAGGGGAGGGTCAGGCTGGACATTAGGAAAAAATATTTCCCAGAAAGGGTCATTGGGCACTGGCAGAGGCTGCCCAGGGAGGTGGTTGAGTCACCTTCCCTGGAGAGGTTTAAAAGATGGGTGGATGAGGTGCTGAGGGGCATGGTTTAGTGATTGATGGGAATGGTTGGAATGGGTGATCCAGTGGGTCTTTTCCAACCTAGCGATTCTGTGATTCTATGAAATCCTGTGCTCTGGGGAGGAGGTCGGTGCTTTTAGCACAGGCTTCCTAAAGTGATTGCCTGTATTCACTTTTCTTGTGTCACGCTCAACGGGAGACAACTATTTAAAGGTTCTGCCAGCCTTGGTGCCAACTTCAGTAGCCAGACCCAAACAGGCTGCCTGTGCTGCCAGACACCGCTGCCTTGAGGAAAGGGATGGCTTTGATGCTGCATCTCCTGGAGCCACTTTGCCTCTGCAGCTCGAGGGGATCCAAGCGTGGCTGCAGATGCTACACGTACTGCATCTCGTTACCCTGCCTGCTGACTCGTTTCAGATTGGGCTGGGTGGTACCTGGGCTGATCCAAAGAGCAAAACCCTATGGTGATGTGAGGCTCGCACCACTTGTGGTGGTCTTTCAAGAAGTTTTGTAGGCAAAATGCTGGGGAGGAGAGCAGAAATAGCTGCAGAATATCAGAGAGCTGTGACCAAAAGCAATTCGCACTTAACCCACTTGAGAGATGCCCTCCCAGAAATGCAGCAGTTGTTTATCTACCGAGGACCCACCGCTGCTAGAGACAAATTGCCTGCTAATTGGCCTTTCTGCTCAAGGCAGAGGGGTCAGGCCGGCTAATTAGACGGGTCTTTACACCTCCCCAGTTAATTTGGTGAGTGGAGCGTATTCCCAGAGGGAGGTGGGCTTCCCGGGGAGGTGGACGGATCAGTTCGCTGGGTCTTTTGATCCCTCCTAGGAGCAAACCAGGAGCTGACTGATGAGATACATCTCATCTGTGAGACACAAGCTCGAACTCTGTCTGTCGGAATAACCTCACAGCTATTTGGAGTTAACGTTTTGAAGTTAAAAGCAAAGGAACAACTTGAGTTCTCCCAGGAGGTAAGAGGGGAGGGGAAGGAGCGCTGGGGTAGGAAGCCCACAGGTCTGCTGTGAGGCTCCCAAGGCCATGGGCTGGCAGAGCAGAGTGACCTCACTTTGCTGAACCAGTGCTGTTTCTTTTTTTAATAAAAGAAAAGCAAAAAAGGCCATCTAGGCACTTCTCAGAAACAAGAAATGGTCCCTGGGTGACCAGCTAAATCCAGGTGTCGCCTGAGCTGTGAGTGTTGCAGTGGAAAGGGTGGAAAAGCTGAGAAAAGAACAGAATAAATATAGTTACTGAGTTTTTTATAGTAGTTCTCAGAGGGTGAAATGCTCTGTTATGGTGCTGTTGAGACAGTATCGATGAATCATGGAATGGTTTGGGAGGGACCTTAAAGCCCATCCAATTCCACCACCCTGCCAAGGACAGGGACACCTCCCACTGGATCTAGTTCCTCCAAGCCCCATACAACCTGATCTTGAACACCTCCAGGGATGGGGCAGCCATCCCTGCTCTGGGGCAGCATCCCTGCTCTGGGCATCCTGGGCCAGGGTCTCCCACCCTGGGTACTGGAGGGGTCCTAGTCCTGCCTCAGTCTTCCTGGGTGAGCTGGGCAAAGTCACTTTACCTTCCCATCACCCTCGGTTCCCTGTCGCTGTGTGGATAGTAGTGTGTGTTCCTTCCTTGAAGGAGTGATTTGAGGATAAGGCCATTAAAGAATGTCCAGGTCTGGTGGTGAGAGAATGTCTTAACAATTCCCAAAGATCGTGGCACCTGGGGGGAGCACGTGCTAGGCTGGGCTTTGGGAAACTTATTTAATTCTAAAAGCCATGCAAGCATTGTGGCTGTTTTCTATTTCTGCAGCTCTCTAATAAAGCAGGATGTGTCCCGTGTCCCACCAAAGGGACTCTGCCCAGACCTGTGCCCCATCACCCTGCTTTGATACTGCTCTAGGGAGAGGCTGTGGTGAGCAGGACTATGGTCACCACCAGCTACAGAGGTGGGAATGGTGAAAACAATGATGGGAAGGGAGAAGTTGGAGGCTGGCACCCATACTACGAGGGTGCAGGTGGAAGTGGGAGATCTGCAGGCTTGAAACCAAGGTCAGAGTCTTGGAGCCAGGCAAGAACTACACAAAGAACGCAATTGGGCCACAGTGAATTATTTGGGGCTCGGTCCCGATTTGCTAGAAATATAGCTTGTTGTAGCCCAGCCCCTCCTCGGATAGCAGCAGGATGTGTGTTTGTGAGCTGCAGCTGGAGTGTAACTCGCTCCCATCTGTGCTTGTGGCTTGGGTCTGCAAGGGATCATTCCTCCAGCAGCTGAGAGCTGCCACTGTCACAAGGTTTAGTTAATCTCAGTCCTGGACCAGACCTGCCGCAAATGGGCTCTGAGCTGGCCTTCCAGCTCCCCCAGGGCAGAGAATGGAGATAGCCCTGCTCAAGAGCATCAGTGCTGTAATGGGAATGCAGGGCAAGTGAGAGGAGCTTCTTGCATCAGTGTCCCCAAGTCCTTCAGGGGTGCTGGTGTCTAAAGGGCTTTTTCTGGCCTGCTGGGATATAACCAAGGAGCTCAGATCGTCAAGTTGCCCACAGGCCACCTCTTTGACCACTATTTGTCCCTTTGTCTTGAGGAGAGGAAGAAGACCCTGGTGATAAGCCTATGATCGGCATGACCCAGAGGTCTTCACTGACACCATCCTCCTAATGAAGACCATTTGCATCCAGCTCATGCTTGAGACTCGGGGAAACCCTGGCAGGTGGGACCGCAGGAGGATTTGGGTGCCCATCAGCAGCAGATCCTGTGTCAGCTCCAGCAATAGCCCTGTAATTACCCTTTTGCAATGAGGATGCACTTGGTTGACAGCTTTCTGACCAGCTCCCCAGCCCAAAATAGGTGCTGGTGACAAATCCCATCATCACTTGAACTGCTTTTCCAGTATGGAGAGCCCATGTCATCCCAGGAAACACGTCCCTGCTGACAACCCCAGATTTATGAGTGTCAGACGTGCATCGTACATGGGGTGTGCCCTCATACCAGGGGCTTTTGAGGGCCATTAAGCTCTGCTCCAGTTCAGCTTAAAAACAAAGGCTGTCAGAGTTAATCTGATCATGGTTTGCTTTGGGCTTGAGGCTTCTGTTCTTTTATTAGATAAGAAAATTCACCGAAGCATTGGGCTGGTTTTTACTTCAAAGCAATCCCGTGTCATTCAGACCAGGTATCACCATTGAAACACTATTTTAGAACAAAGAAAGAAACTAAAAACAGGAACCAGTAGATAAACAATGCTCCAGTGGTGCTGGCACTGAGCTGAGCTCCTTCCTGCTCTTAACCATCTGGCAAGTCAGTGACAGGGCTCGAGGGAGCCCAGCTCTCCTGGGCGGCTCTTACCAGCAGGGAAACCAGCTGGGAAACAATTGAAAAGCTTTTCCATTCATAAAAATTTGTCAGGGTATGAGCTGAGCAACCAGCTCTCCTCCTCCAAGCGTCCAGAGCTCCAAGTTCAGTGACCTGACCCAGGCGAGGTGTTTCTCCTGCCTGTGCCATGGGGTTAATGCCTTGCTGTAAGGAGCATTCCTATAGTGGGTGAGGAACTGAGTGGTGTTGGCTGGTGAGCTCTCAAGGCGGTGGTGAGGATTTCAGCTGCCCTGGTGATGCTGGAGGTGGGTGAGCTAGCAGAGAATTATCCTTAACCCCTGTACTCAGCACTGGTGAGGCCACACCTTGAATCCTGGCTTCAGTTTTGGGCCCCTCACTTCAGGAAGGACATTGATGGGCTGGAGTGCATCCAGAGAAGAGGAGTGGAGCTGGGGAAGGGGCTGGAGCCCAGGGGTTCTGGGAGCAGCTGAGGGATCTGGGGTTGTTTAGTCTGGAGAGGAAGAGGCTGAAGGGAGACCTCATCGCTCTCTGCAGCTCCTGGAAAGGAGGTTGTGCTGAGATGGGTGCTGGTCTCTTCTCCCAAGTAACAAGGGATAGGATGAGAGGAAATGGCCTCAAGTTGTGCCAGGAGAGGTTTAGATTGAATATTAGGAAAAATGTCTTTCCTGACAGAGTGGTGAAGCCCTGGCAGTGGGGGAGTCTTCATCCCTGGAGGGGTGCAGAAAATGTGTGGACATGGCACTTTATGACATGGTTTAGCAGGCACGGTGGGTTTGGGCTGATGATAGAACTTGATGATCTTAGAGGTCTTTTCCAGCCTTAATGATTCTGTAGTTCTGTGAGTGGTGACAGATACCCACCTGGACACTGGATTTCGCAAATGATGTCTTTGATAACTGGTGTGATGCTGGTCCCCAGGAGAGCTGGCTTGGTGGGGGTTTGCTCATTGCAACCTGAACACTGGTGCATGATGGAAAATGTCTCATTTGATCAGAAATGAGAAGTTTCACTTTTTTTTCTGGCTTGATTTTTACTTTTTGAATCACAGTCAGATGAGGACAAACACTTTCAAAATGATGGGGTGAAAGGTTTCATTCTGAGTCTTGGAGACCCCCCTCTCGCCACTCTTCACCCTGTGCACCCTCCGAGCAGATACAGCTTGCTGAAATCTAGTCCAATTCATTGAGGCATCTGTTTCTCTGATTATTTTGTTCTTTGCCCTAACTTTCTTGCAGCCTTAGTTTTGCTCTTACTGTGATTTGATTTGTTGCTTTCATGAAATACCTTAACCCTAAAGCAGCATCTCTGTTGTCATTGGGGCTGGTCCAAAGCCCACCCCATGTGCTGATGTGCAGGTGAGATGTGGCAAAGCTGCATCTTTGACAGCTGGTACCCCACACCTGGAACACATAAGAGCTTGCTTCCAGCTGGCTGCGGCTGAGCTACGAGAGTCCTGCTTCTGGTGCTGTAAAATCAGACTTTATCAGCTCAGCAATAGTAGATCCCAAGGCAAAAGACAGCAAAGCTGCGTAATATTAGGACTCTGCTTCTGGTGTATTTATTTTCTCGCTATCTGGAGTCTCTGAAGCAAAAAGCAGTTGCAATTCAGAGCTGGTGGTTTTTTGCACCTCTTGGTTATATTTTTTTCGGTGCTTACAGCGTCTTCATCCCATAAGCAATAGCCCTAGGGCTCTGGCTGCTAATGCAGGTAATCTCAGGGGTGGTATTTGGGAAATCTTATTAAGTAATTCCCTTTCAGTGATGTGAAGGCCTTGGATGGAGGTGTTTATGTAGAACTGGCATATTTTAGGCATTTCTCAGCTGCCTGTTGGGGTTCTGATCCCCTGAGCTGGGGGTACTTGGTGCCAGCTGAACAGAGCAAAGCTGTACCGGAGGGAGCTGGGGCGATAAACCACTTGTGATTACTGCTAAGAAGAGCTGTACTATGGGATCTACAGCCCAAACCCCAGTTGCCCTATTTCACCGAAGGTTCAAAATATTTGTCCCCCGCTGCTCCGGAAGCCTCTCCTCCTCCTGCAGGGAGGCGTTGCTCGCACAGCAGAGCTGTGGGGCGTGCAGACCTGCACCCTGGGTAACCTGCTTCCCGTGACCACAGCAGTGCTGCTTTCTATGCACAGCGCCTTGTATTTCTTTTTATTTTGGTGGTGTCACTCAGGGCTACGTGATGCTGAGGGCTGCCAGCTCCGTCGTGTATGTGTGGAAGTTCACAGTTGTGCTGTTCCCTTCTCCCTCTCTTGCTCTCCCCTTGCTCCTGCCTTGCAGCACAGCCTCACAGCTCGCTGCATTCACCCCTCCAGTGCATTTGTTTTTCCCTGAGAGCAGAGCATTGGTGCAGCTTGTGATGAAGGGCTAGGAAAGTCACACTGAACAGTAAAAAGTTAGTCCTGCCCTGGTCTAGGGAGAGTCCCTGTCTGGATCAGGAATTGCTCCCCTGCATGCAGCTTTGTCCTGCAGCACGACCCTGGAGCGCATGGCGCTCCATATCTCAGAGTTTTAGCAGTTGTGTGACACCTTGGATGCTTATAATCATTATCATAGGATCATTAAGGTTAGAAAAGACCTCTAAGATGATAAACTCAGCATCTTCCTTGGTGGGTTTGCTGTTGCAGGCCAAGTACCAGACGCCCAACCAGTGACCAGAGGCTGCTTATTATGGAAAGATGGCAGAGGCACTTTCCCTTATTTCTGCCTCTTCTGAATGTTTTTTTCTTGGCCTCAACATAGGCAATGCTCCATCCTTCGTTTGAGTATGTTTTTAATCCTAGAATGGTTTGGGTTGGAGGAGACCTCAAAGCCCATCCAGTTCCACCCCTGCCACGGGCAGAGACACCTCCCACTGGATCCAGTTGCTCCAAGCCCCATCCAACCTGGCCTTGAACCCCTCCAGAGATGGGGCAGCCACCCCTGCTCTGGGCAACCTGGGCCAGGGCCTCCCCATCCTCACAGCAAAAGATTTCTTCCTAAAATCTCATTTCAATCTCCCCTCTTTTTGCTAATCTGGAGAACTTTCCTCTCTGACCACAGACAATTCCCTCTGCTGTGTCCATGGTCAGCAGCCTGACAGGGGGAGCAGCAGCAGAAGTGACCACACAGACTTTGTTAAGCAAGACTTAACTTTCAAAACATCTTCTAAGCCCACTGCTTAGTGGGCTCTCTGTGCCCCAAGCTGTAGATGATGTCATGGCCACCACAGTATCTTCCCACAGAGCCACTTTCTTTTCTCAATGTGCTTTGTGTATTAATTTGGTCTGCAAAGGGGCCTCTTGTGATCTAGGTCTGTGGCTGGGCTCGTCCAGTCCCGCTCTGCATAGCCATGAGCTGGGTGACTGTTTTTGAGCTGGTCACCTTCCATTTAGTGGAGAGGAACAGACACATCCTACTGAGACACCAGTAACCGTCTTGGATACCTCTCGGCCCAAGCTGAGCAGCCCCAGGTAAGCAGGTCAAAAAGAGGAGTCTGAATTTAGCTGGCGACAGTTTGATGAGATGAATCACATCTCATGTTTCGATTTCTTGGGCTGGGCTGAGCCCCCCTTCCTGCTTTGCTGCAAGGAGCTCCAGTAGTTCCAGTCCCCCCCAGACCTACTGTGCCCACCGCGGGATTCCCTGACCGGCACCCAGAGGGGAGCCAGCAGCCAAACCCAGACCTGGGTGCTGCTTCGCCCCTTTTGTGTTACCTTCTCTGAAACCACTTTTGCACATTAGGTGCTTTCCCTGCTCTGTGGTGGGAATCTTTCATTCAGCCCTGTTCTCAGCTACAGTGAGAACAAGGAGCGATCTCTACGTCTTACTAAGCTTTCTAGTTCTCACGTTTTCTGGTGTAAATGAGACTTTGCAGTTCAGCAAGACAACAACATTGCCCTTCTGCTCCAGGAGGTTTTGCTACAATTCTCTGCAGCTCCCTGAAAGGAGGTTGGAGCGAGGTGAGTGTTGGTCTCTTCACCCAAGTAAGAAGTGATAGGATGAGAGGAAATGGCCTCAAGTTGTACCAGGGGAGGTTCAGATTGGATATTAGGGAAAATTTCTCTACTGACAGAGTGGTGAAGCCCTGGCAGAGGCTACCCAGGGCAGTGGTGGTGTCTCCATCCCTGGAGGGATTAAAAAAATGTGTGGACGTGGCACTTTGGGACATGGTCTAGTCAGCATGGTGGGGTTGGGCTGACAGTTGGACTGGATCAACTTGTAGGTCTTTTCTAACCTCAATGATTCCATGATTCTATGTTTTTCCAGTCCTGTTATGTTGCTTTGCACTGAAGGTCTTTATCTTAAAGGAGCTTCCAGGCTGGTATCTCCATTCTTCCTCAGACAGCACTTAACAGTAAGAAACCAGCTCTTTGTCTCCTGCTGTTAGTGTGGTGGGGATGACCTGCACCACTCCTGTAGTGAAGTTACACCCCTTAGCATGGTTGGCCTGTAGGCAGAGATGCTGTTAGTATTCCAGAAGCAGGTTTTCTTCTTGTGCTATGAGTTTTATCTTCCGCTTTAAGATTAAATCACTCCCTGAAACACTTATTCTCGTTTCACTTCCAAGTAACTGCAGTTCACTCAGAATTCTGTGTTATGTGCAAATCCCACAGCAATTTTAAGGTTCCTGGTTCATATAATGGCTCATTGCTCATCTATTACATTCAGACTTTCTTCATGTGCCACCTTTTGGTGGCTTTCGTCTTCTGAAAAATCACCTTGGTCTCAATGTCTTTATTACAAGTGCACTGCTTAAGGCCTTTCTGATGATTCTTACTGAGGCTTTGGTGCGTTCCTGCTCCTTGGGGTAAGATCCCTACTGTGACTTTGGTGTGCTCTGACTCCTCAAGGTGATAGCAACTTCCATCCTTGCTCAGCAGGACAGGAACCTGAGCCCCTTTAAGTAAGTTACGTGGTGCCGGGGGTGTTTGGATGATGTGTGCTTCTTTGTGAGTGCCCTGAAAGGATGTTTGTCAAACCAGTTGTCTCCTGGATCTTTTTATACACTGCCTTTGTGTGGTTTGAACGAACATCTTATCACCTTCATCTCCATGCTCTTTGCAGAGCACATACTTGAGTAGTAAACACATGAAGGCTGAAGTTTGAAACTTAAAAATTGCAGGTTCCCTCCCCTTGTTGCCCCGATTTCTACAGAGACTTCCTCCAGCTGCTCCTGCTCTTGGCTCTCAGTTTCTGTCTTTGGATCCTGCGTGGATTGTAAAGAAGATGGGGAAATCTTGCAAGGTAGGGATGGTTAAGACCAAGATTTCTTCTGTAATCTAAGAAAAAGAGACACTTTCATTGGAGGAACAGGAACCACGCGTGTGCTTGCTCCACTACACGGCACAGCTGTGCATCCAGCTTCCCCGCTGCAATGGGGATGCGTTTCCCGAAGTTCCCGTACTGTTTCCCACAGCCCATCCTGAGGGCAAAATGGAAGAGGTAGAAACCCAAGGTGTAGCTTGAGGGAGATGATGACCTTGCTGGGGTGCTTGTATTGAGGATCTTGCCCTGAAAACCCTCTGTTTTGAATCCAATTGCTTTAATTCCCAGTCAAGTGCTTCTCCTATTGCAGCATCAGCCCAAGCTCCTTTTTTCGTTAGCCTCATCATCAGCTGATGCCTTTTTCCTGCCCTTTTCTCCCCAGTGCTCTAAGGCCAGTCACAGCAGTGAGCCAAATGCTGAGCATCCTCCCTGTACTAAACTGTGTGTTAGTGTCACTGCAAGGCATTTTGTGTCCCTCCACCCATTGTGGTTGCCAGCAAACCTGGGCAGCGTGTTTATGAGCTGATCATGTGGATGAAGGGGCTTGTTTTTCCTCTCCTGTTTCCTGCTCAGGATGCTCAGCCAGCAGCCTCGGAACAATCAGGGCAGGAAAGGGCATTATTCTGCTGTGTAGGTACCCAGGAGTTTTCTCCAGCACAGGTGGAGCAGTGCCTTGCTTCTCTGCTGCAGGGTCTCTTCTGGAAAGGTCCTTTCTTGCCCATGGGCATCTCACAGAAGTGCTGCTGGGATTTTCTGCCATGGAAGGGGAAAATCTTAGGTTATTACATGGCTGCCTGTGTTTCCTCTCTTTAGGGGAGTGGATTAGAGCAGGGCAGGATGCTGGCTGGGGCGGTGCCTCCCCAGGACATCATACTGGGGCTCTCTGGGATGGGTGGGCAGGGATTTGCCCCGCTGGCTGGATCTGCGGTGGCCAGTGCATCAGAAGGGATTGATCTAACTCTCTTCATTACCTTATTTGTCACCACCAGCATTGGACATGATCTTTGAGCTCTTTCCTTCTGTTTCCATCTACTAGTGGCATCCTGGGCTCCGCCACTGCAAGGGGAGATCAGAGAAGTCATAGAATCATAGAATAACCAGGTTGGAAGAGACCCACTGGATCATCGAGTCCAACCATTCCTATTAAAACTCTAAAGCATGTCCCTCAGCACCTCATCCACCCGTCCCTTAAACACCTCCAGGGAAGGTGACTCAACCCCCTCCCTGGGCAGCCTCTGCCAGTGCCCAATGACCCTTTCTGTGAAAAGTTTTTTCCTAATGTCCAGCCTGAACCTCCCCTGGAGGAGCTTGAGGCCATCCCCTCTCATCCTGTCCCCTGTCACTTGGGAGAAGAGCCCAGCTCCCTCCTCTCCACAACCTCCTTTCAGGCAGTTGTAGAGAGCAATGAGGTCTCCCCTCAGCCTCCTCTTCTCCAGGCTAAACACCCCCAGCTCTCTCAGCCGTTCCTCATAAGGCCTGTTCTCCAGCCCCCTCACCAGCTTTGTCGCTCTTCTCTGGACTCACTACAGAGCCTGAAGTTAGGACTCATGTGGACTTTAATACATGAGAAGTTCTTCCTGCAGAAAAGCCCTTGTGATCCCTGATTCGTCTTCTCATGTGCTCTGTCCTGACCATGTGGGAACTGCTGATGGCTTCAGTCATCTCTCCGATCTGGCTGCTGTGTGCAGAGGGACCCTCTGCTCCTGGGGCAGCGTCATCCTGGGTGTGAAGAAGTTGAGGTGTTCCCTGAGCAGGAGAAAAGCTGTGAGTGGGAAAGGTCCCAGGGTGGTGAAGACAAATTGGGAGAACCACAGTCTGTCCTGGCTGAGTGGAGAGCCCCTGTCACTGAGCAGTGGCACTGTGAGGGCTCCTTGTGGCCTTCGGCTTCACAGCCCAGCAGGAAAATATGTTCTTTTTACAGGTGGTGGGTTTTCATATTCTTTGAAAATCTGGGATCTTTATAAACCCTGTGCCCCAAAGCAGGGTAAGTTCAAACCTAAACTCAATGGTCGGCAAATTCCACTTCCCACCAAGGGGTAAGCATTTACCTAGTTGATGTTAGGTTACAGGAAAATTGTGATTTATCTGTTCACTTCTTCAGCTGTGACAGGGATCATAGAATCATTAAATGGTTTGAGATGGAAGAGACCTCAAAGCCCATCTGGTTCCACTCGGCTACAATGGGCAGGGACACCTCCCACTGCATCAGGTTGCTCAAAGTCCCATCCACCCTGGGCTTGAACACCTCCAGGGATGGGGCAGCCAGCACTGCTCTGGGCAACCTGGGCCAGGGCCTCCCCACCCTCACAGGAAAGAATTTCAGTTTAAAACCATTCCCCCTCATCCTATCCCTACGCTCCCCGACCAAGAGCCCCTCCCCAATTTTCCTGGAGACCCTTTAAGCACTGGAAGCTGCTCTAAGGTCTCCCCAGAGCCTTCTCTCCTCCAGGCTGAACAACCTCAACTCTCTCAGCCTGTCCTTGTACAGGAGGTGCTCCAGCTCTTGGATCATCTCCATGTCCTCCTTTGGACTCACTCCAACAGCTCCATGTCTTTCCTGTACTGAGGACTCCAGAACTGAATGACTAGGTGCCTTTTGGGCAATCAGACCTCCTGAGGGGCTAGATTCAACTTTGTCCCATGACCATGATGTTGCTGATTGCTGGCTGTTTGTTGGAAACAGGGCAAAACCTCGAGGCAAATCGAGTTCTCTGAGGACATGGGATTCTTAAAAGCCAGAGGGCTTAAATGTTGTCGCTGCTGTGGCTGACAGTGCTGTAGCGTTGCCGGCGTGATGTGATGTTAAGGAGAGGAAGCCTTGCTTCCTGCCTGCCCCGTCCTCGAGCTGTTTACAAGCCGTCTGCCTCCCTGTGCCTGGATCGGCACAGTTGTGGTTCCTGGGTTCCCAGTTCCCCTCTCGGTCTCTGTCAGTTCCTCTTGCCACATCCGTCGGGGCGGTCTGCAGATGCATCTTGCTGATGGTGGGTGGCTGTCCTACGTGGGAGAGATGGAGAGAAAGGTGTTTCTGGAGACATGCGATGGTAGATGTTTATCTTGGTTGGTCAGCAATGTGTATGGACCAGAGCAATGTGAGGCGATGGAGACTCTGGGTGAGATCTAGTGATCTTCTTGTGAAAAGTCTAGTCCTTTCTGACTGTGCCAATACTGAAGATGGCAGGAGGGTGGCATGGTCATAAGGAATGTGCCTGGAGAGCCGGAGATTTGCCTTCTGCTCCATGCTGGGCCACTAATAGCTGTGGAACAGCAGAAAAATTACTTAACTTTTCCAAATGTTTACTTCTCTGCCTCTTAAATGCTGACGATGCAGGATGCATGGGGTTTGGAGGCTGCTTTTGAGGTGAAAAGTTACTGGAGAAGGGAAACCAATGTAATCTTAGAGACTATCCAGGGCTTGAAGTCTCATAGCTTGATTTCATAGGTCTGGGGTCCAATGCATGAATGAGGTGTGGTGGGATAAAGCCCTTCTGGTTGGTTTTCTCAGTTCTTCCCAAGACTGTGCAGTTGATCTGGCCACCCTTTTCCATACATAATATGCCTTCTGAAGAGCAGCAATTAATGTTTTATGGTACTTGAGGACTCAAGGCCAGTACTCAGCTGTTGCCTATGGGTGTTCCTCACAATTGCTGTGGTGACTTCTTCATTCCTGCCTCCTTAGATCAGGGGCAACGAAACTAGTGAAAGGTCTAGAGAACAAGTCTTATGATGAGTGGCTGAGGGATCTGGGAATGTTTAGCCTGGAGGAGAAGAGGTTGAGGAAAGACCTCATTGCTTTCTGCAGCTCCTGGAAAGGAGCTTGTGGTGAGGTGGATGCTGGGCTCTTCTCCTGAGTGATGAGCAATAGGACGAGAGGAAATGGTTCAAGTTGTGCCAGAAGAGGTTTAGCTTGGACATTAGGGACAATTTCTTTACTGACAGAGTGGTGAAGCCCTGGCAGAGGCTGCCCAGGGCAGTGGTGGAGTCTCTATCCCCGGAGGGGTTCAAAAAGTGTGTATAGACTGTGCTTAGGGACATGGTTTAGCAGGCACGGTGGGGTTGGGCTGACGTTTGGACTGGATGAGCTTAGAGGGCTTTTCCAACCTTAACAATTCTATGATCAATCATAGAATCATAGAAAATCTCTAGATGTTTCACGTAGGAACTGAATAGATGTGTGGTGCTATATTGTTGTCAGATTTGTGACAACGCAATGTCGGAAGATCTCTTGTTATCCTGTACACTGTGTTGTCTCAACTGGACCATCAAACCCATCCTTTCTTCCTTTTGTGGTGGTTGTGCTCTCTCTTGAAAGTGTGGTTGACACCTGAGGAGAAGGCAGGGGAACCCACATCTTGCAGCAAGTTGCTCTGCTCGGAAATGTACAGTGAGCAGCCAAATGTACAGTGAGTGATAAGGGTGTCCCCAAAGGGTGCCGGCATGTGTCTGCACACAATATTTGCCATGGATACCTCCAGGAAACACGACTGAGGCAGCTCACCGTGCAGTCATAGCAATGTGCCTTCTGCCTGCTCTGAACACCTTGCACCTTGTGGTTTTGCTGAAGCAGCTCTTGGTTCAGCAGCTCTGCTATTGGGAGTCCAGCTGCAGGGAGGTGATGAAGGTGCAGGACTGTTTTTTTCACAGGGTTGCTCTACACCTTCATAAACCATTACAAAGCATTGATTAAAAACCCTGGACCTCAGCACTTGGTTTTGTTAATGGTCTGGAGGTGCCTAACAGAGCTCCTTGGAAATTCTAATTATGGCCTCCAAAGCTGTCCTCTGCCTTGTCATTTTCATAAAATAGAATCATAGAATTGTTCAGTTGGAAAAGACCTTTGAGATTCAACTGTACCTGCCCACTACTAAATCATAGCCCTGAGTACCTCGTCTGCCTGTCTTTTAAATCCCTCCAGAGACAGGGATACCACCACCTCCCTGGGCAGCCTCTGCCAGTGCCTGAGAACCTTCCCAGCGAAGAAAGTTTTCCTAATGTCCAATCTAAACCTTTCCTAGTGCAACTTGAGGATAATTTCCCTCATCCTATCACTTGTTTCTTGGAAGAAGAGCCCAGCATCCACCTCGCCACAAGCTCCTTTCCGGGAGCTGCGGCAAGCAATGAGGTCTCCCCTCAGCCTTCTCTTCTTCAGGCTAACCAGCCCCAAGGCCCTCAGCCACCTCTCATAACCCTTGTTCTCCAGCCCCTTCATCAGCTTGATTCCTCTTCTATGGATGTCTTCCAGCCCCTCAATGTCCTTCTCGTAGTGAGGGACCTAAACCTGAAACCAGCATTTGAGATGGAGCCTCACCAGTGCTGGGTACAGAGGAAGGGTGACTTCCCTGGTCCTGCTGGCCACAACGTGGCTGATCCAAGCCAGGTTGCCCTGGTTTTTTACTTGCTCATTGTGGGTGGGCAGGAAGGGATAATTTGGTGAATAAACAGTAGAAGAGATTGAAAACTTTCTGCGTGGTTGTGGTGTACAAGCTGAGTCCTCTCCCATGAAAGATGCTTCCATAAGCATCTGTCTTGGGAGAAGAGGTTTAGGTCCCTGTGTGGTCTATGCCACTCCAGGAAAAGAGACTCCTAAAAGCCGGTTTTTGTGGTTTCGAATTTAGGGTAATATCTTTGTCATCTTTTGACCTAAAGTTCCCTGCCCTGGAATACAAGAGGCATCGAGGAAGGGATTATTGGGATGTTGCAGAGCTCACCTCAACTGTGCCGTGAGGAGCATATTCCCCTCTGAGGACCCATCTGTGCTCTAAAATAAGCTGAGGGCAGGGGAGGTGTGTTTTTTTTGAGCTGGCTATTGTAAAGGGTGCTTGTGAGTCACCGCAGCCGAGGGCTGCTCTTAGTCACTGCTTTCCTCTTGCCACAAGTCATGACTAAGGTGCTGATGTGCCGATTCGCCGCTCATTCAGCCCTCGGCACCTCAGTGGAGAGCTCCTTGGGCATTCCTCATGTGCATGCTGTGGATGGATGAAACTTTTGGTGAATATCATAATAACTGGCTGTGGCAGTGGGACAAAAGAGTTGGAAGCCATTGAGCCTCTTTGGGATAAAGGACAGAGCTTGTGTTTGGCAGGTCAGTGGTTCCCTGTTGTGGGTTTGATTTCACCTCTTTGGAGCTATTGGTGGCTTCTCCGGAGTGGTGGGGCTGGTGTCAGCCTCCCACTCTTTTGGGAAGTCCCAGCAGCCAGGAACGGCTTTACTGATTTTTTTTAGGGGGGTTTACTGGGAATTAAGTGTGAGTGGTGAGTGCACCAAGCGGGGGAGATGGGGTGGAGCCTCTGCTGAGATCACTGCAGCTTTTACTGCTGCCAGTGTGGAGGTGGGGAGCTGTGATGGGCACAGCTACCACTGAATAAATACCAAGTGTCAAACGGTGGCCAAATAAGCAGCGAGCTGAGCGTTTTGGGGTAGTGTTGGGAACTGCACAAGCGTGTGGCACAGGTACAGGAATCTGTTGTCTAGAGTGAAAGAAAAGGCCTCCTTGGCAGGTGTCTCCTGTAGCATTGGCAGGTTTTATTTATTTATTTTTATTCTTCCTGGATTATTGTTGTGCATTTGTATTGTCTCTAACCAAGAAGCAAAGAGTCTGTGGGTTAAACCCTTCCAAGTGCGTTGGGAGAGGGGAGGTGCCTGCCTGAATGTCCCGCTGGATGCCCCGGCTGACACTGCATGGAAGGAAGAAATTGCTGCCTGGGTACCTCCTTGATTACCAATGGTTGGAGCACATCTGTGAAGTAAGCCTTCTGGGCAAGCTGCTTTTGTCCTGATGGTGTTCCAGAAAGATAGGTTTGAGTTGGGTAGGATAAAATCAAGGCCAGGTTGGATGAGGCTTTGAGCAACCTGATCCAGGGTGGGAGTTGTCCTTGACCCTGGCAGGGGGTTGAAACTGGATGGGCTTTAAGGTCCCTTGCGACCCAAACCCTTCCATGATTCTGTGATTCTATGAAGATATCCCTCCCCTGGCACTCTCTGTCAGCCCACGGTTTAGGTTTGCCCCCTGAGCCGTGGAGGAGAGGCAAGATGCGCAGAGCCGTGTTGTGAAGAGGTTGCAGCCAGGCGTGCAATCCAAAATTTCACAATGTCCTCAGAAGTTGGGGCTGAGGTCCCCTCTGTGTTTTCCTGCATTGCCACAAGGGCACGTGGACCTTTTCTTCCCGTTGGTTGTGTCGCAGCAAGGTGACACTGCCAATGCTTTCCTGGCTAGGACAAAGCTGGACTTGAACGTGCGTTTGTGACCATCGCCACTGGACATTGGAGCCACCAAAGATGATCTGTGCCTAATGCAAGGAGATGGGCTTGGACAGGCTGATCTTTTGAGATCCCTTCCCACCTGGGCTGTTCCAATTCCCATCTGAGCCCATTGCAAGGTGCTGCAGCTGTAATCTCTTGCAGTGTTATCTTCGTTAGAGGCTAACCCAAGATTACCTTCTTGCCACAGACACACAAGCGAGGCTTGATATGTCCCGCAGACGGAAGTTGTGAGAAGACAGCAGGTCAGGGGAACGGTGTCTTGGCCCCACAGCCTCTCGTGATCGGGTTAGGGATGTGTGCACCTCCTTTTCTTTGCCAGGGTTGGGAGAGGCTGGGGGAGCAGAGGGGAAGATGATGAGTAGCAGAGCAGGGCAAATCATTGCCTTTGGGGTTGGAAAGGGTGTCAGGAGGCAGTAACGGAGTGGTATCTCACTGGGAGCATCTTGTCTGCGCTATTGTAGAAGCATTGCAGTGCGCTCTTTCGTGAACTTAACTAAGGGCCTGGTATATTAACTTTCTTCCTTCTTTCTTTTTAGGAGATGAATTAAAATGCAGCACACCACATGCACAGAGGACAGGATCTACCATGCACTGGAAAGATGTCTCCATGGGCTTAGCAGAGATGCTGTGTCCAGCAGATGGGCTGGTAGGTGACCTGTTAGCAATGAGCTTGTTGGCCACGAACCTGATCCCTGACAGCCTTGATGGGTCTCTATTCTTCTGTCTTTGCACAATCTACTGACCTAGATGGGCATCTGGGTAAGGGAGAGCTGCTGGTGCTATTGGAGGCTTGGAGGCCTCTTCTCCCTTCCAACATTCATAGTTAGATGTAGGATCCAACCCAGTCAGTGTTCTGAGTCTCTTGCCGTAGCAAGATGTACCAAGACACTGAACAAGTCATGTTAGGTCTCGCATAGGTAAAGCTCAGCAGGGAAGTTGTGTGTCTCGCCAGTTGTGTGTGTGTGATCCGGGGAGAGGAGGAATCTCTGTTCACCACAAGTAAAGACTCATTTGTGTTGTCAGCCGGCCTTTCCTTGCTTTCATGCCCACAGTCCTCAAACCCCATGGGTGTGATCTCTGCTGCATTGTCAGAAGCAAATGTGGAGATATTGTTATCGGCTTTATTTAAATCTCGATCAGATACTATGGTGGCTATAAAGATGTGAACCATGTTCAGAGGGCTGCAAAGGGATTTGGGATGGTGGTGATTTGGGAAGGCAAAACAGCAGTGAGAAGCAGTAATTTTTGAATGTAATCTTGATCTCTCTCCCTCACACCCACATTTGTAGGTCACAATTAAATCACTCCCAAAACAAAGAAATGAAATCAGTATAGGGGATGTGAGATCTGAATTTCCTTTTGTCTGTGCAGTTCTTCTTTCAGTCCCCACCACTTTTCCATTTACTTCTAAGTCAAGAAAGAGGTGCAAGCGTAATCCTACCCACTGCCAAATACTGGAATAATCCCTCTTGCTGTGCCTGCTTCCTTACACCCACTGGAGTGATGCCAGCTGCCCGTGGTGTAGCATCACCCCAGGCCTTGGTCCACACAAGCTTTGACCAGGACTCCTGGATCCTTTTGGTCTCACCATGTTCTGGGAAATAGGCCCTGAAGTGTGACCTACATTCCTGGTTCCTGGAAGCATGACCTTGTGTTTGGCACCGTTACAGTGTGTGTCCAAAGGAGCCCATCTCACCAAGCCGTTCATTGTGTGCCGCATAAACCACCCCTTCCTGTAATTATAATTAATCAATTCCTGTGTCACTCACAAGTTCTGCCCTTCTCTAATCCCAGCCTGTTAGCACTGATGTTTGTGTTAGGGTAGCCTTTAAAAAATAACTTCATAATTTTTCCGGCTCATTAGCAAAGACAGGGCTGTACGGGGCTGGGGTTGGGTGGCGATGGGCTCTGCTGGAAGCAGCTGTGCTGCCCAATGATTCCTCATCGCTAAGGATTCTCCCCCAGCTCCCCGCCTTGCTGGCTTTCATGTGGGTTTTGTGGGGTTTGGCAGAATGACCTGGCATTCCTGGGACAATCTCAGGCGTTTTACACATCAGAAAGTTCCCTTTCATCCAAAGCATTTGTGCTCTTGCCAGAGATCTCCAGCGTGACCAGGGAACCCCATTCCTGCAGGGCTTGGTGGATGTGGTGCTGTTAGCTCTGCTCTGCCCCAGCCTGGGGCAGCGCTTCTTGGCCGATGCCGTGGTGCGATGCCCTGTGGGCTCTCCAGCCCTGCTGACTTCTAACTTGCCCACTTTGAAGAGCTGCTGATTTTGCATCCTACCCCCTTGCCATCACAGTAGCAAGCATTTTGTTAGTGCAGTAGCATGCAAAGATTAGGGAAAACATTTCTTGCTGCACAGATCTACCCACACCCTTTAACCCTATTTGTTTTCAAAACAAGAGCAAAGATATTTTCTCTTTCTTCTGCAATCCCCCTATTACAAGCAAGAGCTTAATTCTTGCTGTCGTGCGTCAGATCCTGGATGGGCTCTGTTCCTCATACAGTTAGTGCATCCCTCCATCTGGTTCTTAACTGCACCGTGGCCTTCTCCTTCCTTGTTTTAACTTCTTATATCACTTCTATTTCCCAATTTATATGCTTGTCCCTCTTTTTTACCATTTCCGTACTTCAAAATAACACACGCCAAGTTGCAAGCCCTTTTTGGGCCGAGACCTTGTATTATATATATTATGTTCGTTTTTACATTGTTTAATGGTTTGTTCTTCCATGATAATTTTACACAAGGTTGCTCCAGAGCGGGTGAGTAATCGCTTCCGATGTGACGGTTTTCCCCCCACATAAGTGACTGAATAGCTGAGGTCGGTGAAGTCAGCAAAGAGGAGAAGTGTGAATGCTTTGGCCATCGCAGATTCATACGCTGGAGGAGCCGGTGGTTGGCTCTGGGGTCAAAACAGAAAATAATAGAATTACAGAGTCATGGAGTGGTTTAGGTTGGAAGGGACCTTAAAGCCCCTCCAGTCCCACCCCCCTGCCATGGGCAGGGACACCTCCCGTGGGATCAGGGGTTCCAAGCCCCATCCAACCTGGCCTTGAACCCCTCCAGGGATGGTGCAGCCACCCCTGCTCTGGGCAGCCTGATCCAGGGCCTCCCCATCCTCACAGTAAAACATTTCATCTCACGATGAGATCATTGAGATCTCATCTCAATCTCCCCTCTTTCAGCTGAAAAATATTCCCCCTCATCCTCTCCCTTGCACTCCCTGATCCAGAGCCCCTCCCCAGCTTCCCTGGAGCCCCTTTCAGTTCTGGAAGCTGCTCTAAGGTCTCTCCAGGCTGAACAACCCCAACTCTCTCAGCCTGTCCTCACATGGGAGGTGCTTCAGCCCTCAGATCATCTTCGTCACCTCTTTGCTCTGACAAATGCATGTCCAGAAATCTTTGCTGAACTCCAGCATTTATTCAAGGAACCAAATTAAAATTAATTGTCTCTGACTCACAGAAAAAAACTGTTAGAAAAGTGCTAGGAAACACAACCTGTGCCTCGTGGAGCCCCTCTTCAGAGAGTTTGTCTTCGTGTTGCTGGAGAGAGACGGTAGCTAGAACAGAGCGTGCTAAAGGAAGAAAATTTCTTGCTGCTGAGCAGTGAAATGGGAAACCTTCGTGAAGGAGAGTGGTGGGCTTGAGCTCAGCTGCTGGTGGTGCCAGGAACACAGTACTAGGGAGAAGGGCTGGAGATGGCAGCGGGTGTGGAGCTGCTGGGAGACTGTAGGGCAGCCTTCAGGGTCCCAGGGATGGGAACGAGCTGTCATGTCTCTGCCACGGGGTGAGTGGATCTGTGTCTCTGCGTGTGAGTTGGAGAGGATGAAGGATGCTGGTGAGGGAGGATGGTAAGGCCACTGATGAGCCAGAGAAGGAGAGGAAACTTTAATGATGCATCTTATGTGATGCTGATGGAGTTCAGTCTGCTCAGCTGTAACAAAGGGAAGCTTAAGAACCTGCTTGATTGTAGTCATCTAAGTACCTTCATAGGGAATAGAGAGGCATCTGGTGTGGGACCCTCCAGCTTAGTCACCAGGTAGCAAAATGCTGCATCTGAAAGACTTCCAACTTTAAGTGCAGAGTAAAGGTCTGCTGGTTACTAAACCTAGTGAACTTTAACCTTTGGCTTGATTTCTCCAGGCTTGTGGTGGATTTTCTTGTGGAAATCACTGCTCAGGCTGGGTGGCTGCAACCCCAGGAGACACCACCATGTCTCAGAGGGCTGCTTGGAAGTGGGAGCTGCGGGTTTGACTCTTGTGTGGTGCAGGATGCGTCCCAAGATGATGCTGTGGGGCTCTGCTGTGCCCTGTGCTTCAGGCATCTCCAACCCCCACGCTTACAAACTGCTGCGAGTCAGCCCTTCCTCTGGGCAGTCCCGTGGAGAAAACACCTTATTTTGATGAGGGCATAGTGGAAATGGTGGGAGTGGGTCTGGGCAAGTGAGGAAGTGGACAGAAAACTCTACTTTTTACCCCTCCAACTGTGTTGATTCTGATGGTGATGGGAGCTGATGCTCAGCCTGAGTGTGGGCAGCCAAGGCAGCTTGGGCATGTAGTATTTCTTCATTTTCCAACTTGACAGTTGACCCCTGTGAAGAGCAGCGGAGGGGAAATGTCAGCTACCGAGGTCGGAGAGGAGCTGCTCCGGGAGCTTGGTGCACTTCTCAGAACAGAAATCTCAAAGCCTCATCCTTCCGAGGCCGCCCACGGGGCCGCTGCCACCCCGCTCTCGGCACGCTGCTGGCATCTTTATCAACGCTGATAGCGATCAAAGCGAGAGTGTGCGCTGTGCCCAGGCTTCCTCCCAGTGCGGGGATCTTGGTGCAGCCTCTGCCCGGTGCTGGGTCTCTGCTTGGAGGCTTTGCTGTGGGTTTTGCTCTCCGAAGGGGGGTGTTTCTTCGGGTCTGTGTCGTGTTGGGCTCAGTCTGTGTGCTGTGTAGGATGCTGGGATGAGCACAGCTCAGTCCCACTTCTGCTGCGGTTTCATGTGTCGCTGCTCCAGCATCCCACTGCCAGGGCCACACTTTGAATCCTGGGTTTAGTTTTGGGCCCCTTGGTGCAAGAGATTGAGGGGCAGGAGCGCATCCAGAGGAATGGGGCTGGGGAGGGGGCTGGAGTACATAAGTTATGAGGAGCAGCTGAGGGACGTGGGACTGTTCAGCCTGGAGAAAAAGAGTCCGAGGGGAGATCTTATCGCTCTCTGCAGCTCCTGGAAAGGAGGTTGTGGTGAGGTGAGTGCGGGGCTCTTCTCCCAAGAAACAAGTGATAGGATGAGAGGAAATGTCCTGAAGTTGCACCAGGGGAGGTTCAGATTGGATATTAGAAAACATTTATGTACCGAGAGAGTGGAGAGGCACTGGCAGAGGCTGCCCAGGGCAGTGGTGGAGTCTCCATCCCTTGAGGGGTTCGAAAAGTGCGTATAGATAGTGCTCAGGGACATGGTTTAGCAGGCACTGTGGGGTTCGGCTGATGGCTGGACTGAATGAGCTTAGAAGTCTTTTCCAACCTTAATGATTCTGTGATTCTATGTGCACTGGGCTGCCTGTGTTGCTGGCCGATAAATCTGGCTCATTCTTCATGTAGAATGGAAAAATAAATAGCGCTAGGTTGCTGTCTTAGTGAAGTAACACCAGATGGATGAGCATGAGAGCAGGGTGGATGTAAGCAGGTTTTTTAGCTGTGGAGGTTCCTGCTGCCCTGCTGGGGGTCTCCGGTGCCTCTTGTTACAAATTCATAGGATTTAAGGGCTTGAAGGTGAAGTTCTGGTTTGTGCTGGCTGCACAAAGCTGACCTTGACACCTCTAGAGCCAGAGATCACCTCAAACCTCCTGCATGGACTGCTGTCCTTTGAGGCATTGAGCAGTTTGTGTGAGTGATTTTACTTCCCACCTCCCTTAGCCATTAGATGCTGCGAACCCTGCCTTGATATGCATTTAGCTAAGTGAGATGAAGCATTTCCCCACCAACACAGGAGAGAGTATAACATAGAGAGTATAACAGGGAGCGCAGCTCTGGCTTGCAGTGATGGCAGGGATCATCCCTGCACTCATGTTGAGGGACATCCTAGGGCATCCCTGAGCTGCACGCTCCATGCAGATTAGGGGCCTCCCTTGCATTTCGTAGTGAAGAATGTTTTTTTTTAGAATTAAAGAGCAAGTGCAAAGTCCAGGGAAAACTCGGTTCAAGGTTTCTCCATGCCCTTCGTGCGCACCCTACCGTATGTGAGAAGTTTTTTCCTCAGTGCTGGGGAGTGTCAAGGCATCGGCTTCCCACATCTACTTCTGCAGTAGGACCTGTGCTCTGATCCTGCCCTTTAGACACTTGGCAGATGTTTGATGGAGACAGAGCCAGCTGTATCCAGACCGACTGGGCCCCTCACCACAAAAAGGATGTTGAGGCTCTGGAGCGAGTCCAGAGAAGAGCAATGAAGCTGGTGAAGGGTCTGGAGAACAGGCCTTATGAGGAACGGCTGAGAGAGCTGGGGGTGTTTAGCCTGGAGAAGAGGAGGCTGAGGGTAGACCTCATTGCTCTCTCCAACTCCCTGAAAAGAGGTTGTGGAGAGGAGGGAGCTGGGCTCTTCTCCCAAGTGACAGGGGACAGGACAAGAGGGAATGGCCTCAAGCTCCTCCAGGGGAGGTTCAGGCTGGACATTAGGAAGAAATTTTTCACAGAAAGGGTCATTGGGCACTGGAACAGGCTGCCCAGGGAGGGGGTTGAGTCACCTTCCCTCATGCTGAGGGTCATGGTTTAGTATTTGATAGGAATGGTTGTACTCAATGATCCAGTGGGTCTTTTCCAACGTGGTGATTCTATGATTCTACCGTAGTCCACACCGAACAGGGAGGGTGCCCCGCATGGTCTGGCGCTGCTGGTTCTGAGCATACCTGGCAAAGTGGAGTGAACCCAGTTTGGACTTTGTGGTCAGTACTGCTCTGATCCATTGTAAGACACCGCTGCTGAGTTGTCCATGTGATCTGTGGCCTGACTCGGCATAGTGATGTGGTTCACCCTTGCAACTATCCAGCAGAGGAGCATGGGTTCGAGTGCACTGAGGCAGGACTGGCTGCAAATAAAGCTTTCTAGTGTTGCTTCCTCACCTGGCTGCAGCCTCTTCCTGGCCTGGAATAAACCAAATGCTCCTCTGCAGTTCATAGAGTTCCACAGGTGCTACCACAGCACCCAGCTGTGTTCCATGTGGACACAGAGGGATGGAGAGGGTGCTTGTAGGCAGGTGACTCCTTTCTGCCTTTAATGTCACCTGGGGGCTTTTGTTCCTGCCCTGCACATTAAGAGCATCACCTTCCATGTCCTCTTAGTCTGAATACAGGGGAGAGGGCTTCAGGGACTGATTTTGATCCCAGTGCTCAGAAAGTGGATGCTTGTGACCTGGACTGTGTGTGGAGGGAAGGGTATTCCCACCCAGGTCTGGATTCCCTTCCTGACTGATGCCTAGTGGTGCTTGACACTTCACTTTGCTGTATGGTCTTTGTTTATTGTGTCCAGGGTTTCCGAGCTGCGTTTTGTGCTTGCAACTATTTTTAGCAAGGATGCAGCTGTTCTGCTGCGTTTCTGGTTAATGCTGTTTTGCCAGATTTTGGAGCTCAGACGCTGGCAGCCTGCTCCCTCCCAGCACCCTTTGGCTTAATCCTAGGACAATCCCAGTGCCATGACCATGAGTTAAATGGAAATTCTGCTTATAGCTGTGTTATTCATATAGACACAGCTGCATCCCTGTGCTTCAGCTCATAGTTGCTTCTTCACCCAGCTCCTCCCTGGTGAAGAAGCCCAGAGCCTCTCCCTCTGCCCCATTCAGCGCAGAAGAACGCAGCGAGCCGCTGCCACCACAATTTCCTCCTACCTTTCTAGAAGTGAGAGGAAGGAAAGAGCCCGCGTGGTGCTGGGCTATTTGTATTTGTGGTTACGCTCGCGCAGGAAGTGGCGTTCTCCTCATCTGGCGATGCACCCTGACAGAGCTCAGCTCCGCTGCTTTCGCAGATCCTGCCCGGCACGGCTTCGCCCTGGGCAGCCACAGCAGGGCCAGGCTCTCATGGATCAAATAATCATAGAATCATTTGGTTGGAAGGGACCTTAAAGCCATTCCAGATCCACTTCCCCAGCTTTCCTGGAGCCCCTTTCAGTACTGGAAGCTGCTCTAAGGTCTCCCTGGAGGCTTCTCTTCTCTAGGCTGAGCAACCCCAACTCAGTCTGTCCTCATATGGGAGGTGCTCCAGCCCTCAGAGCATCTCTGTGGCCTCCTCTGGACTCACTGCAACAGCTCCATGTCCTCCCTGTGCTGAGGACTCCAGAACTAGATGCAGGGCTCCAGGTGGGGTCTCATCAGAGCAGACTAGAGCAGAGAATCCCCTCCCTCGCGCTGCTGTTTCCACAGCTTTGGGTGCAGCCCAGGACACAGCAAGCACCCATTGCTGGCTCATGTTGAGCTTCTCATCCTTCAGCACTCCAAGTCCTTCTCTTCAGAACTGCTTGCAAACCGTTCTCCCTGCAGTCTGGATTTGTCCTTGGTAATGCCCCAGCCCAGGTGCAGGACTTTGCACTTGGCCTTGTTGAACATCATGAATTCTCCCAGCCAAAGCAAGACAAGTTGTTTCATGGCACTACGTGAGCCTAACCACTTCTTGCCAAGGTCAGCAAAGCTCCTGGCAGCTCTGACTGCTTCTGCTGGATCGGTTGCTTTCTTGACATTCTCACAGGCATTTTTTTTTTTCCCTGGAGGATGTTGCACTCAGGGATAATATTGATTTGTTTGAGCCACCTGCCAGAGTCATCCTCAGCAGGACCATGGCTTTGTGCCATTGTGCTGGCTTGTTAAAGTGGCTCAAAGAACCACTGGAGCATCGCTGAATTACTGGGTAGCTGTGGCTGTGCCCTCTCTGACAAGATTGTAGAATCACAGAATGTCCCGAGTTGGAAGAGACCTGGAACGATCATCAAGTTCAACTCCTGGCCCTGCACCAGATAACCCCAACATTCACACTGTGGGGCTGAGGGTGTTGGCTAAACGCTTCTTGAATATTGTCAGGCTTGGCACCGTGACTGCTTCCTTGGGAGCTGTTCCAGTGCTCCACCACCCTCTAGGGAAATGACCTTCTCCTAATGTCCAACCTAACCCTCCCATGGCATCTTCTTGCCATTCCCTTGGGTCCTGTCATTGGTCACCAAAGAGAAGAGCTCAGCACCTGCTCCTCCTCTTGCCCTGGTGAGGAAGCTGTAACTATGATGAGATCTCCCCTCAGCCTCTTCTTCTCCAGGCTGAGCTGAATGTCACAGTCTAAGGTTGTGCTCTGGGTGCTGGCAAGCCCTGCTAGATGCCAGGGGTACCAGAAGCAAATAAAACATTGCAACTATAATTAAACAGCGATTTCATCTGAGCTTCTTGGAAACTTTCCAGCAGGCTCTTGCTTTGCTGGCAAATGGTGATTCATTGAAAGTAAAAAGTTGTGTGGCAGCTGAGGGGGGTTTCCTATGGGGAAAGGCTCCTGCCTTGTTAATTCAACTACAAATTTGGGCATAAAGCTACAGAAATAGTGTGTGTCTTGGTGAGCAAATACCTGTCAGCGATGTGGGCTATTTTTGCAACCTTAGCACTAGTTTTGCTTGTCCTGGCATCGTGCTGTTCCAGTTGGGCCACGGCAGACCTCTCTCCTGCTTTAAATTCATCTTGTTTAACACGTAGAAGGTGTGCAAAGGTATTCCATGGCATTTACCTGCCTGTGCGTCTGATGCATTTGTAGCCTCTGGAAATGATGTCTGAGGGAAGGAAGGTGTGACCTGGAGGTTTGTGATGAATATCGCTGTCCCCTTGCCAGCTCATGGCATTGTTTCTTCCTTGTTAGCTCCAGCACGCATGGGTTGGTGTTTGTTGTGTTTCTGTGCCACTTAATAGACTGCATGAGTGAAGAGTGGCTGGATTTAGACGTAGTTATCAGTCCTACTTCCCTGCAGCAAGGGATGCTCCGTTTCTCTCGGTTTTGCCTTTGGACTGAGCTTGGTAGAGCCCCTGTGCCAGCACCCCCTGAATCATGCTGTGTGCTCTGACTGAGCTGTGGGTGATGTCTGCACTGCATCCACTGCTGGTGAAAACATCCATTGTGGGATGAGGAGATGCAAACCTGGACCCTTCTTGGGTATTTGTTAGGTTGCTTGCTTGAAATTTCCCCATAACTTTTCTCTGCAGGGCTGTGTGCAGCGCCTGGGTGCCCGGGAGGGATGAGGAGATGCTGCTCTCTCCTTGCCCTGCAGGTCCCGGTCTGCTGGAGCTTGTGAGGGCCATGTCCTCCCCTGGGATGCAGGGCTGGGATGAATGGAGGCGCCTGGCAGCCTTCGCACAGGTCATTTCCTCTAGGACCATTTGGGAAGAGGCCCTGACTGCACAGAAACGCGGCAGGCAGCCTTGGGAAACACCTTGGGTCATTGTCACCAGATGGGCCCCAACAGCAAGAGGCAGATGTGTGGGGATGGAGGCCAGCGGGGTTTCAATCAGCTGGGGTTAAGGACTTTCCATCCTTTTGTATGGCAATTCTCCTCTTCTTTCAATCTGGCTCCTTGTGTGGTGGGATTTTAATGCATTTCATGAGAATTTGAAGGTGCTAAGAAATGGAATAAATGCTGGACAGGCTTAAGGATGCTGACGTGAGCTTGGATTGCCACAATGCTGACGTGATGGAGCATCTCCAGGTCCTGGGGAAGCTGGTCGGGGAGGATGCAGCGTCTTGGGTGGGATGCGGCTGGAGGATGATGGATGTGTGCCCAACAGGGAGCTGAGTTTTGCAGGGTCTCAGTGCATCTGGTGCCTTTGAGCCTGGGGGAAGCAGGCAAGGGGTCACAGCAGTGGGTTTGTAGTGCTCCGGCAGACTGAAGGTGGGCGCCCACCCATGCCGTGCACCTCCCTCTGGCCTCTGCAGCAGGTACTTGGCAGCACAGCGTGTCACCTACCCAGTCATGGGTGAGACCACAACTGTGCTTGGGTACAAAGCGATGCCGCTGGTATAAACATCATTTGGCAAGATTAGATCTGGCCAGAAGGAGGACAAGAGGATCTTTTCCTCTGCTGTGACCTGACACAGAGAGCAAACGCCTTTGCCCTGACCCCTTCCTGTTATTCATCCATCCCCTGACTTTCTTGAGCTGGGGCTGTGAGTGACGGTGGCTCTGTCTCCCCTGCAGCTGGGCTGTGTCTGAACTGCTGGAGCCTGCAGGAGCTGGTGAGCCGAGACGCTGGCAACTACCTCATCCTCGTGGAGAAGATCCTCAGCAAGACCAAAGAGGTGCGTTGGGGTGCTGCCAGGGAGGAGGGCTGCGGGCTCTCTTTGAGATGGTGTCAGCTTGCCCCACGTGGAGCTTTGAGGAGCTTGATGGGTGATTTTGGGTTGTGGGAAGTTATTGCTGGAGCTTGGAGGTGGGTGATGTGGGGTTGGTGGGTCTGAAACACTGGTGGGAGCAGCCCAGTGTATCCTGCTGGCTTTTAGCATATGAGAAGTGGAAAGGAAAATGCCGGCTCTGATATCCACTCTTCAGGCAGTGCTGTAAATCCACGAGGAAGGGTTTTGATTTCCCAGAGCACTCCTTGGCTCCACGCAGGGGTGGCCCAGGTCATAGGGCTGTGTGGATGGAGCTGGTCTTCCCCAGACCTTCCCCTGGTGTAAGCTGGGAGCTGCTAGTTCAAATCAGAGCCAATGGAGGGTTTCCTGCTGTTTTGGATGGAAACTGTGCTGCAGCTCTGCCGGGCTTCCTGCAGGGCCAGGAGCAGAGCTGGGACACTGGGGACCACGGGCAGGGTGTGCGCCAAGTAGCAGCCCAGCAGGTGACAGTCAGGTCAGGCACAATACAGAGGCGAAATGTCAGGGGGACTGAAGTGTCAGAGAAGATTGAGGCATTGTCAGCTAGGCAGGGTCACCTCAGGCTGCAGCTGGGAGGACCTCAGAGGAATCCCTTCATGTGGCAGGAAGTGTTGATGGGTTTCCTAAAGCCTCAGCATTGGGGTTCATGTGATCGGGTAAATGGTCCCTTTTATTTTTGGGATGGTCCAAGGGCTGGAGCACCTCCCATACAAGGATAGGCTGAGAGAGTTGGAGTTGTGTTTAGTCTGGAGAAGAGAAGGCTCCAGGGAGACCTTAGCACAGCGTTCAGTATTAGAAGGGGGCTCCAGAAAAGCTGGGGAGGGGCTCTTGATCAGGGAGTGCAGGGGAGAGGATGAGGAGGAACAGTTTTGAGCTGAAGGAGGGAGATTGAGATGAGATCTTGGGAAGAAATGTTTTACTGTGAGGGTGGGGAGGCCCTGGCCCAGGTTGCCCAGAGCAGGGGTGGCTGCCCCATCCCTGGAGGTGTTCAAAGATAGACTGGATGGGGCTTGGAGCAACCTGGTGCAGTGGGAGGCGTCCCTGTCCCTGGCAGGGGTTGGAACTGGGTGGGCTTTGAGGTCCCTTCCAACCCAAACCTTTCTATGGTTCTTTGAAAGGATTGTTTAGTTGCTAGGCTACAGAGCAGGTACAGGTTAAGATCAACATGATTCGGTTTAATCCCCTTTTTATTTAAAATGGCTAAACTGATCTTGTTGCAGATAGTGTTTATTACATTAGGATTTACCTAAGGGTTTACTGTACTTCGTGGTGTGGATGAGGAAGGGGAGACAGTGTCTGCAAGAGTAAGCTTGAGCCATCACCGTGTCCTTGGGTGAAATGATCTTGCTGGCAGTTGTTCTATTTTGCAAAGGCTGGGATAAAACCACATGGTCTGTACGGTGCTGCCGAGCTTTGCAAGCTGCTTGCAGGGGCTGGTCTGCCTGCCCACCTCTCCAAACTGCCTGCTTTGAGCCCCTGTCATAGAATTTTGTGCAGCCTGCAAGGATCAGGAGCACTGGAGGGCTGGGAGCTTGGCCAAATCTGGCTTCTTGAGGGTAAAGGCAGAGCGGCAGTCGGCGCTGATCTGTGTGTCCCATCAGTGTGGGTTACTGGGGCTTTAGGAGTTACTTTACCATAGTGACAAGGGAATCTTCTGGGGATGGGGATGCGATGGTGCGGATTGGGCTGTGCGGTCTGGGAGTCCTCAGCATCTCCAAGGATGCTCAGGTAGCTCTCATGGCAAGCAGCCCAGCTCATTCTTCCCTCGGGCTGTTTCCTCCAGGTGCAGGAGAAGTGCGACTACGATCTCGTCACGCCCCTCGCTCTGCTCTTCTACTCTGCGGTCCTGTATGTAAGTCCTGAGGCTGCTGTGCTGATTCCAGCCCTTGGGGAGACATGGGCACCACAGCCCTGGGGAGCTATGCTGGACGGTCACTAAAACAGAGATGACTTTTGTCTGAACCATCACTGCTTTGATCAGTTCATCTTAAAAAAACCCCAGATCTTGTTGAGATCTACAGGGATCAAGGCCAGGCGAACACTGCATAAGCTGAGAGGTGAAAAAAATGAGCATCGGAGGTTTTAATCTTTTTATTTAAAGATAGGCTGATCAGAAAGGGAGACAGACAATATCTCTGTGCAGGGAAGGCAAATGGTTTTTGTTACCCTTTATACTTGTGTGAGATATATAGGCAGCACTAATGAAAAGAAGTGGAGCCGTCACGGGAAATAGTTTTTTTTATTATTATTATTATTAGCACAATGCATCATTAACCCAAGGAAATCATTGCTGCCAGATCTTGCAGAAGCACAGGCTGCAACGCAATTCATCTGTATGGATCTGTGGCTGTTAAAAAGGGATTTATATATAGACTTTGGCACGTGATCCACAGGCAGGAGGTTGGAAGGTGAAGAGCGGATGAAGCTTTCTCGAAGCTGTGCCCAGTGGGGATGCTTTGACCCTTCCTTGGGAGAGGATGGGTGTCACGGGGTGAATCTCTGCTCCCATCCGCTCCTTCTCCTCCCACTTCCAGCTAAACCCTAGAGTTTTTGCACAGCGCTCAAGCATGGAGTGACAGGATGAGGGGGAATGGCTTTAAATTGGAAGGAGGAAGATTTAGATTAGACATTAGGAAGAAATTCTTCATGCTGAGGGTGGGGAGACCCTGGCCCAGGTTGCCCAGAGCAGTGGTAGTTGCCCCATCCCTGGAGGAGTTCAAGGCCGGGTTGGATGGGGCTTGGAGCCCCTGATCCAGTGGGAGGTGTCCCTGCCCGTGGCAGAGGCATGGAACTGGATCGTCTCTAAGGTCCCTTCCAACCCAAGCCATTCCATGATTCTAAGTGTCCTTGCTCCCTTTTTTAAACGGGTGTCCCTGTCCCCCACAGGCTCCCCACTTCCCGCCAGGTTCTGACTTGCTCCTGAAAGCTGCCAGCGTGTATCACAGCTTCCTGACCTGGCCTGTACCCTACTGTGACATTTTCCGTGAGCTGCTCACCTTCATCAGTGATGAGCTCAAGGCTCCTGGTAAGCTCTCCCACCTCACTCACTTTTCATGTCCTGCTGGCACTACTTTCCCAAAACACCTGCTGCCATGACCACCCTGTGCTTGTTCCCCTTGAGCGTGATGTCCACACTGGTGCATCCCAAACCTCAGCTTTTCCAGGAGGCAAGGACCTCTGCCCTCCATCGTCTGGATGATTTTCCCTGGTGGGCCAGCACAGGGTGAGACCAGATTCTTCTGGAGGAGCAGGGCAGGGTTGTGTTTTTCTTGGTTGCCTTGCGTGCAAGGTGGTGGGAGCATCCTAGGGAGTCCGAGGTCTGGACCAGTGTGCATTAGCAAATCATGTAGCTATTTCCTGGCTGCTTTTCAGTCTAAGGGTCTTTTCCGTGGCAAAGCACGTGCTGGTGGCTTCCACCCGGCCCTGTGCTTTGTTTGAGATGCTCAGTTTGAGATACTCAGTGGTGTAACTGGGGTGATGACAGTGGGTCCATTCATCGGCATCAAGGTGGCTGGAGCCTTCGAGCGTGCCCTTGTGTGGAGATTTCCATAGGGCTGAGAGACTCCCTGGCTCTTTCTTTACATCCAAGACACTACCTTGTGATACGGCTTTGGGCACATCTATCAGCAGCAGCAGCAGCGCTCCTCTTAATTAAAGGCTCCTCATCGATGTCCTGTTGTTCACAATGGAACAGCTCTTCCAATTATTTCTCAAAGGCATTTCTCCTAATCTTCCTGCCTTTTGGTAGCTTATGGGGGGCTGTTGTCACATGGAGCAGATTTCAGCCCTTGGTTAATCCTGCGCAGGACCATGGCAGTGAGATTGGCTCCGAGCGGGATGCAGGAGGCCTCAGATGGGTGCACAGGCTGTGGCTTAGGCTGGGGATGCTTCTTCTCATCCTCCAACCAAGCAGTTGCTTTGGAGAGCCCTGGCAGGGACGTGAAACACATGGTCTCTTGTCACGGCAACAAAGTCCTGTGGAGATGGGAGCTGATAGGTTCAGATGGGGTGAAAGATGCTTTCCAAGGAGCAAAAAGATTAAAAACCCCAGACTGTCTGCAGTGTTGATGCTGGACTGGGTGGTGATTTACCCCGGCTCAATGTTCCACCACCATAAATGGCTGTGGCCACCAGGTAAGGTCTGGCTGAGTTGGGCTTGTCCCTGTAAAAACTTTTGGTGCTGCCACAACTGCTCCGGGCAGCAGCTCAGCCACATCAGCACCGCAGTAGGAGACAAAGTCAGCGTCTGCAGTGATGCCACATCTCATGTCTTCTGCTCTCTTTGCCAGGGATCTCCTTCCAGAGGCTGGTGAGGACAGAGCAGGGGCTTCCTGTGAAGAACTACCAGAGCTCCACCGTGTAAGTGTGGCTGTGGGTGCTGCTGGTGCTACTCCAGAGCATCCCTACCATCTGACACTGCTTAAGCAGCAGTGGGGTTGCAGGAAGCAGCATTTCAAAGGGGTAGTGGTGGGAGCTGTTGAGAAGAGCTGGATAACTGGGCTGAGCTGTGGGAAGGGACGAGGAAAGTCCCTTTGAGGACCGTGGGCTCCCTATGTTGTTTATACTGCAGCGCTGCAGGACTGGGTGAAAGCATCTAGGGACAGCAAAGTCTGATCTCAGCACAGGTTGGAGAACAACCAGGAGATGCTTTGATTTGTGTGTTTGGGAGCCCCCACCCCGAAAGAGGGTCAGAAGCGAGTCTGTCCCAGTGCAACAATTAAGAAAGCCTTGCAGCTCTGAGCGCAGTCAGACTTTGCACTTTATTTGAGAGCTGAACCTTTCCTCCTGCCAGGGCACCTCATTTGTAAACAGGGAAATGAGCCCGGGTGGTGTCACCTTCCCCGCTGCAGTGCAAGCCCCAGGGACAGTCCTTCATGCACAGCCACCTCCACTTTGTGCAGGAGGGGTGTCCTGCTCTTTGGGCTTGTCTGCTCCTGCCACACAGCTCTGGATCTGCACCTGTATCCCGCCCAACTGCGCTGGCTCTGCTGTTGCTTTCCCAGTACAGCTCCCCTTCTCCACATGCTGATACTGGTGCAAGTGCAGCCACTGGTAACTTACAGCAGGATGGCTGTATTTGCATAAAAAGCCCTGAAAAACAGCACAGAGCTGTACACAAACTGAACCTTGGGCTTACTGAAAGTTTGTGCCCATTGCCTGAGCTTTCTAGAACCAAGCACACCAAAGCACATCCTTAATTCACAGCCGTTTTTGCTCGGTGAGGTGGGCTGCTTGCCCTGGGAAGTTGTGGATGGCCCCTCCCTGGAGGTGTTCAAGGCCAGGTTGGATGAGGCTGTGAGCCCTCTGATGCAGTGGGAGGTGTCCCTGCCCATGCCGGGGGTGTTGGAACTGGCTGGGCTTTCAGGTCCCTTCCAGTCCAAGCCATTCTGTGATTCTATGATTCTCTAGGCTGCAGGTTTGGGAAGTCAAAGCCTGTGGGTATTCATGTTGTGGTCAAGAGCAAAAATGCAGCTGAAGGATGTGGCTTTTCTCCTTAAAGCCCAGAAGTGATGTTCTAAGCCTCACCTTGCAGGGGGGAATATGTTTTGGGGGGCCCTCTCACTTTCTATTCTGCCATTCATCGTGCCTGCTGGGATATCCAGTTTGCACAACTGGATTGGAACTCTGTCTGGGGATGATGGAACAATTATTAGGCTGGTGATGTTGCTGATGTGGCAGGAGAGCTGGTGCCAGGGATGTGCTGAGGGGCTGGATGGAGAATACTCTTCTGTTCTTTGCTCCCTGCCCGTGGCTGGCTCTGGCACCCCTGCACAGCCTCGATCCGCTCTGGCTGCGACCAACGTGAGAAGATTCTGCCATCTAGTGTGTATTTGTCCAAGAGTTGGATGCCTCCAGCGCCCCAGCCTGGCTGCCCGGCCTAACCATTGTCCCCTTGTTCCCAGGACGGTGCTGCTGCTCAACCGCTCTGAGGTGCAGAGCGAGTTCCTCTCCATCGCTGAGAAGCTGAGCACCAGTGAGCACCCACAGCGTGCCACGCTCACCCTGCTCCTCGAGCACCTCTACCAGGCCAACTTTGGCACCGGCTGCGACCTGGACAGCCTGCACCACCTCCTGAAGGTAAGCTTGGAGAGCTTCACCCTTGGTGATGGCAGGATGCCATCGGGAGTGGTTTCATGCAGTTGGCTGGGGGATTTCCTTACCAAAATAACATTCGATTGGCAAAAGAAAACAAGTTTTGATAATGCGTCTTCCCCTTATCTCCTCAGGTTAGGCTTGAGGGCTACACTTCTGTTTGGTGATATGTGGTGGGGGGATGACTTGCCTTTTCCCATTTTCTCTACCCATAAGTGCAGAGAGGAAGAGCCTCTGGATTTGAAATGCAGCAGAAGTGTTCATTTGACCAAAGAAACATTTAATGTTGGTGTTGGGGTGGGTACAGACTTGTGAGGAAAACCCTTTAGGTGTGTCCAAACATGTTTTTTTTCTTTGTACAAATCTGGGGGGGACTTGAAGGGGTCAGGAGGAAGGGGAGGGAGATTTGCCCAGCAGCGTAGGTAGTGAAGGGGCTGGAGAACAGGCCTTATGAGGAACGGCTGAGAGAGATGGGATTGTTTAGCCTGGAGAAGAGGAGGCTGAGGGGAGACCTCATTGTTTTCTACAACTACCTGAAGGGAGGTTGTGGAGAGGAGGGAGCTGGGCTCTTCTCCCTAGTGACAGGGGACAGGACGAGAGGGAATGGCCTCAAGCTCCGCCACGGGAGGGTCAGGCTGGACATTAAGAAAAAATTTTACACAGAAAGGGTCATTGGGCACTGGAACAGGCTGCCCAGGGAGGTGGTTGTGTCACCTTCCCTGGAGGTGTTAAGGCACGGGTGGATGAGGTGCTAAGGGGCATGGGTTAGTGTTTGATAGGAATGGTTGGACTCGATGATCCGGTGGGTCTCTTCCAACCTGGTTATTCTGTGATTCTATGATTCTATGATCTTCCCCAAAGACCTGTGTGTTGTTGCCTCTGTGGAGGGACTCACTCAATCTCTCGCCTTGGCTCTGCTCCCCACAGTCCAAGACACTGGAAGAGCTCTCGGAGATCTATGCCAGTGCTGCCGACGCGCAGGAGATTGCAGCTGCCAGCAGTGACCCTGTCCAGGCCCGGGAGCGACTGCAGTCCATGCTGCGGGACATCGCCGGGGCTGCGTCCTTTCCTGCCATCGCAGGTGAGAATCCCCCCGTGCCCCAGTCTTGGCTTTTCTGCTGGTGCAGCCGCTGCAGCCATGATGAGCGTCCCTGTCCTGTGGGCACTGGGAGCATGGAACCCTCTTTTGTGCAAAGTTTCAACCTAGCACAACAACACCTATGACAAAGTAATCACTAACCCAGGCCCTATTTCATAACCATGTGATGAGCCAGGATTTGTTTTCATCTTTCATAGAATCATTAAGGTTGGAAAAGCCCTCTAAGTTCATCCAGTCCAACCATCAGCCCAACCCCACCGTGGCTGCTAAACCATGTCCTCAAGTGCCACATCTACAAGTATTTTGAACCCTTCTAGGGATGGAGACTCCGCCACAGCCCTGGGCAACAAAAACAGCCTTTGTGGGTGAGATGAAAACATTAAATCAGAAACCGATGGCAGCAATGCTGTCTGATGGCTCTTAGAGGGGTAAAATGCCATCTCGTCCCAATTGCATGACTTCATGGGAATGACCATAGAAACATCAGTATTCTGCATGACCTGAACTGCCCAGAACTCATGCATGGGGTGGGTGGCATCTCCCACCAGCCAGGAGAGCTGTCAGGAGCTGTATGGGAGTTCCCTGCAACCTAACTCCTCTCCCTCCTCTCTTCCCAGGTGAGGCTCAGCCCCGCAAGCTCCACACCATCCCCATCCCCGCCGCTCGCTGCTACACTTACAGCTGGGATCAGGATAACTTTGGTAAGCAGAGGTGGTCCCCAATCCGTCCTAGTGAGACCACAGCCCTGTGCTCACTATCACAGGGATCGCTGAGCAGTGTTTCACTTCAGCTGGGGCTGCCACGTGCAGCCGGGTGCAGGATGCAACCTGTGGCTGGAGCCTGAAAGAGCCAACGGTTGGTGTTGGAGAAGGAGATGGATGGGAGAGGATCCCATCATGACCCAAGCAAAGCGCTCATCCTAGCAGCGGGCACAAGACACTGGTAGCCCCAAAACATGTGTTGACAGAGATCAATCATATAGAACTTAATCTCCTGAGCAAAATCATAGCTTGCATTAAGATGGAAGAGGTTTGTTGTGTGCAAACCCATGGGGAGACGGGTGGGATAGAGAGCTTGTTTGGTAAAAAGCTTCTCTGCAAGAAGTAAACCTTGCTTGTGCTCTGGAAATAATTGCAGCTAGAAAAGCCTGGCCACACTAAGTTGTCAGAGCATTGTGGGGTTGAGATCCCTCAGACGTTACAGCTCTTCTCCCACCTGCAGCAGGGAAGGCCGAGAAGCAGAGGCCTTTGCCATCCTTGCAACCCAAACGCAGCAGTTTTGCAGGGGAAGCAGCAGGTTCTCCTTCTGCTGAGCTGGTCTCTCTGGCTTCCTCATTCCTGGAAGACTCTTTCTGTTCCCGTGAAGGTTTAGTGGTTGTTTCCTGCTGGCCCCAGCAGCCTGGAGAAGAGCTCTGGCCTGGGCTTTGCAGTGAGTCACAGAATCATTAAAGTTGGAAAGGACCTCTAAGCTCATCAAGTCCTTCCATCAGCCCAACTCCACTAAACCATGTCCTGAAGTGTCATGACCACATGCTTTTTGAACCCCTCCAGGGATGGAGACTCCTCCATTGCCCTGGGCAGCCTCTGCCAGGGCTTCATCACTCTTTCAATAAATAAATATTTCCTAATATACAATCTAACTCTCCTGAAACAACTTGAGGCCATTTCCTCTCATCCTATCACTTGTAACTTGGAAGAAGAGCCCAACACCCACCTCACCACAACCTCCTTTCAGGGAGCTGCAGAGAGTGATGAGGTCCCCCCTCAGCCTTCTCTTTGCCAGGTTGAACAACCCCAGCCTTGCCAAGTCCACCCTTACTGGGAGGCCTAATGATCTGGGGTTTGATTAGCCAAATGCCTTGCTTTCCTCCTGCCCTCTGGTTAAACCTGGATTGGGTGTGAGTGCATTATGAAATCTGTGTAGGAAGGAAGCAAAACCCCAAATGGGGTTTGCCTTTTGAGAACCCAAAGAGAACGTGGCTTCAAGGAGAGAAACATGTTTTGTGTTGCATTGCATCTGAGTGCCTTATGGAAATCTAAAATCATCCAGTAGCTTTTCAGCTTCTTGTTTGAAGCCATGCAGGATCAAAGGCAACATTGGTCGTGCTGTAGTAGAGTTGTTGCCTGGGCTCATCACATTTCCAGTGGTTATGCTGGAGCCTGTGCCAGACACGATTTCCCTCTGGGTGCCTTTCAGATATCCTCAATGATGTCCTCAGCAAAGAGTGTAGCGTTGCTGAGCCCATGGCCTCGGAGAATGAGGAGGACGATGAAGAGGAGGAGGAGGAGGTGGAAACTGATGGCTGTTCCCCTGAGCGGGACTCGCTACTTGCCCCAATCTGTGCTATTTCGAAGGACTCTGTGTACTCAGCGCTGTCAGAAGAGGGATCCAAGTCCTCACGAGTGTCCCTCTTCACCACCTCCAAGGACTCCATCTCAGAGCTGACAGTGGTCTCCAGAAAGTCCTTGAAGTCGTTTGTCTCCAGCCTGAGGGACTGCATGGACAGTGGGTACGCGGAGGACAGCGATGAGAGCTCCCTGGACATGGTGGGGAGGCCAGAGCTGAAGGTAGAGAAGACCCATCACAAATACAGACACACACTGACCAACAAGATCTACAAACTGTTCAAGAGCAAAAGCCAACTGGTCTTGAGGAGGGACCTGAAGGACTGCCCGGATGCAGGCTCGCTCTCACTGCCCCTCCGCCGGGCTGAGAGCCTGTGCACCCCCCAGGCCAAGCACCGCATCCTGGCACGCTCCCGGCGCGCTCACTCGCTGCCGCAGCACGTGCTGAGCCAGCGGCTGCCAGCCCCGCTTGCCGCGCAGCACCTCAGCCTCCACCGACGGCCCTACCTCAGCTATGATGAGGACACTAAGGTGTCCACGCTGCGCGTTGTGGTCTTTGGCTCTGACCGCATCTCAGGGAAAGTGGCCCGAGCATACAGCAACCTCAGGTGAGCCAAGCATTGTGGGTCACTCAGCTGCAGATCCCTGGCCTTGCTGTGGGACACCTTGGAGGGCTTGTCTCACCCAGCCCTCTCCTGCCTTCTTCTAGGCTCAAGGAGAGCACCTGCCCCTCACTGACAAGGTACTTCAAACTGCAGTTTTTCTACGTTCCTGTGAAGAGAAACTGCTTGGCTCCATCAATCCCACTGATGCATCCCTCTCCATCCCTGGGGGACCCACAGCTCCGGGTTTCAGCGCAGGCGGTAGGTGTCCTGCTTGCCGTGGGGCTCACGGTGCCACCAGTGCTCTGCTTGGCCCCCAGAGGGGTGGGTGAGGAGGCAGGTTGAGAGCATTGACGTCTCTTCCCCTAGCCCCAAGCGTGGGGTGAGGAGCCTGGGGGAAAGCCCAGCATGACCCCAGTGTGTCCGGTTTCAGGATCCTACCTTGGCTGGGATGGAGAGCAGCACCAACGACATCTCCCACTACATCGGCATGTTGGACCCATGGTACGAGCGCAACGTTCTTGGGCTGATGAACCTGCCCATGGATGTCCTGTGTCAGGTGTGTGCTTACCAGCTGGAAGAGCTTGGTGTCCCCATCCCCTGATGTAATAAGGGAGCTGAGCAAAAAGCTTCTGCTTAGCACTGGGCCACCATGATCCTGTGCAACAAGTTATTCTACATGGACAGAAGGATGGAGATGTGTGGTCAGGAGGAGGGTTTCTATCCCTGGGAGGGTGAGATGGGCACCGGCCTGTGGGAACCACATACCATGTCAGGGTTGTCACTCATCCTCTTGCCATAGTCTGCCAAGCCGGAGGCTGAGCCCCAGGAGGACTTGCAGGAGCAACTGCCCATCCTGGCTGACATGATCCTCTACTACTGCCGCTTTGCCACGCGCCCAGTTCTGCTGCAGCTCTACCAGACAGAGGTAGGTGAAGAGGCTCAGCGCTGTCTTGGCAAGGAGGGGAGGAGGGTGTTCTGCTTGTGCCATGAGCTGGGAACCTGCCCGTGAGGTGGATGGCACAGCCTCCACGTGCTGGTAAGGCTGAGCTTGGCCTCCTCTTGTTCCCTGGGTGCACATGAGCTACCAGCGCTTTGGCTGATGCTCCTGGCACAGGGATTGAGAGTGTGCAGGTCCTGCCCAAACAATTCTCAAGTCACACGAGCAATTTTCCATCAAAATACCTTTCCCCTTGCTAGAAGTGCTGACAGGTTATTCAGATTGCTGGAAGTCCCTCCAGCGCCCTGCTTTTCGAACCAAGCCTCTCCATGAAGCCTATTTTCCGCACCTCACTGCATGCACGGGGCAGACGTGGTGAATCTGTGGCTACAACAAATGCTTTGGTGCTGTGGCGCAGGACCGGCTTCAGTGGTATCTGCTGTCCATGGGGTTTGTCACGCAAAGCGATTCCCAGACCCTGCAGTTGGGCTCACCGTGGGTTTTGTTTTCAATGGTTTGGGGCGTTTAAGCAGCTTTTGGGTTGTGTTGCTTGCGGGAAGTTGGTTAAAACATTGGAAGTGCAGCTAAAGACAAGTCCCACCCAAGGGAGTGGTCAAAAGGTGTATTTTTAAAACATGAAAGGGTTTCCCAAACTGACCTGTTACCTATAGAAAGGAGTGAGGGGTGAATGTTGCCTTGCTGAGTCTGCTCACCACCACATCTCCTCTCTTCTCCCCATGGCAGCTCACCTTCATTGGGGGAGAAAAGATGACTGAAGTCTTCATCCACTCCCTTGAGCTGGGCCACTCAGCAGCCACGCGAGCCATCAAAGCTTCAGGTCTGTAGCTGTTTCTGCATCTGCAGCCTCAGGGTGGAGGTCTGCAAACCACTGGGCTGGGAGATAAGGTTGCCCAGGGAAGCGGTGGCTGCCCCATCCCTGGAGGTGTTCAAAGATAGACTGGGTGGGGCTTCAAGCCCCCTGATGCAGTGGGAGGTGTCCCTGCCCATGGCAGGGGGTTTGGAACTGGCTGGGCTTTGAGGTCACTTCCAACCCAAACCATTCTGTAATTCTAATATAAATGGAAAGAGAGACTAGAGGGAGCATGGGCTGTGAGATGTGTCTGAGCCCAGGCTGCATCATGAGCAAAGATCCAAACATATTTTCACAAATTTGGAAGTGATCCATCATAGTCCTTGCATTCTTCTTCAGGAGCAAAGTTGTGGCAATGCCTTGCTGTTTTTACTGCTGTTAACTCTAAAACATGTTTGGAATAACACAGCTTCAAGCCATTTCTTTCCTTTCATCAGCACCTGGCAGCTCTTCACCTTTCCTTTTGCTGCTTTCTGTTTGTACTTTGTTCAAGAGTGTCATTTATAAAACCATTCTTTCCATTTCCTTAGTTTACCAGGCAAAGCAGGGTTACTCCATGTGCTTGGAGCCTTCCTGAAAGGGAGGTCCCTGAGTTTTTACACCAGGAACTAATACAGAGGAGACCCTGAAGATGATCCGAGGGCTGAAGCACCTCTCATACAAGGACAGGCTGAGAGAGTTGCGGTTGTTCAGCCTGGAGAAGAGAAGGCTCCAGGGAGACTTAGAGTAGCTTCCAGTACTGAAAGGAGCTTCAGGAAAGCTGGGGAGGAATATTTTACAAGGGTGTGGAGTGATAGAACAAGGGGGAATGGTTTTAAGCTGAAAGAGGAAAGATTGAGATGAGATCTTAGGGAGAAATGTTTTGCTGTGAGGGAGGGGAGGCCCTGGCCCAGGTTGCCCAGAGCAGTGGTGGCTGCCCCATCCCTGGAGGTGTTCAAGGCCAGGTTGGATGGGGCTTGGAGTGACCTGATCCAGTGGGAGGTGTCCCTGCCCATGGCAGGGAGTGGAACTGGATGGGCTCTTCCAACCCAGACTATTCTGTGATTCTATAATTCTGTGATGAATTGATAAAATTGTTAGAGACAAGAAGCAATGGCAGAAGCATCTGCCGTCAGCGTGGTCTCCAGCTCTCCTGGGTATCAGGGAGAACGTGCTGTCTGGTACAGTACAGCTCTCAGAGGCATCTCGTGGCCAACCCATAATACTGCATTTAAACACATTGCTTTATTCTCTTAACTCTTTGTTTTTCTGTGATCTCACCTTGGCTTCCTAAACAGAGCTCATAAAACATCCCCCAAATGGAGTGTCACCACCCCACTCCCCAAAACACAACCTTGGCCAGGACCGCTTCCCAGTAACCCATGAAACCTCCAGTCCTTCTGTCTCTGGGTTTCCTTTCGCTGGGTTGTGTGGCAGCACCCACTACAGGTGCAAAAAATTCTCCAGGCAAACAAACCAATGAGTAAATGTGAATCAGTACACGCTGATATGCGCTGGATCATAAAAGGCCCCTGTGTGACGTGTGCTCCTTGTTTCGTGCAGGTCCAGGCAGCAAAAGGCTGGGCATAGATGGTGAAAGAGAAGCAATCCCACTAACACTACAGATTGCCTACAGCAAGGTGAGGGCACGGGGCTCGCAAAGAGAGAAATGGGGCAGAAAACCACTTCAGTGCTGAGCAAACACATCTCTACTGGGGGCCAAGAGAGGCAAACGTGGACAGACTGCTGGAGGAGCCCAAATCCAAGCCCAGAGGAGTCCAAATCCAAGCCTGGATGAGCCAAACTCAACTAATTGTCTACTTACTGGCTTACCACTCCTGTTCAACCCTGTAAAATAGGAAATGTGCAGCCTGTCCCCATAGACTGGATGTGAACTTGATGCTGCTTTACACTGGTGGACTTTGTTTCCAGGGAGCAATCTTCTGCTGGTCACAGAAGTCCTCCTGTTGTTGATTCCTCTGCAGTTATTTAGCGTTACGACTGGGCAATTTTTTCGTAAATCCAAGTTTAAATGATTTTTAATGCCTATTCAGACTTTACCGGTGCCACTCCAGGTAAATCCAGATCTGAGCTTCTCCATCCAGATGGTTTAGGAGTGGGAATTAGAGTAACATCAGCCTGGAGCATGGCATCTGCACTTTGGTCACAACCCCGTGCAGCTCCAGGCTTGGGGAAGAGCAGCTGGGGAGCTTCCTAGTGGAAAAGGACCTGGGGTGCTGGTCAACAGCAGCTGAACATGAGCCAGCAGTGGCCCAGGTGACCAAGAAGGCCAACAGCATCCTGGCTTGGATCAGCTGTGGGGTGGCCAGCAGGAGCAGGGAAGGGGTTGTCCCCCTGCACTTGGTGCTGGTGAGGCCACACCTCGAATCCTGAGCTCAGTTTTGGTCCCTTCACTGGGGGAAGGACATTGAGGAGCTGGAGCATGTCCAGAGAAGGGAATGGAGCTGGGAAAGGGTCTGAAGCCCAGGGGTAATGGGAGTAGCTGAGGGAACTGGGGAAGTTTAGTCTGGAGGAGACTGAGGGGAGACGTCATAACTCTCTGCAGCTCTTGGAAAGAAGATTGTGATTAGGTGGTTGCTGGTCTCTTCTCCCAAGTAAGAAGCAATAGAATGAGATGAAATGGCCTCAAGTTGTGCCAGGGGAGGTTTATATTGGATATTAGGAAAAATTTCTTCATCAAAAAGGTTGTCAAGCATTGGAAGAGACTGCTCAGTGAAATGGTGGAGTCTCCATCCCTGGAGGGTTTTAAAAGGATTTTAGGTGAGGTGCTTAGGGACATGGTTTAGCAGTGGCATTCGCAGTTTTAGGTTTACAGCTGGACTCATTGGTCTTAAAGGTCTCCAACAATAATGATTCTGTAATTCTATCTCATGGTTTTCTGTTGGTCCCTGCAGACAGCCGTCAGCGGAAGAAGTCACTGGAATGATGTTGAGAAGGTCTGCACATCCATCAACCTTAGCAAAGCCTGCAAGAAGCATGAAGAACTAGGTGAGTAGAGATGATTTTTGTGGCTTTGCATGGGGAACAGTGGGAGGAACTGGGGGAGTGAAGGGACAGTGTGGATTGTCTAGCTGGAGCAAATGCAGGATGTGTGAGTGCAGGAGATATATAGGGGTGCCTGGTGTTCCCTGGGGCATACTGCAGTCCTTGGCTATCCTTAGCACCACATCAGGACTGAAGGGCATTTGGGTCCAGAGGAGGCCATGAAGATGACCTGAGGTCTGGAGCACCTCTGCTATGAGGACAGGCTGAGACAGTTGAGGTTGTTCAGCCTAAAGAAGAGAAGGCTCTGGGGAGACCTTAGAGCAGCCTCCAGTACTGAAAGGGGCTCTAAGAAAGCTGGGGAGGAGGAGGCCCTTTTGCAAGGGCCTGGAGTGATAGGACAAGGGCGAATGGCTTTGCGTTAGAAGAGGGAAGATTTAGATTGGACATTAGGAAGAAATTCTTCATGATGGGAGTGGTTAGGTCCTGGCCCAAGTTGCCCATAATAGTCGCAGCTGCCCCATCCCTGGAGGTGTTCAAGGCCAGGTTGGATGGGATTTGAGCAACCTGACCCAGTGGGAGGTGTTCCTGCCCATGGCAGGGGGCTAGAACTGGATGACCTATAAGGTCCCTTTCAACCCAAACCATTCTATGATGTCCCACTGTCCTAAAGCTTCCAGCCAGGGAAACGGGATGTCCGCTAAGGATGGGGCTGGGATGGTTCAAATAGCAGGATGATCGCTGGAGAGTAGTGCTTTACAGAATAACGCTTGTCTAGTAAGGAGAAGAGACAGGTAGAACCACTGTTAAATAAAGTGGGACCAAAGGAGAGGGTGCTTGCCTGGCTGTCTGCAGCAGCTGTTCCTCGAAGGCAGCCTTCGTCAGGCTCTCACTGACTAGGAGCTTCAGCCTGGTTTCATTCCTGTAGCTCAGAGGCAGCTGGCTGCCACAGGGATTTGCTTCATAGTCTTTTTTCTAATCAGATTTCCAATGGGGTATTAATAAGGCTTTGAGCCTTTTAAAAACAGCAAGACTTCTGGTTTGTGTGTGTATCTAGAAGCAACACCTGTCCATTCTTGCTTAACAAGTGCTGGATTTGCAATCAGACCCCCAGATCTGAGTAAACAGGGTTTTTTAGTTCCTTTTTCTTCATGTGATTTGTGCCTGGCGTTTGTGTGGTTTGTGAGGGGAGCAGTTGTGAGTTGATCTACCAAATAGGAGACGTGTCCTATGTGCCCCATGGAGCTCAACCTAGACCTCTGTCCCTCCTGTCACTGCCCCATCCCTGAAGCTATGCAGACAACCCTGGAAAAAATGGAGGAATTAATTTCTCTCCTCTTCCATAATCTGAATTGGATGTTTCTGTGCTAGTTCAGGAGCTTCCCTTGTGCTGCCAAGGGTTTGCCTCAGGGGGTGTCCTCGGCTCTGTGCTGGGGAGAAGCTTGTTCATCAATCTCCTTCATTCCAGGAGAAACTAGTTCCTCCTCATTGTCTCCGTTGGTTTTCACATTTCAGCAGTTTGACCACAGGATGTCACTGTAATTCCAGACACGAAAGAGCATCTCCACTTGGACTGCAGGGAAGACCATGGTGGCAGAGCTGGAATATACTCATGATGATGTTTTTTCTTCTGTTTAGAATCACCATAGAACAGTTTGGGTCAGAAGGGACCTCAAAGCCCATCCACTTCCCACCCCCTGCCATGGGCAGGGACACCTCCCACTTGGATCAGAGTGCTTAAAGTATCATCCAACCTCCTAGGTGCAAAAATAGTTAAATGCCCTTTTTTTTGCTGTGTTTGGAAAGCAGCTGGATATCACAGAGGATGTTTACTTCTGTGTCTCTGATGGCTTTCTTTCCGTGTGGGTTAGCATGAGGGAAGGAAAGCTAGAACTGCACTGCATTTCTCCCACAGTGGGGTCCTGCTGGGAGCCACTGGCTCTGGGACACTTTGAGGGGTGGAGAGACCATTTGGTTTCCCATCAGTGGCCCAGAAGCCCCAAGTGACATCAGATTTCTTTTGTTACAGCCTCCAAGACAGAGTGTCTCAACTTAACCATGACGGAGGTGGTCAAAAGGCAAAACTCCAAATCCAAAAAGAGTTTCAATCAGGTAACTCAAAGCATGGTACTTTTACGTTTGGTAACAGGAGCTCAGCCTGACTCAGCTGGGAGGGAAGCCGGGCAGGAGAGAGTTGCTCCTTGGGGGATCCATTTGCTGTTGGCCACCAGGCCTGCCTTAGGCATGCCCAGCTCCTCTACTCCCTTTCCCTGCACAGGGAAATGCACTGAGCCTGTCAGCAAACTCACTCAGACTCTTTCTACCAGCAGATCAGTGTGTCCCAAATCAAAGTAGACAAGGTCCAGATCATCGGTGTCCAGTGCTCCTTTGCCGTCTGCCTGGACCAGGATGAGCAGAAGATCCTGCAGAGTGTAACCAGGTAGGAGCTGGGATGTTGCCGGCTGCCTGCTGCAGTCAGCAGCTCCTGGGATGGTGCATCCTTCGTGTAAGGACTTGTCTATGAAATGTGGGAGGCCATCCACAAGGAACAAGATCCTGAACACCATGGTGGATCTATACCGGCTGCTCAAGTTGGGGGGTGTAGATCCAAGCTCTATAGCGCACCTGAGCTCAGGTGGGTTGGATGGTCCTGCTCAGACCCCAGCAATAGGGTCCCTTCATGACTGCCACAGAGTAAAGGATGAGGATGGTCCCCAGTCAACCGTTCAACTCTGGAAAGACAGAAGAGTCTTTCAGCAAGACTAGTCACAAGCCAGAGGGAAGCTTATGCAACGTAGATGAGGTATTTGGAGAGCAATGAGCGTATGAGCAGAGCCTTCAACTTCTAAACCTCCTTTGGGTTCTCCACCACCTTTGGCATACCCATTGCAGAAGAAACCCGTGATCTTCATGAGAGAAACTAGGGTAGGGCAAAAATTGTTCATTTGAATGTTCATCCATCAGTTGTGTCCCCAGGTTTCCTCAGGTGATGGACTTTGAACACTCACTGTAGGCAACATAACTCCATGAGAGATCACACCAGTTCATCTTAAAAATGTGCAGTCATTTTGATTTCTTCCTCAGAACACAGAAATCTTCAAGGTTATGCTGCCTCAAATGCAAAAAGATTTTGGATCTTATTTCTTATAAGAAATAACTGGTTTACTTGTCTGTTGTGCAGGTTGAGGGGCTAGTGGGAGAGTTTGATGCACACGATGGAAAAGGAACTGTTTCCCTCTAGGGTGTTTGCACTCTAAGAGTGCAAAAGTGCTTGTTTTCCCTAATGAGTTTCAGAAATTACTCTTTGTGGATGCTTCTGCTCTAGGTCCCAGTCTGAGCCAGCTTAAAGACCTGAACTCTCAGCACGTGCTCTGGTTCTGTTAAAACCTGCACTGATTCCTGTTCATTTGCAGATATTTCTGCTGTACTCGAGGACTGTGATCCTCAGCCACACACATTACTTATAGCTTGGTTTCTTTTTGTTCCCCTGCAGGTGTGAGATCTCTGTGTGCTACAAACCCAGGGACAGCAATCTCTTTGCACTGAGAGGGTCCTCTCTGCCTTCCCAGGACCCCTCTGAGTTTCATTCTCTCCTGTGTTTACCCATTGCCACCTTCAGTGGAGCACTGCCGTAGAAGAATCTTACGTCTTCTCAGGCCAGACTTTCATCCAACACCAGCAGAGTCTCAGGAAAAGGAAGATAACGCTTCTCCTTTGGGATGGAGACCCATCTGTTGTTGTCCAAGATATCCTGCAACCTAAAGCATTGGCATGGTGGCTAAGCTGCTCCTGGTCTGGGCTTAGCTCATCCTTGGGCAATGGAAACACTGGTGGTGTATCTCTCAGGGTTCCTCAGCAACGGGAGGAAAGTGGTTTCCTTGAGATCTCCACTTGGTTCAGCAGATTGCCAACACCTGGATTGAGAAGGCAAGGCAAGGACAGTGGTATTTTCCTGCCAGCAAATGGTGTGGTGGCTGTAATTGACAGTGACTGCAAGGGCAGTGTGATCTGGAGGGAGCTCACAGGGAACATTTTGGAGGATGAATGTCCTTGGCTGAGTGGCGGTAGGTGGCTGTCAGTGCACATGGACTTGTAGCCTACCCAACTGAAGTCATGGTGGCATTTCACCTGTAACAGTTTGAGGATGCTCAGGGTGGTTCTTTCAAGATGTGGACAGGCTTTCTCAATGCTTCCTTTGAATTATGAAGGTTGAGTGTCTTGCACAGAAGCAGCGCAGAGTAGAGCAACCCAGCTGAGCCCCAGAAACACCGCAGCATGGGTCATAGACTGCTATTGGTGTCCCAGTCAGTTCAGTGCAATAGGCCATACCAGGGCATGGACACCTTGTCATGGATACATGCGTTTACTGTAAATCCAGGACCTGCAGAAGGTGAACTTCAGTTTCTGTAGAAGTTCAGTGCACACCCGTGAGATGTACTCCCTGTTCAGCCCATGTTCTTGCACCCTACTCCCCAACGCTGTATGTGAGAGACATCCCAGAGACCGAATCCTCAATAGTAGCTTGAAATATGGCATGATCCATGCTCATACTCCCAGTGACGCACTAGGGAAACCACTAGGATTGCCTTAAGCTCACCTGAAGAGGCAGCTTTGCTAGAGAAGGACCCAGCACCAAAAACACTAGTGACACTCGCAAGTGGCGATAAGATTTGAGATTTCCCCTCCCCTGCAAAGAGGCTTTATGCCTCTTCTTTCTCTCTGCAAGGCTGTAGGTACAGAAAGGTGCAATAGTTGGGGGTGGTTAGAGGTGATCTGACCCCGGGAGCAAAAAATGAGGCTGGAGAAGCCTTGCCTGGTTTCATAGCCCTCAAGCTCTTTCTCAGTAGGTTTTGATGATTGCACTAATGATAACAGGCAGAAGAGCAGGTTGTCTGCTGCAGGCTACAAGGATCTTAATGTCAAGGACACGTGCTCCCTGGAAAATCTCTGGAAGGGGCTGCTGGCAGGCTGCAGGGCTCAGCTACAGTGTGATCAGTTCAGTGTGGGTCCCTTGATCCTCCAGGAAACGGGATCTGATCAGCAAGTAACACCAGTTAGAACAAGGTTGGGCACCACAGCGAAGGGCTGGTGGCACTGCAGCAGGGTCATTTGGGGTTAAATCTTTCGGGAAAAGGACCAGAGCCCCTGGGCGTGTCAGCTATCTCAGAGGAGCCTGGGTCAGGTTTGTCTGCTGAAATCTTCTACATCCCTCCTGGAGTGTTTTGGGGATCCTTCCTGTGCTGGCAACTCTTGTGCTGTCCCCCCTGCCTCTGTTGTGTGGGAACAGCTTGCTCTGGGCCCAGTGCTGAACATCTCAGGTTAAGAAGGTACCAGCTGGCTCTTTGGTGTCCACAGCAGCTCTGGATGCAGCTTCTGCCAATGGCTAGAGATGAGCAAACTCAAGACGTGAACATGTTCCCGAGGCCCCTGCGCTTCATCCTTTTACTTGAATAAACCATCCCAAGGATGGTGTTCTCATTTGGACTCAAAGAAAAGACCCTTGTGCAGGGCGAAGCATCACTTGAACATATGTAGGCACTCTGGCTCCACCATGACGCAAAGCCGGCTTGGACTCCCAGCAAAGACCCACCTGCCCTGGCCACGTGCCGACTCCAGGAGCATCCATTGTTTCCTGTGTGCATGGAGCAGCGTCGTTCCCTTGCTCATAAAACAGACTCAACAAGGACACCAAGACACTGCCACGTCGTGGTGGGCTGTCCCTTCTCTCACGGGCTGCCTGTGGGGCGATGTGGGAACATACACGGAGGTCACTGCTGTGCACTTCTGCACATCAGTATTTTAAGTCCAACAGGCTCCAGGAATTGGGAGCAGATTTTAATAGCTCTTTCCACACACTTGGTAAAAGTTTTCCCACTGACTTTTCATTTCCCAAACAGGTTTGTGTGCATCTTCTCATATGGGACTGAAATTTGGCAGCTGGATTTTGTACCCAATACTTAAAAATAGCACCTTATCCTTCAAAATATTGCCATTCGTGATCTTGATGTCCGTGGCTAAATATAAACCTACCACTGTTAATGATATAAGCATCTTTGGCCCAACAGAAATACTAGAGAAGAAAATTTCCATCTCATAAACAAGCACAAACTCTTGGGACTCGTAATCCTGGCTAAGGGTTTGACCTCTGATGCTTTCTGGAATTGAAAGAAGTCCAAGGTTCTTTCAGGTCATCCTTCTACATATGTTCAGCCTCACCAAATCTGTGTAATGTCTGTGCTGATCTGTAAAATACTGTTCAAAGAACTTTTAAGGTAATTATAAAATATTAAATGTTGATTTATTTCGAGTACAAGTTTGAGTCGAGTAATTCCTGAGCAGGTGGGAGGCACAGGAGGAGGTTCCGAATCTCCATAAGGAGGGCAGGGAGTACCCAGGTCCTTTGCAGAGCAGCTGACCTGAGAGCAGGAATCATAGAATCATTAAGGTTGGAAAAGACCTCTAGGCTCATCTAGTTCAACCATCACCCCAATCCCACCACGCCTACTAAACCATGTCTCAAAGTGCCACATCTACATGGTTTTTTAACCCCTCCAAGGATGGAGTTTCCACCACTGCCCTGTGCAGCCTCTTCCAATGCTTCACCACCCTTCACCACTCCTTTGCCTTCAGGAAAAGGCTCATAAAGTCATTATGTCCATGAGCTTGAGCCTAGAACGCTTGACGTGGAGACCTACAGCGGTTAATGGAGCTACTTCTGTGAACAAAAAAGCAGGTTTTGATGCTGTAAATCAAAAGCTGGATTCACGCTGGATTAATGAGAAAAGAAGCCAGCAGCACTTGTGTGTGCCAGGTGAGATCTGTGGGTACCCTTCCCTTCTAGGAGGCTCCTTTACCTTTGTGGTGTTGCTTTGCAGAGAAATATGAGTTATGCCTAGAGCTGAGCTCCTGGGATGTGGCAGGGTCCAGGTCATCCAGTTCCAAACCCCTGCGAGGAAGGAGGCGTGGTTGGTAGGTGTGAGGGTCACTGTGTTGTAATCAAACAACGTGGGAAAAGTCATTTCAGCTCAGACGAGCCCAAACCCGGATGAGAATAACTTTGGTTAATCAGCACTTTGTTATGTATTAGCTATCAAATTCTTTCACTCTGATTAGAGACCAACAAAAGGTGTTTTTAAATAACAAGAAAAGGGCCTTTTGAAAAGGCAAATAAAATTAAAAAGGAAAATACTTTATTTTCTGAGCAGGAATGTTAATCTGCTTTTGCTGCTTCTCAACAACAAAAAGAGAAAAAAAACCCAAACCCTAAACCACAAATCCCCCTTCCCTGTTCTTTTCTTTTTTAAAAGAAAAGTGGCGAGAGGAACATGCATGCTTAAATCTGAAGCAGAAAGAAGGTATTTTGTTCTAAAAACGTGCATGATGAAAAGTTTAGGATCAAGGTTCAAGTCTGATCCTTGAAGTGCTGAGGGTTTTGTTCTTGTAAGGACAAAAGATTTAGCAAACAGCTGCTGATCAAATAAACAAGGCTGGGTTAAGGCCGGAGTATTTAACAGAACGAGTTTTGCCTCTTGTAGATATAGCCAAATCAACTCAACGGAGCCTTTTGCAACTCTTGCAGCACCAAAGCTGAGCTGGGCTTTGTGGCCTGGCTCATCTGTGAGGGATGGGAAGAAGGTAGATAAGGTGTGTTTCAGGCTGGGAACACCAACTTCTGTTGGCTTCCTGAATGAGAGTGGTTAGACCAAAAAAAAAGTGCCTTGAGGTTTTGGTATGTGTTAATTTATCACGGTGCAGTGGCAATTTGAGACGGTGCCCCATCTGCTAGGGGTTGTCAGCCCGCTGGCCTTGGCAGAGCTGGAGTCAGAGATGATCCACTGCTAGTGAGGTGTGGAGATGTGGTGTGGGAATTCACTGTGGGGTGACTTCTCAACACCCAACTTTGATGGTGACCCTCCATCCTCTGCTCTTCTCCAGTGGTTTTTTAAGCATAGGTGCTCCTCACGCTTACAGGTGTGATCCTCACAGCTGCTCCCCACCGGCAACACAAGGAGCATCTCTGCGTGGATGCTTGCAGCAGGTACCACTGTGTCACAAGAGTTGATTGAGAGCCAAATCTGTTAATTCAGAGCTGCCTTGGCTCAGTGCTAGTAGGGAGAACCGAGCTGAACACATGCAGATAATGTAAATCAGGTTGCTCTGGGTCTATCCAAGGTCTGAATAGTTTGAAGGATGGAGTTGCTCTAGTGCATGAGGTGGAGAACAGCATAATCCCATTATCATCCAAAGAAAGAACCCTTAAGTGGCTAATCAGGAATAAAAAATGAATTGACATCAATAGGCAGCAGTGAGATTGCTTGTGCTGAGTCCACTATTAAAGCTGTTAAGGTCCTCTGAGATGTAGAAAAAGCAGCTGCCATTCTCTCTTGGCAGGTGGGACAATAGAACCCACCTTCCATGGGCTGAGTAGGTCATCATCAGGTTGTCTGAATGGAGACATGGCTGTGAGGCGTGATGGTTGCTCCCAGACAAGGACTGTTGTGTCTTGAAGCATTTTGAGTGAGGGAAATACACTTTCACTCCTAAATGTGGTACTTGTGCAGACTGACTTTTCTTTAACTTTACTGTCATGTTGGGGAACGAGTTCATATAGTCTGCCAGTGGTGAGCAGAGGTCTCCCAGACCCTGGATCAGGACACCTGCTGGGAGAAAACTGGATCCTGCACCCAGGTTTGGTGTGCTTGGATGAAAATAGCCCAAGCATTGGGTTGGTGATGGGGCACTTCACCTGGATGTAGGGATGTGCCCACAGGCTTGTGCAGCTCAGCATTTCTGATCCCCTCCTTGTGTTCTCCTGGTTGGTTGTTGGAAGTGCCGGACCAAGCTTTCCTCTTGTGCTTTTGCTTCCTGGTAGACAGATGCACAGTCTCGTGAGGGGTGTTTCCAGGCAGTTGGTTATTTTTCCTGGCAATGCCCGCTGCTCCACTGTCCTCACCTAACCTGTGCTAACTGATGATCAATTAAAAGCTAACAAGGCTCCCTGTGCCTGCATGAGGAATGGAGTTTTCTTAGCAAGGAAAATTCATTCAAGAAGAGTAATGGTGTGCTAATGATGCAAAGTTGCATAATTATTGATATGTTCAGCCCTGTGCCTGTGGCAGTGCCAGCAGCTGACTGCAGGAGGAACGAGGTGGCCTTTTCTCTCCCAGTCCCTAACTCATTCTCTTCCTCTGTGCCCCTGTGATCTCCTTTCCCCTGCACAGGCACCTCCCCTGCAATGCTCAAAGGAAGAAATATGCAAAAGCTGAAGGGCTATAGCCAGAGCAAACATGCCTGAGAACTGAGATCCAAATCAAAGCAAGCATGACAACTATTTTGTGGTGTTTATCCATCTCTAGGATAGCCTGGACTTGGGTTTGACTGCATAACACTTTCTGGGCAGCAGCGGGACAGTAATGCAGTATATTTAGCTGGTGTTTCCATCCTCAGGCAGGTGGCTCGGGCAGACGAGCACTCCTTGTTCTCAAAAGGGCTCATCCTGCTTCTGTCTGTGTCTGGAGACTTTCTAGGAGAGGGCTACGAACTGCAGGCTGAAACGCTGCCCTTGTAGTCATAAATCTGTGGATGGACCTGTTGGGATACCCAGGATCCCGGATCCTCCACGCTCTGGTCTGTCAGGAGATCTTTGCTGGTGGCAGGCTCTGTCACATCCCCCAGAAGAGGTCTGCATGGTGCTGCCCCTCTGCAGTGTCTGCAGTGCTGACTTGCAGCAACCCTGAATCATCAGCACTTTCCCCATACAACAGCGTGTGGGTTTTCCCATCGTTGGTCTCTGCGTTGTCTGACCATCCAGGGTGGTCCAGGTTAAACCGCTTGAGGACAGGATGCTCCTGGGAGAGGTTCAGTCCATTGAGGGTGTTCTGCCCTGATTACCCTTTTTTTCCCGACCTGCTGATTAGCTTTTTGCTGCTGTTTTGTGGGTAGTTGAATGGTGTGCTTGGCATGGGAAGCAATGGGGTAGCTCCAGCTGTGCTGATGAACACAGTGCTCTGCAGCCTGTCCCTGGGAGAATCATAGAATCACAGAATAACCAGGTTGGAAGAGACCCACCGGATCATCGAGTCCAACCATTCCTATCAAACACTAAACCATGCCCCTTAGCACCTCGTCCACCTGTGCCTTAAACACCTCCAGGGAAGGTGACTCAACCACCTCCCTGGGCAGCCTCTGCCAGTGCCCAATGACCCTTTCTGGGAAAAATTTTTTCCTAATGTCCAGCCTAAACCTCCCCTGGTGGAGCTTGAGGCCATTCCCTCTTGTCCTGTTCCCTGTTACTTGGGAGAAGAGCCCAGCTCCCTCCTCTCCACGACGTCCTTTCAGGGAGTTGTAGAGAGCAATGAGGTCTCCCCTCAGCCTCCTCTTCCCAAGGCTAAACACCCCCAGCTCTCTCAGCCGTTCCTCATAAGGCCTGTTCTCCAGCCCCCTCACCAGCTTCGTTGCTCTTCTCTGGACTTGCTTCAGAGACTGGGCAAGGGATGAAAGAAGGGGCTGAGTGCAGGCACTGTCTCATATCTTTGCATGCTCTAGACCATCATCTAAACCCCTTCCTGCCGTGGACTGGTTGTCTGAAGGCTGTGTGGTTCCTCTGAGATGTGACACACTGGAACCGATGTGGACAGTTTGGGTAGGGGTGAGATTGAGAGATAGCTGAGACTCATTCTCTGTTGAACATCACAGTCATTGTGAAGGGAAATATGTGCTAACCTTTGGTTAGAAGCCAACCTCCTACCGTCCTGGGGAGCCATCTGTACTCTAACATGTGTCCGGAGCCTGTGTATAACCAAGACCATTACAGTCATTGTGCCAGTCCCTCAGGTTGAAGACAACCCACACAGAGGTGGGGGGCTGAAGCCTTGAAAAAACTGGAATGATGCTGATGTTCATGGTGCTTTCTCTGCTTTTGCTGAAGAAAGAGCAGAAGCAGCACCTATCCTGATTGGAAAATGCCTGAGGAAAGACACTTGGGTGAGGAGAAAATGTGCCTGTAGCCTTGACTTGGTGCAAGCAAGGATGGATACATCTGGCATCTAACTTATGTTTGCTCTTCTGTTGCCTGGTTGCTGTCTGTAAGGAGCGACTTGCCTCACGTACCTGTGACAGCTTTTGTGGGATCAAGCTGAGGTGCTCCAGCAGCCGTTGCATGATGTCCTGCACCCCTGGGATGCTCAGGATAAATTTTCACTGTTGCAGTGAGTGAGTAGCCTGGCTGGCTGTGTGCTGAGCACTGGAACCCCCATCATCCCTCCCCTTGTCCCCTTCCAGCCCCACCTTGGCCATGGTGGGTGGGCTGAGCAGTGGTGCTCCTTCCAATGTGGAATGGAAGAATAGGCTGAGCCTATGTTTCCCTCCATCCCTCTCTCCTCAGATATGGCTCCCAGTGAACGTGTGAATATTTAGCTGGAGGTGGCTGGATGGTGATGGGCACCTACAGGATGGATGCAGCCCATAACTCATCCTCTTCGCTGATGGGCAGAGTGGGCGTAGCTAACGGCTGTTGACCAGTGATTGTAAAACATGACTAAAATGAGGTTGTGATATATTTGTGTTTCTCACTTTCAATTAGAATGAGTTTACAAATAGTTTAAGATAGTGAGAGATGTTTCCTGAACCCTGATATGACTTGTGTGCCTAAATACACAAGCCGTGGGACTTGGGTGTGCATGAACTGAGTCATTGTAAAGCCTTTGAATACCCTTTATGCATACAACCACGCTAGGAAATACACATAGCTGCATTGATCTGCCTACCTGCTTATCTCACTGAATCTATCAATTAATTATCTGTATAGCATATATACTCAGTCTGTGTGTGCGTGTGTGTGCTGTGACACGAGTTACACACGCTACAGATGTGAGCGCTGGGTGTATCCACACACTGTGTGTGTCTGTTTAGCATACAAAATAGTTCCATATGCTTTGTAGGCTAAGAAAGTACAGCTGTGTGTGTGGGTCAGGGTGCAGCGTGAATCTTTGTTACTTAAACAGCTCCGTCGCTGCCAGGTGCAGCGTTAAATACAGTAAGTAATGTGCTCTGGGTAAGTGATTGGTTATTGACATAGGACCTGGCCAGGCAGAGCAGGTAGGTGCCTGCGTAGGTGCATGCTCTTTGTGTAGAATCACAGAATCATGGAATGGGTTGGGTTGGAAGGGAACCCAAAGCCCATCCAGTTCCACCGCTGCCATGGGCAGGGACACCTCCCACTGGATCTAGTTGCTCCAAGCCCCATCCAACCTGGCCTTGAACCCCTCCAGGGATGGGGCAGCCACCCCTGCTGGACAACCTGGGCCAGGGCCTCAAATATCAATTGCCTTATCAATATATTTTTCACTCTTGCAGGACATATTGAGACACTGCTCAGACTAGAAAAATGACTTGAAATTCATGATTTATTATTATTATCTTCTGCTTATTATGGAATTTTTTCAAGACAAAAAAGTATCGGAGAGGGCTTAGTTTGGAGAATGAAAAAAGCAACTTAAATACAATCAAACCAGCTGTTTTCTTAGCTTTCCCCCTCCCCACATTCTGTATTTGCTACAACTGGGGTAAAACTAGAACTGGACTGAATTCCAGGGTGGAAAATAGATATGTGAGATCAAAATATCACTTTGTTTGTGACCTGTTACCTTATAAACTGTAAGAAACCCATCCTTTGACTAAGGCATTGGGGGTTAGGACATCTGCCAAGAGGAGGTTTCCCTGAAGGATGTTTAGTTTAGAAGGAACAGAGCTCAAACAGCATCTTTTTCTTTGTACAAATACCTTTAGTTCCCTCAGAAACCCAGTTATGTTATTAAGACAGCCACGTAATGATGGCAAATTACAGCAGGGAAAACTAAAGCATCTTCTTCACGGCAGGAGAAGAGGTGCCCAGTGCCTGCCTTTGACAAGAACCTTTGTGTGTTTGTGGCGTGTGGAGCAGCAGCCAAAATGGGAACCAAACGTCAGCATCACGATGAGGAGGAGAAGCGTCTCTTGTTTCCACGGTCCCTGGGGACTGTCCGCCCTGGCATCACTGCGGGTGCTGAGCGAGGGGCTGGAGGAGCTGGGGGCCCTGCGTGCAGCCGTAAGGTACTGGGGCGTATCCGCCAGGAGGGAGCCAGCAGCCACCAGTGTCACAGAACCATAGAATCATAGAATAACCAGGTTGGAAGAGACCCACTGGATCATCGAGTCCAACCATTCCCATCAATCACTAAACCATGTCCCTCAGCACCTCGTCCACCCGTGCCTTAAACCCCTCCAGGGAAGGTGACTCAACCCCCTCCCTGGGCAGCCTCTGCCAGTGCCCAATGACACTTTCTGGGAAAAATTTTTACCTAATGTCCAGCCTAAACCTCCCCTGGCGGAGTTTGAGGCCATTCCCAGCCCAGCGGTTGTGCAAGAGGCTCTCTGGCGGGGAGCTGCTGCTGCTGGCATGAGTTCAGGTGCTGGCAGCTGTAGGACCGCGAGTGGAGATGGGGCTGCGTGCTGCTCCCATGGCAGGAAAGCCCCTTGCTGGGCAGTAAGTTCCTTGCCAGGCTGGAAAGCCTCTCCTGAATCCATGCTTCAGGTGAGCTATTTCTGTTTATTCAGGAGACAGACTTCTTCCACGTGAGGGAGATTCAGCCTGGTTCCAAACTGTTGTGGATCCTATTCATGCACAGAATCTCACAGGCACAGCCCTTTATTGTGCTCTTGTAACACCTATGAATCACAGAGAACAGCATTTGCAGGGACAAAGAGGTGCTTTGTACCTGGTCTGTGCTGCTTGCTGCACAAGAGCTTCTCTCTTTACTTTATTTTGGTTCTTACCTATTTTTTTTTGGTCTTCTGACTGAAGCCTCTGTTTGAGTGGAGTCATACTGGGTCATAGAATCATAGAATCACCAGGTCCTTCCTCTCACCATTGCCAACGTACTTTGGCAGAGATGTGATGTTATCTGGGGTGATGTGGCAGTTCCTCATCCTCCTCTCGGGGTGACAGTCAGCTGTGTTTCACTGTCTAATGATGTCAGCTGCTAATTAGCTGCTTGTTACAGAAAACACAGAGAACCAGCCCCTTCCTCCACTTTCCTTGTGCTGCCACAAGAGAATATGACCCTACACACTGACGAGGGAGGATGCTGAAATCCAGTTGCCACAATGAGTGGGGGCGACATGTACAGAAAAGGTGGGAGAGGAAGGTATCCAGAAGGGCCCTTTAGCTAAACAAATTTTTGCTTGAGATGCCAAGGTTGTTGGCAGTGAAGGGGGTTCTAGGTCTGCACTATGGGAACTGTGCAAGGACATTCTCCTTCTGTAGCTCTGCAGCGGGAGAAAGTCCGGTTCTGACCAGAATAATGGGGAGGGTGAAGGATTAGGACTGGCAGTGGCCAGCTGAGAGGTGAAGAGTGAAAATATCAAACAGCAAGGGGGAGATCCCAGCCTTGAAATATGCTGGTGAGGCATCACCAAGGCAAGAGCACATCCAACAAAGAGATGCCATGTAGCCAGCACCACCCTCTTTCATAGAATCATAGAATCACCAGGTTGGAAGAGACCCACTGGATCATTGAGTCCAACCCTTCCCATCAATCACTAAACCATGTCTCTCAGTACTTCGACCACCCGTCCCTTAAACCCCTCCAGGGAAGGTGACTCAACCACCTCCCTGGGCAGCCTGTTCCAGTGCCCAATGACTCTTTCTGTGAAAATGTTTTTCCTAATATCCAGCCTAAACCTCCCCTGGCGGAGCTTGAGGCCATTCCCTCTCGTCCTGTCCCCTGTCACTTGGGAGAAGAGGCCAGCTCCCTCCTCTCCACAACCTCCTTTCAGGTAGTTGGAGAGAGCAATGAGGTCTCCCCTCAGCCTCCTCTTCTCCAGGCTAAACACCCCCAGCTCTCTCAGCCGTTCCTCATAAGGCCTGTTCTCCAGCCCCCTCACCAGCTTCGTTGCTCTTCTCTGGACTCGCTCCAGAGCCTCAACATCCTTCTTGTGGTGAGGGGCCCAGAACTGAACACAGTATTCGAGGAGCGGTCTCACCAGTGCCGAGTCCAGAGGGAGAAGAACCTCCCTGGCCCTGCTGGTCACGCTGTTTCTGATCCAAGCCAAGATGCCATTGGCCTTCTTGGCCACCTAGGCCCCTGCTGGCTCATGTTCAGTTGCTGTCAACCAACACCCCCAGGTCCCTCTCCCCCAGGCAGCTTTCCAGCCAGACTTCTCCTAGTCTGTAGCTGCACAGGGTTGTTGTGCCCCAAGTGCAGGACCCAGCATCTGGCCTTGTTAAACCTCATGCCATTTCCCTCCTATGCAACCGTGTGGGGCTCATACCCCACTCCTGTCAGCGCATTGGCTTCACAGCTCACTTACCTCTGGCATTTGCGTAGGAAACAGTGTCTGTGTGGCGATTTCTGCCTGTGACTGGGGCTTCTGCACAACAGGTGACTCCCGCAGAGGAAGGATGGATGTGACATGGCATTGGAATAGGTGGGCAGGTATGGGATAATGAGCTATTGGACAGTGACGCCCAGAACAGAGATGCCCAAAACCTTAGCCTGGGTGTGTTGAAGAAGCTGGTTCTGACGCTTGCAAGGACAAAGCTCTTGCCAAGAGGAACCCACATGTATATGCCACAACCACGCTGGTCTGAGGTCAACCAGTGCTGCCGTTCTCCGTGGCGATCCTGTACCGGGGCCAGGACACGTGCGTGTGTCCTTTATGAATGGAAGCGAATGTGAATGAAAACAAGACAGGGGAAATGAGGATGTTATCATCTGCTGTCGTGTGGTGCTGTTGTTTCCCCGGAGCCTTCCTGCCCACGGGACGGCTGCTCGGGGCGGCGAGCGCGCCAGGGGAAGGGGATGCTGTGCAGCGCAGCCACTTGGCACCAGTGCAGCAAATGGGAATTGAATGCAAGTAACGCTGACAGCTGGTTAAACGACCTCCTCCTGCCTTTCTCTCCCAGTCAGGAAGGAAGTAGGTTATTTTTAAATCTGGGGCCCAGGTATGTAACTCTACCTAATGGTTTTTCTCATGCAAAAGAAGATGGGAAGTGATACAATCTCAGCTGGGGTTCCCACGCTCCTTCTGTAAGTACTTTCTCCCCCCAGCCCACTGCCCCAGAAAAGCTCAGTGCATCAAGTGCTGCTCTAGGTAACACTGCGGGGGGATGAGCTGGTCTAGCAGGGCTCTGGCCATAAGCAAGGCAGCAGTGGTGGTGGCAGTCGCCAGCTGGACAGGTCAGCCCATACTATTCAGCTTTCCTGAGCACTTTATGCAGTGAAGCATGGGGCTTCGAGGTTCAGATTGGATATTAGGAAATATCACTTTACTGAAAGAGTGGTGAAGCGATGGAGTCTCCTTCCCTTGAGGAGTACAAAATGCGTGTGGATGGGGTGCTTTGTAGATGGGGTACTTTGGGACATGATTTAGGAGGCATGTTGATGTTGTGTTGATGGTTGGACTTAACAACCTTATAGTTTTTTTCCAACATCAACGATTATATGATTCTATGCTCCATCAGCTGGCTGGACTGACAGAGCTACTGGGTTCACCCCAGCCCTGCACTCATATCCCATTGAGATGAATATTTATCTCCTGATTTGGGCTGGGTCTGCCCGATCCATGCATCCTTTCCATGTGCCAGCCTGGGCTTATGCCAACGTGCAAACGGGTGTCAGCCCTAAGTGAGTGGCCGGGCACTGACAGACCTCAGCAGCTCGAGCAGCCTCACCTGGGGGCCTCTTTGGGCTCTTCCTGGGAGCCCAGTTCCTGACACTGAGTCACACGTGGTGATAACGTGACACCAGATCTGCTCCAAACAACATGCAGCCAACACCTCTGTCAAGGCAATGTCAAACTTCCCTTGGGACAGCGTTCCAGAAGGGGCTGGGCATTCCCTGCCCAGGCTGCAGGCAGGCAGGGGCTGGCGTTGAGCAAAAGCAGACGTGCACGAGATGCTCTGGGCAGGAGGCACTGGCAGAGGCACGAAACTCTGTGCTTGGAACGGGGAACTGGAAAAGTGTCTCCTTGGACAGACTCCTCCTTGTCTCTCGTAGCAACACTGTTTATTTCGAGGTGCTGGGTGTGCAGCCTCAGCCACTCTCTCTGCCTCGGCTGGGAGACGGCAGCACCGAAGGAGTTGCCCCAGCACGCGGTGGTTGGTGGAGGCTGTGCCAGAGCCAGGACTCGCTGTGTCTGCCCCAACACAGACTCATCCTACAGCAGCCTGACCTGCGTGGCTGGTTTTTGGGGTTAGAGGCAGGCTGAGTCCCCTCTTGCTTGCTCCTGCATGTCCGGAGAGCACCAGACGAGCGCAACCCATGCCGGGACAGCTTTCTCCTTGAGGGACCTCTCTGTGAAAGAGGAAGCTGTCTTGAAATAACTCCGGTGCTTCCCTTTTCACTTTGCAGACTTTGAAGTGTGCTGCAGAGCCCAGCAGCCGCCCCAGTGCTCTTCTAGCATCGCCAGCCTCATCGTCAGGCAGAGCAGACCCTGTGATGGCTCCTCCTGGACCCCGCTTTGCTCACCAACACAGGACGGGACCTCAGATGTGCATGTGACTTGCTAGGATCCTTGGTGCCTGTCCTGAAGAAGCAGGTAGAGTCCTGGAGGGCGTGTTTCTCCTGGGTCTGGGCATGGGGAAATGCAGCGTTCATCCTCTGTATTGTCCTCTCTCTGCTCCCTTGAGGGAGACCTTCTGCACTGCTGGTCCCCAGTGCTGCGCTTTTACTGGAGCTTGCTTTATGTCTTAAGAGTTTGGCAGTGTGTCTGCAAGTGCTCCATCCCTGTGGATGAAAGATCCTGGAAAGCCCTTGAACAGGGGTCCATTTAGTTGCCGTTCTCAGGGTGAATTAGGGGAGGGGGAAGCAATGGTGCTGGAGAAGAGGAACGCGTTGCTTCTCTGCAGAAGGGGAACATCTGGGCAAGCTTCCCCGGCTGCACCCTGCCAGCCGTCCTGTTGGGAAGCACGGGGGTTGCCCTGGAACCTGTCCCAGGGGGGAATTTTGCTGCCATTGCCCGTGGAGAAGATGTGGGTAGTTTTGGTGGTGGTGTTGCTCTGGCACTTATTCAAGACCCCTGGCCGGTCGCTGCACACACAACCCCCGTGCGTGCCCCACGGACAGACAGCTTGCTGCTCAGCCCTGATGGGGCGAGCAAATTACATCACTGACTTGGGACTGTTTCAGCACTAGCTCATATTTTTTCATGTGAAACAACTCCCAGTTGCAAGGCACAGAGTCACCTGCCCAGAGCCACTCTTGGCCATCTCCCGCTCTTGCCCTGGCGTTCCCAGGGCTCCCCGCTTCCAGCTCCTCGCCCCAAGGGCAGGCAGAGCTTCAGAGGGGGGCTGTGCTCAGCTTTTGCTGCAGTCTGGGGGTGGCTGGGGTGGTGCACACTCTGGCGCTAGCTGTGCAGTCGTGTGGCTTCCCCTCCCGTTGGCCCGGGGCCGCATCTGTCCCTTGGGGGCCCCGAGCGGTAACATGGCAATAAAAAGCGATGGCAGTGGCGATAACGAGGAGAGCACAGCAGCCCCATCCAGAAAGGAAGCACAAAGGGGATTGCCTGGAGCCCGAGCTTCAAAAAACTGTAGATGAGCCAACGCTGTGCAAAAGGCAGGTTTGAGTTGTCCTCCCCTCTTTGACCTGCTGAGTATTTTCCTCTGCATCCTATGGCTGCATCAGAGGCACGGAGCCATCGTGTCATGATCGCTCACCTTCACGGGATGCTGTTGGCCTCCCATGGGAGCTCTCTAAGTGTCTATGCAACCCAGAAGCAGTTTTTCTTTCTGGCTCTTGACTAAGCCTGAGCACAGAAACAAATTCCTCTCAGTTCCAAGGAATGATTTATTACCTCTGAGTATGACACAAAATTGTAGGTGTGTACTTGTTTGGTACTTTGGTTGTGGAGTAAGTACGTGGAGGCCACGGAGATGATCTAAGGGCTGGAGCACCTCCCATCTGAGGACAGGCTGAGAGAGTTGCAGTTGTTCAGCCTGGAGGAGAGGAGGCTGTGGGGCGACCTTAGAGCAGCTACCAGTGCTGAAAGGGGCTCCAGGAAAGCTGGGGAGGGGCTCTGGGTCAGGGAGTGGATGAATAGGACGAGGGGAATGGTTTTCAGCTTCAGGAGGGGAAGATTGAGCTTAGATCTTAGCAAGAAATGTTTTGCTGTGCGGGTGAGGAGGCCCTGGTCCAAGTTGCCCAGAGCAGTGGTGGCTGCCCCATCCCTGGAGGTGTTCAAGGCCAGGCTGGATGGGGCTTGGAGCCCCCGATCCAGTGGGAGTTGTCCCTGCCCATGGCATGGGGTACAACTGGATGGGCTTTAAGGTCACTTCCAGCCCAAACCTTTCTATGGTTCTATGATTCCATGACTCTCATTTTGGCTGTGTCCAGCCTTCCTAATGCTGACCACACTTCCTACCCAGAGGGAGGGGTTTCTCAGGAGTTGCTTTCCTAGTTGCTTTCTTGCTTTCATGAGCTTTGCTGATGTTAATGGCTCTTCTGAAGGCAGATGCCGCGTTGGTTGAGTCACGTCTTTCTATTTTGAGGTGTGACATGCCTCAAATACCGCACCGTCCAAACACGATTTGAGCAGGAGCTCTCCAAAGGAGCTGCTGTTGTGAGTGATCTGTGCTGGGATGGATTTTGCTTGTGCGACTTTAGTGTGATTCTTCAGTCCAGAGTGGTGTTACTGGGGGTGTCCATGGTTGTACACTAAGTGATAGTTACTGGTTTTGTCCATACCATGTAATTAAACCTTGTCATTAACTTTGCCCTCCTGGTGCAACGCTGTGTCCTCGTTCCTTCAGTGATAATCTCCTTCTCTTTGTGCTCCATGTTGATTCCCCACTACCAGAGCAACGGCAAGAGCTCACTACCAACGTGGTTACTTATAGACAGTGGCAGGAGGTGCCACGCACAACATGCTGGGGCCACTCTGGCTCTGGTTACCCTCCTCCTGTGCCCCCCCCAAGCCCACGGGCAATTGCTCTGTGCCCTCTTTGGAGCCCAGTGACCTCCCCTCTGCTGCTGGGCAGATGTGGCCACTTGAGAGCAGCTTCCAGCAAAGGCTGAGTGGAAGCTCCTCCACTATTGAGGGGAACAGCACCGTGTCCCTGAGCAGAGCTGTGCTCTGCGACACCATCGCATCACCTGGGAAGGAAAGACCTAAGTTATAAACAGTGCTGGATTCACCACCAAGGCTTCTGGATATAGGTGTTCTGGTCTGGGCTGCAAATCGTGCCCGTGGTCAGGCGAGGCAGGCACTGACACCAGCAACACTGCCAGAGCGCTGCAAGGAGCAGCAGCACGTTGTTGTGGCACCAGCTCGACCATGTTCATGAGCTCCTGCCTGAGCACATCTCAATGCAGCCTGGTGGGAGCTGCTTGCTCCACAGCGTGAGATGCTGAACACTCCATGAAACAGCTGTTGAAACCCTGGATTTCTTTGTCAGAGGTTTTGCTGTCAACACAAAACTGCTTTCTCCTAGCTGGGGCCATGGAACGCGTCTGTGAAGTGAAGGGGCTGTGCTAGCAGTGGCTGTGCTGGTGAAGGTTCTGTCCAAGGGAGGTATTGCTCAGGGAATGGGGCTGTATGGGGCCAGGGAGCAGCTCTGCCACCCCACAGCCCCTTCCACCTCGTGAACGCAGCTAGCTCAATGCCTGGCCTCTCCCAGGGTGACCACATTTGGAAGCCTGAGCTCTGCTCGCTCTCATTTCCCCCTCAGGTGGACAGCACTTGGCTGGGCTGTTTGTGCAAGCAAACCTGGCAGCGGTTTTCTAAACGTACTTATTTTATCCCTCTGGTTGTTTTTCCCAAAGCTGACTCTGGGAATGGAAAGAGATGCTAAATCTAAAAAGCTGATGCTTCCGGAAAATGTGTTTCTTTCCTTAGAAAGAATTAAATGTGACATTGGCGAGGAAATCTCCAAAGAGTCGTTAGTGTCCAGGAAGCCGTTCAACTTCCACACAAGCTTTAGCAAAGGGCTTTGGGGCTCATTCAGTCCTCCTCGGCAGATAAACATCTGCTGCAGTGTGAGTTGTGAAGGTGTTTCATTAGTGAAATGGCTGGAAGAGCCATTCTCGCCTTCTCCCTCCATGAGCTTGAGACTTCTGGAAGGGACGTGCTTTGCCAGAGCAGCCAGCAGGCGAGCAGTGCAGCAAAGTGTTGCTGCAAAGCAGAGTCTGAGCTTGCGATGCGTTTCCTTGGCAGTGAGAGCCTGAGGGAGAGCATCTGGTTTCATATCAGAGCTGTCTGAAACCACAAGCCCTGCCAGGCTTTGAGCTGAAACATAAAATCCATCCAGAAGAGGGGCTCCAGGCTGGTCCACAGCATGCTCGGTGCTCCTGCCTCCACTGCAGGTCTCCTCTACCCCAGCAACCTGTTCAAACGTGGTCAGAAACGAGGCAGGTGCCCTTTATGTGGTTTTTGAGTTTTATAACAGAAGTCTTGCTCAGTTTTCATTTTAACTGAGGAGCCTTGCTCTGGGGTGACTGGTGTAAGGTGAGATGGAGCCAGACTCTGCTCACCGTGTTTATCCTTGGCCACGGTTCGGGTCCTCAGGGGAGCCTGGCGCTGCTGTTGCCTGGACAGCAAGGAGGGCTGGAGGCTGGAAAGCTGCATTTATCCTGCTTTCCTACTGGAACTGTGCAACTGGGGCTGAGTCAGGACCAAAAATAGCGACTGCTGCACTGGCAGATGGACATGGTTAAGAGGAGGGGGGAAACAGGATGTCAGACCTGCCTCTGATGGACTCTCCTGGATGATTTTGCTGCAGCACCAGTTTGTTTTAGTGTGAGCAATGACACTGGATCCAGAAGAGCAATTGCACAGCATTTTGGGAGCTGTCAGCTGCAGTTTGGTGCAGCCTAGAGGACACAATGTCAGCTTCTCAGGCTGGCTTGGGGAAAACAGCCCTTCAACTCTTGCAGCGAAGAACTCCCCCTTTGGCTCGCATATGATAGAATTATGGAATGGGTTGGGTTGGAAGGGATGTCAAAGTCCATCCAGCTCCATCCCCTGACATGGGCAGGGACACCTCCCACCAGATCAGGAGCTCCAAGCCCCATCCAACCTGGCCTTGAACACCTCCAGGGATGGGGCAGCCGCCACTGCTCTGGGCAACCTGGGCTCAACCTCCCCACCCTCACAGCAAAACATTTCTTCTCAAGGTCTCATCTCTATCTCCCCTCTTTCAGCTGAAAACCATTCCCCCTCATCCTCTCCCTGCTCTCCCTGATCCAGAGCCCCTCCCCAGCTTTTTTGGAGCCCCTTTCAGTACTGAAAGCTGCTCTAAGGTCTCCCCAGATACTTGTGCTCCAGCCGCTCTCACCAGAGCTGAAAGGAAAACACGGGCTGGGCAGCTACCCGGGGCTTTGTAATGTTAGACGAAGCCTCTGATGTGCTGCTTTCATAACTGATCTCGCTGGAAGGCAACTGTACGGAGAAGGGGGAGGGCAGTACGACGGGGTGGTGAATTCTGGTCTAGCTCCACAGGACATCTGTCAGCTCGTGACGAAATGCTGCGAGGCCATGTGCTCATGTGTCTCTCCTACAGCTGAGCACTCCCCACGTCTCCCTTCAGGACGCTCTGGCGCGGAACAGCTTGCTTGCCGCTGCCGATGGTATTTGTCCAATCCTTCCTTGCACTTATGTCTCTGCTTCAGGAATGGGAAGAGTTGGGATCGGGGCAGTAACTGGTGGTGGGATGAGGGAGAGGGAAGAGGAGGAGCGTGGCTGGGGGAACAGCTTTCCATGCTTCAGTCCTGTGCAATGTGCAAGTTTTATTTTGTGAGTGTCTGTAGCCGAGCTGATAAACAACCACAGGAAACCTCCGTCGTATCCGTGTAGTGAATTTGTAACTAAATACAGGGCTGCAGAAGGCATAGAGAGACTGGCTTTGGAGCGGGACTAAATATAACTCAGAGAAAGCAAGCGTGTGCGCACCATGGGCTGTGCTTGCTCTGCTGAGTCACTGCTGTCCTTGGGTGGTGGAAGAGGGGACACCCCCCAGTGCTGGCCATGGTCAGCACAGCCCCAGACCCAAGCCAGGCGTGCTGTGCAGCGGAGGATGCCTGGACACGCTGGGGATCTGGTGCAGGATGGTGCAACCAAGATTCCCAACTTGTTTTCTTGCTAGCCCAGTTCCCATCACCAAAGGGCTTGGGTTTATGTTTTCTTTCATGGCTTCAGCTACTTCTTCATCAGTCAGTCTATGTCTCAGATGTTTCACCTAGTCCAGGGGGGGTGATTTTTAGTGATTTCTGCCCACTTTTGATGATCCATGGGACAGGGCAGCAGGTCTCTAGGGAAGGTTGTGCATCCCCTTGTTGAACATTTCCAGGGGGCAGCCTGAGTCACTTCTCTCCACGGAATATGATGGGGTTGAGATGACTCCTGTGGATGGACACATCTTTACCCTTCTGCTATGGGAGTTTCAATCTCACCCCAGCGTCGTCACATACTAAGGGCTTATAGAGGACTGAGCTTCAACTTCTGCCATGGATCAAAGCCAAGAGGGAAACATCCTTTTCTTGGGATAGGGATGTGCTTTCTTACAGAGACGGACTGTTCCTGCAGCGGGTGCATCGGGCTGTGGAGACAATTCCATTGCTGTGCCATGCGCTTGCTAGGAAGTTTGCCTGATTCAACTTTGTTGTAAAGGTCAGCAGAATGGGACAGGCTGGAGGATCTGGGCTGCTGGAGAGTGGGACTTGGACCTGGTGACCTTCTGGGACTCAGCTCTAGTCCTGGCCAGGCTGGATTCCCCTGCAGCTCATAGAGGTTCTTGGGTGTTGGCAGCACTTCTGAAAAATTCCCTAGTTCTGTTGGTGGTGAGGCTGTGACTGTGTGATGCCTTGCTCTGCCTTTCTCTGCTCAGGTGTGCTTGGAAGTGAGTCCTCCGCTGAGGTGGGACCGCATGGTGCTGAGCCTGATCCAGGGTCCTTTAGGACTGCAGGTGACGTAGCCTGACACCTATAACGGTGCTGGCCCATGTTATAATTAAAATGTTCTAACAAGAGCTGAGTGAGCATGGGTCCTTCTTCATAGAGGACAAAAGCGGCTGACACAGCCCAGCCTGGTCTCTGTGTGCAGTAGGGACCAGTGACCTTCTGCATGTACAACCCTGTGGTGTCCACCCAGCCAGGCCTAGGACCCTCCAGATACGTCCCAAAAGCACACGATGATGTGTGATCTGTTGAAACCTACCTTGTCACAGTGTCTTTGTTGTCTATTCTGAGAATGACCGGCCCTCGGAGAAGGGAGAAGGCATCAGTGTGGTCTCCCCACCCTGCCTACTTGGCTATGAGCACCAGGGAGGAGACAACCCTGGAGGAAGGTGACTATTTCCTTGTGCAGGCGTAAATGGGGAACCCCTGCTTAGGAGGAAGGTGGTTCAACAGGCATTCGGAAGGTGGAGAGGTCAGAAGGGAGGCAGATTACAGGAAGATGTCAACCTCAGTGGCCTCATCTCTAAAAGGGACTGCACTACTTCTTCTATTGGTTCAGCTAAAATAGAGCAGCCATCATAAACTGTCCCCACCTCTGGATCCCCATTAACTGCTGCCCTGCAGAGGAGTGACACTGAGGAAGGGTTTGTGGGGTGCTCAGTGACTGATCCTCAGCCAGGTCCTGCTCACGCTGCCTCCAGTACTCCAGTAATTTGGAACAGGAGGATGAGACTGCAAAGCCCTTTAGCCCATGATCTTATCTGCCAGCTTGCAGGAGAAACTGTACTTACAATAGAAAGTTCATCTTTAAGGAAATAGCCAGCTGGTTCCCATACCTATCCCCAAACTTTTGGGAAAGGTGGTTTGTGAGTCACTAAGTTTTTTTCGCTCATGGTTATTGGAAACCAACGGGAGGAAAGTGACTTCCCTTCTCACCCTTCCTTTTTCATTTTTGCCTGCAAATGAAGTAAAATACAGCTGATGCCATGGGTATTTTAAGAATTGCAGAGAGGAAGCAGGGCTTTGCAGCTCTGCGAAGAAGTGGGATAAATGCAGAGAAGACTCCGGTCTTGCTGAGCTAGTAGACAGCAAAATAACCAGTTATGGGATGAAATGTGTCTTGTGCCTGCTGCAGGGAAGGGAAGAGATCCAAGGGAGGAGGAGGGGGCCAGAAAGCAGAGAAGCCCTCACGGGTGTGAATCAGGGAACTGAGCAGCTTCTACCTCTCGTTGGCACTTTTGCAAGGCTCGTTTTCACTGCACTGTCATATTTCCCCTGGACTCTCCTATCAACTCCCCACGATCATGTGTGTCAGCTGAGGCCCGTGAGCCCTTCCTGTTTCTGGGTAGAAAGCTTGTGGTCAGTGCTGAGCTCAGACACTTGCATGAAGAGCGAGCCCAGTTCATGTTCTGCAGCGCTGAGCGTGGGCTCCAGTGCGGATGCTGCGGGGATCGCTGCTTTGCCGTCTAGCTCCCACCAGCTGCACCTCAGCTGAGGATCCTGTGTCCTTCAGCTGCGCCTGATCCGCTGCTGCCTCCTCCTCCTCAAATGTGCCCGCTGGGATGGTCCTGCACCCCGAAGGGAGCTGTGATCCAGACAGCTGGAAGGACATAAGGGAAGGTGAGTGCAGCCCGGAGCCAAGCGGGTTTGGGACGGGGTCCTTCTTTGCATACTCCTGATCCCACTCATGGTGAGGATGGTACAGGGCCAGGCTGTGACCAGAGATCCCGTCCCCAGCCTGCAGAGGAGCAGGGCAGGGGTTCCCAGGTGAAAGTCTGTGACCTTTTCTTTTAGAGATGTGAGTTAATTCATCAGGCACAAGGACCAGTGCAGAGTCCACCCCCAGAAATGGGGACAGTAGCCCCTGCTTGCTCCAGGGATCAGTCAGTTCAGGAAGGACAAGGTGGGCAGAGAGGGCTTTCTGTAGTGTGGGACTCTGATACCTTGTGCTTCTCATCCTTTGGGAACTGCGTTGGCACTTGCTGTCAGCCACAAGCCCCATCTGCTGCGCCAGGATGTGGGGATGTGGCACAGTTAACAGTGAGGGTCCAGTCCTAGAGCCTTGGTGAAGTCCCCTTGGCTGAGAATGTCCTTGCATGAGACACCAGACCAGCAGTGCAAACCTGAGAGAGGGGATGAGCTCGCCTGAATCCCTGGATGAGCAGGGGGAGCTGCAGTGCAGCTCAGACTCATCTCAGCACCTGAGCAAGCCATGGGGTCCTGAGCTGGCTCGCAGCGCGTGGTGGGTCAGGGCTTGATGGGCAGAAGGCGCAGAGGTGACCATAACCAGGGTCTTTAGCCCCAGGGTCTGTCACCAGAAGGGGTGACAATGGCAAAGGAGCCAGCAGGAAGGACCTCGTCCCTGCGTGCCGAGGGTGTAGGGACATCCCTCTCCACCTTCTCCAAGGAACGGGTGGTCCCACCATCACAGCCCAACCTGTGTCATCTGCTCTCCCAGGGGTTTATGGCTGTTGTGCCCTGGGAACAGCCTGGCAGGCAGAGGCGTGTAGGGAGGGTGTTGGGGACTGATTCTTTCTCAGCAGGCCAAGAAACAGCCTGGAGCAGTGACAGGGATCCTGCTACACCCCAGGTTTCTGGGTGCCAGTGGATGACATCTCCCACTGCTCCGGCACCAGCACTGGGCTCTCCGTGGTGTGTGCCTGCATTTCCACCCACCCTTTGCTAAAAAGCTGTTTCACCAAATCAGCAGCTCTAAACGTGTCATTGGAGCTTCAGGATGTTGTCTCCCTGCACTAACACATGGCTTCGAGGTGGAGATCAAGGAATCTCTCCTGCCAGCTGATGGGATTCATCCCTTAGAGTGAGACTCTACCCAGAGCAGCATCACTGCTGGGGCAGGGGCTGCCAGTCTCCTTTCAGGGGTGCATAGTCTGTGTCTGCTCTCTACCACCCTCTGCTCAGACAAAGAGGTACCGGCGTCAAATTATCTGGTATAAGTCAGCCTGGTTTCACCAGCGTGACTCACAAGCAACCCATGCCTGGAGAAGAGGAGGCTGAGGGGAGACCTCATTGCTCTCTACAACTGCCTGAAAGGAGGTTGTGGTGAGGAGGGAGCTGGGCTCTTCTCCCAAGTGACAGGGGACAGGACGAGAGGGAATGGCCTCAAGCTCCACCAGGGGAGGTTTAGGCTGAACATTAGGAAAAAAATTTTTCACGGAAAGGGTCATTGGGCACTGGAACAGGCTGCCCAGGGAGGGGGTTGATTCACCTTCCCTGGAGGGGTTTAAGGCACGGGTGGACGAGGTGCTAAGGGACATGGTTTAGTATTTGATTAGGAATGGTTGGACTCGATGATCTGGTGGGTCTCTTCCAACCTGGTTATTCTATGATTCTATGATTCTATGATTGAATTTTCTTGCAAAACCCAACTGTGGCCTCAGTCTCAGCTCCACTTTACTGACGGTGAGGAGAGCCACCATTTTTTAAGCAGACAGATGAACCAAGAACAGTTTCTTGGGCAAGAGAAGCTCACATCACTCTGGCCCTATTGACTCCTTTTCTAAATCTGGAAATAGCACCGGCAAGTTCCACATTTGGTCACCAGCTCCCCTCCCACGCACAGGCAGGTAGGATGCGGATGTGGAAAACCACCGATGCAATTAGCAGCGGGCTGTGCTTTGCTCCAGCAAGCGGCTTCTCTGAGCGCTGCAGAAGGCGCATTGTCAGAGCCCAGAGCATGGCCCCAGCTTTGCTGCTCAGTGCTGGTGCCATTGGTCTCCCGCGGCATCGGGGAATCTAGCACTTTTCCAGGAGGAAATATCATAATGTCTATAAACTGGAGAGGGGCAGATTTAGACTAATCATAAGGAGGAATTCTCATCTTCATGATGAGAATGGTGAGCCACTGACCCAGATTGCCCAAGGAAATGGTGGCTGCCACATCCCTGGAGGGGTTCAAGGCCAGGTTGGATGTGGCTTAGAGCCCTTGATCCAGTGGTAGGTGTCCCTGCCCATGGCAGGCGATGGAACTGGATGGGTTTTAAGGTCCCTTCCAACCCAAACTCTACTATGATTCTATGATCATTTTGAGAACTACGGTGCCCACCAGCTCACCAGCTGCTGTACAGTACTAGGTGCTCTTATGCCTCCAAAGGATTAGGAGAACCATTCACTATCATAGAATCATGGAATGATTTGGCTTTGAAGCATCCTGAAAGCTGGTCCAGTTACAGACTTCATGCCACAGGCAGGGACACCTCCCACTGGATCAGGGGTCTCAAAGCCCCATCCAACCTGACCTTTAACACCTCCAAGGATGGAGATCCATGACTTCTCCAATAGCCAGTGATTCTTCTCTACTTTTCTGTAGCCAGTGTTCCAAAGGGTGATCTCCCCTACTAGGAGAATTAATTGATGTTCTCCTCTGGGCCAGACTCCAGCAGACCAGGAGACGCATCCCATTTCTGCCTGAAGAAGCAAAGCTTTGATTGTCTGCAGACACGGGGCTGAAGCTTGGTGCAGGCTGTCAGCACTGTGGTCGGCTGTGGCCAGGGCATGAAATCATCCTCCCCTTGCAACCGCTCTGCACCCAGGGTGCTGAGCATCTCCGGGAAGTCACCAGTGCCCGGCCAGGACTGGCAGCATGGGCGTGAGCAGGAAGGCAGGAACAATCTGTGGGACTTCCCGCAGGTAGAACTGTTTGCTGTCAGTGTGGGACGCAGAGGGGGAAGTGGTTGGCTGACCTTAGTAGCCACCTCCTGCCCTGCTACACACCCCTGGTCATCCCAGGGGACTCACCTCAGAAGAAAGGGCATGTCCATCTCCACAGTGCTATCCACATGACACAGAAATGCAATTCCAAGGTTGTAACAAGCACCCAGCTGAGCTGGAGGAGGGTTGGCATCTCTGCCCTGCTCCCATCCCTGGACTGAGCTGCCTGTGGCTCTGCAAGCAGAGGCAGGGTGGTTCCCGTCATAAGCCGTTGGCTTGCAGAAAGATTCCCGTCCTCACCTCCCTTGTCCTCTCTGCTTTCAGCCACAGCCAGGAGCTGACCCCAGCAGGCAGCAGAAACCCTTGGTGGTGGCCCAGCGCCGTGCCTTGTTATACAGCCCTGGGGCCAGGAATACAGGCCACATGGGTCTGGAGTGGCTTTTCAAACCTTCATTTGTTACAGGAAACCTTTCATGAGTTTCTGAAGGCTTCTGAGGATAAGATGCTCTTGGGGCCCGAGTGATGCGTGGCAGGGGCGTTCCCACACATGTCTGTCTATCTGTATCTGCAGCCGTGGAGCTGTTGGGTTTGATGAGGGATATTTACAGATTTGGGACCTACCTGGGCAGAGTTTGGTACTAAATCTACAAATTAAACAGAGCAATTCCTAAACAGAGAAAAAACACGAGCACAAGTATTGGCTGATGGCCTGACCATGCTTGGAGGGAGGCAGGTAAAAAGCAATCACAAGCAAATCTCCCTTCTTCCTCCTCAGCTCTTGGAATCATTTTTCTTGTCCTCTTTCTTTGGAGACACTAATTCTTGAAGGCAAGGGAAGGTGTCCAGCTCCAGGCCAGCTTCCCTCTGCAGAGTAACAGCCTCTAGAGCTTTCCTCAGGGTTTGATTCTCTGGGATGCTTGATCAGGGTGGCAGCTGATCAGCACAAGCATAGAAACCACATGGAAATCACAGAATGGTCTGAGTTGGAAGGGACCTTAAAGTTCACCTATTTCCAACCTCCCGCCATGGGTAGAGGCCCCTCCCACTGGATCAGGGGCTCAGAGCCCCATCTAACCTGGCCTTGAACACCTCCAGGTATGGGGCGGCCACCACTGCTCAGGTTGGACTTTGCATTTCAGATTCAGCTTTGCTTACCCTGAATACCTCTTACATCCCGGGGAGGAGAACGTTCCCCACTTCTCCTCCCTATTGATACTGATGCTCATCCCTGGAGCCTCCTTGCTGCAGGAGGCTTTGAGGGCCAAGTGTTCAGCCAGGCTCAGCTTCAAGCTGTGACTTTCTCCAGCAAAACACAGCTCTTGAGGCATGACGCTCTCTGTTAGTGCTCTGCCTCCCTGATGGACACCCTTCACTCTACGGTCCAGTGCTCATGGTGTCCCAGTGGGTTTGTGCTCCCCTCGAGGCTGGAGCTGATCCTGATCTCTGCTGCCAGCCTGAACTGAGCATGCCCTGTCTTTTTTCCACAGGTGAGACTCAGGACCCAAGGCCATGCCCGTGTGGAGTGAGGAGCAGCTCTGCACTCACCCCGTCACCACAGACGCCCTGCGGCCACCGTGCCCATCCCGTGCTGCAAACTCAGCTCAGCCATGGAAAGCACAGGTGGGTGATGCCAAACCCCAACCAAATTAACCCACCTCATCCATCTTCTTGTGACTCGACTGCCCTCCAATAAAATACGTGGGTATCTAAGGAGGATTCACTAGTGCTGGGCTATCGCAACTCAAACCTGGACATTCCAGGTGTTGCCAGGGTAAGAACTGGATCTCCCCATAAAATTTGTGGGTTCGGTGCCCACCAGGCCAGATGAAAGCAAAATGATTGACCCCAGGTGGCCAAGAAGGCCAAGGGCATCTTGGCTTGGATCAGAAACAGCGTGACCAGCAGGTCCAGGGAGGTTCTTCTCCCTCTGGACTCGGCACTGGTGAGACCGCTCCTCGAATCCTGTGTTCAGGTCTGGGCCCCTCACCACAAGAAGGATGTTGAGGCTCTGGAGCGAGTCCAGAGAAGAGCAACAAAGCTGGTGAGGGGGATGGAGAGCAGGTCTTACGAGGAACGGCTGAGAGAGCTGGGGGTGTTTAGCCTGGAGAAGAGGAGGCTGAGGGGAGACCTCATTGCTCTCTCCAACTCCCTGAAAGGACGTCGTGGAGAGGAGGGAGCTGGGCTCTTCTCCCAAGTGACAGGGGCAGGACAAGAGGGAATGGCCTCAAGCTCCACCAGGGGAGGTTTAGGCTGGACATTAGGAAAACATTCTTCACAGAAAGGGTCATTGGGCACTGGCAGAGGCTGACCAGGGAGGGGGTTGAGTCACCTTCCCTGGAGGGGTTTAAGGCACGGTTGGACGAGCTGCTAAGGGACATGGTTTAGTGATTGATAGGAATGGTTGGACTCCATGATCCAGTGGGTCTCTTCCAACCTGGTTATTCTATGATTCTATGATTCTATGATTCTATGAAAAGGGATTTATTTGTATAGGCAATCTTGGGGGTAAGACTGGCTGCTAAATCTGTGTTAAGGGAAAAGAAAGAGAGAAAAGGGAGGAAAAGGAGAGAGGGAGCAAAGTACAAGGACACCACCCGGGCTCCGGATGCTCTTCTTCTCCCAGGATGGTGGGCACTGCTGCCAGTGCCCCTCTTCCAGAGTATTATTTATGGTTTGTGGTTGGCCTGAGCAGTGCTGCTTCTGGGAAAGCTCTGGAAGTGAGTTCGAGGGGGACTTGGGGGGGATCTGGTGTCCAAGGTGAGTCTGAGGTATCCCTCTGCCCCTGCTCTCCCTACCAGTAAGATCACAACATGGACAGAAAAACACAGCCAGGCTGCTTGTGCGAGTGAGCTGAGGAGCTGAAGGACACTGCCTCTGCAGCAATCGCAGCATTCAAACCATCCGAACACCAAAAACTCAGTCTCTGACATGGGCAGACCTTGCTCTTTGTGGGGTGTTGGATAGATGGGAAATGAGGCAAGAAGCAACTGAGGGATGGCCAAAAGATTTGCTGCAGAGGGGCTCTTTGAAAGCCTGGCAACTGTTCACACCGGAATTTTAAAGCAGTTCTATGTTTTACTGTATTTTTGTGTCCATTTTTGCCCTGTTTGTGTTGTGTTTTCACGTTGTTTCACAAAGCGGCGTTGGTCCCCCGGCACCCCGAGGTCAGGATATCGATGCTGAAACAGTTTCTTTTCATTTCTAAGCCACTGCTGTTTGTCGCTGGCAGGTTGAGACCGTATTTAGATCAAAGCACATCTTGTTTGTGTTGGAAGGAATGCTTTGACGCCCTGCTCTCTGTGAAGAAACCTCAGCCTATCATGACTGTAGTTGCTTTGATAGAGCAAAACAAGACAGTATTTGTATGAGGGCTCAGAAGAAACTTCCCCTAGTAATCAAAAGCATACAGGAATGAAAAGAATAGGAAATTTCAAATAATCCATTATTGTGTAATTCCCTAGTGCAAAATCCATGAACATAATAGTGAAGTCGAGGAGCTTTACAAAATCACCGGAGAAAACAGAAGAGAAAGAAAACATAAATTTAGAGCAAAATGTTGATGTTTTCTCAAAGAACACTTCCAAAATGAGAAAAATCCCATTTCAAAGGATTTTTTTTCATAAAATCATAGAATCATAGAATGGTTTGGGTTGGAAAGAATGTCAAAGCCCATCCAGTTCCACCCCCTGCCATGGGCAGGGACACCTCCCACTGGATCAGGGGCTCCAAGCCCCATCCAACCTGGCCTTGAACCCCTCCAGGGATGGGGCAGCCACCACTGCTCTGGGCAACCTGGGCTCAACCTCCCCACCCTCACAGCAAAACATTTCTTCCTAAAATCTCATCTCAATCTCCCCTCTTTCAGCTGAAAACCATTCCCCCTGGTCCTATCCCTGCAACTCCCTGATCAAGAGCTCTTCCCCAGCTTTCCTGGAGCCCCTTTCAGTACTGGAAGCTGCTCTAAAGTCTCCCTGGAGCTTTCTCTTCTCCAGGCTGAACCACCCCAACTTCATGGCAGAGGTTCTCCAGCCCTCGAATCATCTCTGTGCCCTTCTCTGGACTTGCTCCTGCACTTCTATGTGTTTTCTGCATTTTTGCATTGTAACTTGTCTTTGCGTTGGTACGATGGCACCAACTGTGCTGGGGGCTCCCATGCACACACAAACAGCTTTGCCAGCACGTATGAATAGTTGTGAGCTCGAGTGTGTGATTGTTTTCTAACACAGCTTTGACTGAGGCCACAGCACCAAGTACTCCACTGCAGAAGGTGGCTAAATTGAACGAATCCCCCCTACAAGCGTCCTTAAGGGGATGCTCATGTCCTATTTTGGCTGGTGGAGTACCACCACGTCCTTACTGGAGCACTTCGCAGTACAGCTCCGTAGGACACCAGTCCACAGGGTAACAGGGTGCTAAGGGGCATGGTTTAGTGTTTGATAGGAACGGTTGGACTCGATGATCCGGTGGGTCTCTTCCAACCTGGTTGCTCTATGATTCTATGATTTTCCCCACATCTCCAGTGTCCATGGAGAGGGCTCTGACCTATTCCCAGTGAGGCACATTCAGGCTTGAAGCCTTCTGAGACAGTTGTCCTGAGGAATGTGATGAGGATGTAGACCCCACAAACAAGTCCCTTTTTCCCTGGTTGTCCCCAGCTACCTGTCTCCCAGAGATGCTGGCCTGCTCATGTTTTCTTTGTCCCTGCAGAGGTGGAGTCAGACATCCTACGCCGCGTCCGCACGCTGCTGCGGGAGCTGGATGGGCACCACCCCGCCTGCCAGTGTGACCGAGGTGAGGTGAACCCCTACACGGCTCCCAGTGTCGGCACCCACTGTCCTCTGCGTCACCAGGGTATCACATGGCCCCAAACTCCTCAACCGCTGCTCTTGCTCAGAGACTGAGGGGACATGGTGTCACCTCCCTGGCATGCTCTGCCCTTTCTACCCTGCTAAATAGAAACATAGGATGGTTTGAGTTGGAAGGAACCTTAAAGATCATCTAATTCAACCCCCCCTGCCATGGGCAGGGACACCTCCCACTGGATCAGGGGGCTCAAAGCCCCATCCAGTCTGGCCTTGAACACTTCCAGGGATGGGACATCCATAACTCTCCATGGCAACCTGTTCCTGGTGTCTGCTGAGCACCAACCTCAGCAGCTTCCACCCCTCTTCTCCATGGCTGTTGCGTCCTTCACACCCTGCACTCACCCAGGTCCGAGAGCGAATGCCGGAGCTCGAGGTGCTGCTCCCAGCCCTGACACTGGCTTGCCTCATGGCCCCATCCAACTCACTTGACACCTCTAAACTGGAGTCCCCCCATCTCTCCCTGGGGGGATATCATTTTTCCAGCTCAGCTCCTCACTAAGGAGTCAAGTGAAATCCATGTTTACAGCTTTGGAGAATAAAGCTCAAGCTGACCCAGCAACTGGACTGCTGCAGCTGTAGGAAACAATTAATCTTCAAAAATTGATTTTATTTGGAGTTCACGGAATATTTTGCAGTTAATTACACTTGATTTTTTCTGGAATGAACTGTGACACCTGCAGGACTGAAATGCTTTGTGGTCCTTGCTCTCAGCAGCCAGCTTTCACGTGTTGTGTGCTGGGAGCAGCAGGACCCCGAATTCCTTGGGGCAGGCGGTGAGAGCAGGCAGTCATAAACAGGCAACAGAGGGAATAGGAAACAAACCACATCCATTGCCCTGCCTTGCTTTTCTCCAGCCTCCAGTCCTAGGATCTTTAGGACTTTTTTCCAGCAGTTTCCCAGTACTAGAGGTGCAATACATCAACACTCCACCCAGAGTCAGGGTGGCAGCAGCCTTGCCCTTGCAGAGCATCGCTGGTTGAAGCAGAGGGTAGAGAAGCCTGCTTTAGCTCTGATAGTGAAGTCAATGTGGCACCCCAGCGGGTGATCTTTGCAGTACCACTGCCCAGGTCTCCTGATCCCTCTGTGAAATGCTGCCTCTCATCCATAGTTCCTCTGCTTGGCAACCTGACCTCTTTTCTTGGCTTTCACTTCTCAGGGATGCTGCGATGGACCCTGCATAAAAAGATGGACCAGAATCCCAGTAACAGCTCCATCCTGGTCAGGATACTGGTGAAGGAACTGGAAAGGGTGAGTGCCACCTTTGAGACATCCCCTGAGCACCATATCAGCCCCTCTGTGGTGTGTGACCTGCTTTAGGACCATGGGGAGCAGAGGCTTGGAGACCCCACTCCATCCACAGGGCTCTGCCTCCCATCTGGGACATCCTGGGATAAAGATGTTTTTACGGACCTTGAACCTGGCTGGGGACTGTGTCTTATAGCCAAGAGTGAGGAGCTCTGTGGGACACCAGGACAGAGCTGCAGCTCATCCCCAGCTGATGTCTGCAGGGACCCGAGTTGGCCCCCAAAAGACTGTGAACCATGGGCAGCGCAGGGAGCCTCCCCGGGCTCCTCAGTGCCGAGGCAGCCAAAGGCAGGCAGCCTTTGCAGTTTGCAAACAGCAAGATCCAAAACACCTCCAACCATTCCCAAATTTCCTTCACCCCCTCCCCACCCCGCAACAGCTACAGTAGCAGGTAGAGTGGAAATTTCTCCTCCATGTCACTCATTTCCTTCCCCGAGGGTGTCAGAGCAGAAACATCTTACCCACTATTTTGTCCTGAGAGCATCTGATGGAAACTTTGCAATGATTTTTTTTGTTGTTTTGTTTTAATGATTTGTCTTCTCATTTTCCAGTCTTGTGCAAAACTTCAGCACCCCCAACATCCTGGCATGACCTGGTTTGTGGTTTGATGAGGTGTGATGTGTAGAAGTAACACCTTTTCTTTCTGATGAGGCTCCCTCATTTTACCCAGCACCTTCTCATTCCGGTGCAGGGACAAACAGCCCATGACCCCCTTCTACCTCCTCATCCTGGTGATAAGCCACTGCAGGTCATGCTTTGTACAAAAACTCCTCATACATTTTCCTCTCCATCTTTGTTGTTTCTCCTTTCGAGCTGGAAGGATAGAACCACCTTTCTCAGCACCTCTCAGATCCCGTGTCCTGCCAACCCCTGCTCAGCCCTGGGGAGGGCAAGGCCCCTCTGCAGAGGTTCTCACCCTCTCCATCAACACACCCATATCACAAACTTGAGCTGCATCATCAGCCCAGCGCGGATCCCTGCACACGCATTGCAGTGCTGTGAACATGGAGCAGTTATTCCTAATCTTTGATTCCTATCTTTTGAGCAGCTCTCAGGCCATTTGTGGGCTCTCTCCCACACTGGGGCAGTCGAGCTTCTCTCAGTGGCTTGAGGAGGGATCGTATCAAGTGGCTTTTGTAAATCCAGATAAGCAGGAGTGTCCACAGTACCCTTGGCTAAGGATGCAGGGGTTTCCCCAGAGGGTTTGGGGTCTGTTTTCCTCTGCAAAAGCCATGTAAGTCCCATTTTACCTATTATCACTCTGCTACTCTTATCTTTCCTTGCCCAGGAGGGATATCAGGCCTCCCGGTCTGTAATTCCCTTCGTCTCCCTGAAGTTCTTCTTGGAAATCAGTGTCATACTTCTTCCTCGTTCTTCTAATCCTGCAGCAGCACTGAGCAGTCAGTACCAACCACAGATAATAATTTAGCAATTTCATGCTTGAGTTCCTGTGGGGCTCTGGGCAAATATCAGCAGGTCTCAGCAACTCACTGTTATTCATTTTATTGATCATTTCTAAAGCTTTGCTGTCATCAGTTCCATTTAACTCAGATCCATCAGCACAGAAGCCCTGAAGGGAAGTGCTGGAAATATCTTTGGGATGGAAATACCCTTCCCAGGTTTAGCCAGGGGCATTCCCTTTGCTGGAGCTGTCAGGTAGAGCCAGGCTGCAGGGAAGGGCTGGGGCTGCGTAGGCTTGAGCATCCATCTGGCTCCCCATGGACCCAGACAGGGATGGAAGGGCATGTATCCTCCCTGTCCACTCTCGTCCCACACACACTAGATGTAAACCAGGCTTTTTCCAGGGGGTTCCCAGTGGTTTTATATTTTTCACATCGATTTTTGCAACACGGAGGAACCACAGAATGGGTTGGGTTGGGTTGGATTGGTTTGGGTTGGGAGGGACCTCGAAGCCCATCCAGTTTCAACCCCACCTCCCATTGGATCAGGGGGCTCAAAGCCCCATCCAGCCTGGCCTTGAACCCCTCCAGGGATGGGGCAGCCACCCCTGCTCTGGGCAACCTGGGCCAGGGCCTCCCCACACGCAGAAGATCTGTAACGTGTTCAGTTAGAAACTTTCATTCATTCTCTCCCACCACAACTGCTGCACAAGCACTGCAAAACTCCTGGTGTGCAAATCCCACATCTGCAGCAATCCCTAAGCCTTCACATCCCTACAACAACCTTCAGCACTGTGATGAGGGGGTGGCCACGGCAGTGTGATCTTTCCCACTCTTTCCCAAGGCTTGGCTTGCATGGGATGCCCACCAGGCAGGACCTGTCTGTCCCAAGGACATCCTACCCACCCTGATGGCATGTGAAGGGAGCTCAAACCCCACCTTGACCTAGAGAGCATCACCCCTGAGCCAGGGAGAGTGCCTGTGCTCACCCTGTGTGTCTGAGCTACCGAGCAGCTGGGACCAAGCATATCCTGGGGGCTGAGGTGGCTGCTGCAGCTCCAGTCTCTGCCTCTGCCCATCCCAGCACCCTGCCAGGTGTTGCCTGCACTGACTGTGCCTTTTGGTCCCACAGGCGGAGCGAGGTGACTTCAGACATTACATCATCCCCTTGCTGCACACGCTGATGTACACCCTGATAAAGGTAACCTGCTCAGGCTTCACTGGGGCAAGATCCAGGGAAAACAGGAGGGAACACCCGGAGCCACTCAGCACCTATTCCTGTGCTGAAATATCCCAGTGCCCACCCAGTAAAGCCCTGGAAGTGCCAGGGATGGACTCAGCCGTGTGTTTCCCAGTGTGCTGTGGGATGGCTGAGACACTGGCACCTGTGACACATACGGGGGTGACAGCTTCTTCCAGTTGACCTGATGGTGCACAAAGCCACAATCGGGCAAAAACGTGTGCCCACAGCCCTTCAGTGGATATTGCTGGAGGATTCCAAACCACTGTAGAGCCTGGTTCTGCTTCACATATTGCATTTAAATCCATATTGAATTGGTGTAGCTCTGTGCCCTCCCACTGTGGGGTCTGTTGTGGGGAGAGCATCGTTAGGGAACACTGCCTGGGGCATCTCCTTGACTGTCCTGTTCTTCCTCCAGGCTCCTTGCATCTCGGACGAGCTCTGCAGCAGAGTGTATGATTTCTGTAAGAAGCTGCTCACCCTGCCCAAGCCTTTCTGCACCATCGGTTTGGACTATGCCATCAAGCTGAAGATGGAAAGGACAGCACCGGGTATGAAGGCTTCTCCACACTGCCCGTGCAGGGCATGTTGAATGTCTTGGGTCCTCAAGGCAATGGTAGTGGGAGTTTGGTGGGGGGAGGGGTCATACTTGTACTGGCCTTTGCCTAATGCAGTGAGCAGGGATTTCTGCCACTTAGAAACATAGAATTGTTAAGGTTGGAAAAGACCTCTAAGGTCACCCAGTCCAACCATCAGCACAACCCCACTGTGCCCACTTAACCTTGTCACTTCTGCACGCTTTTTGAACCTCTCCAGGGATGGAAAATCCCGCTCTACCCAGGCAGCCTGTGCCAGGGCTTCACCACTCTCTCAGTGCAGCGATGCATCTTAATAGGAAAGTTCTCTCCTGATTTTAGGAGCCTTAGTTGCTAGCAGAAAACCTTGGAGCCCTCCTGCTGTTGGTATGGGCATCACGAAAGCAAAGTCCAGCCCATCTCTGGTGGGTGTACAGACATCCTCTCTCTAAAGGAAACAGGGTGCTTGTGCTTCCAGCCTGGGTCTCCACTTGGCAAAGCAAACACTGTAACATTGACTTGTAGGATGTCCAGCGTGGACTCTCCCTCCACTACTGCCTATCAGGTCTTAAACACTAAAACATCATTGGTTCCACCAGAGATTAATCCCTTTTAGAAAGAAAGCCAGAGGAGAATTCTCTCTTCCTTAATGTTGCCCAGTGAAGTTCTCCCTGGTGAAGTCATCTCTAATGAGAATCCTTAAAAGCAATCCTTTAGAACAGTGCAAAGCACGGACACCATGTAAGGTGGAAGTAAAATATGAGAAACCTGGTGGGAAACTAGAGAGAATGAGCCATTTGTGGCCTTCTCAGCCCATCACCATCACCCCAGTCACTTTTCCCCAGCACTTCTTTGTCCAGAGCTCCAAAGTCCACCTTTATCACTTGACTTCTGGTAAAACAATGATTCAGTGTGGAAAGCTGGGGATCTTCAGTGGGGCTTTTCTCAGAGCACCACGAGGTTCATGAGGTGATTGAACCTGAGCAGTGCAGGGTGGCTGTATCTTTCCCACCTAGGGCTGGCTGAGTGTAAAATGCATCTCTCCTGATTCAGAAATGTGTTGGGCTCCTCATATTCACCTGAACACTCCCCTGGTGTGGCCCTGTGGATGGAGTCCAGGAGTCAGGCTCTTCCTCCCACTCCCGAGCTCATAATCCTCTAAACAAAGGAAGGGAAACACAGGAAATTGTCCCAGAATAGAAGGTGATTTCTTTTTATGTAGCATAGCCTATCCTATCTTTGTCCTTGACTATTTTTAACTCTGGGCCTGATTCTTGACTCTTTTACACCATTTCTTCAACAACAAAGACTGGAGAGATGATGTCTGGCTTTGCAGACCCATCGTCAGCCTCTACGACAGGAGCAGCACTGAGCTGCTTGGGTGACCTGTGTCATCACTTCTCATGCTCTGACTCCTGCCTGTTTATCTCCTTGCCTCTGCTAGGTACGTTGTACCAAAGGATGGTCATTTCCGAGCAAAGTCTTAAAAGTGACCCATATCATTATCAGGAAAAGTGAGTAGCACCTCTTTGAATGTGTTGTCACTTTTATTTCTTTTCCAGCCTTTAAGTCTCATAGTGAAAGCTGTCCTTGTCCTCTGCTCTGAAATTATGTCAGATCAACGTAAAAAGGGTTGTTACACGCTGCCATATGTCCCAGTTGAGTTCTGTGGTCCTGGGAGTCGGGGAGACAGGGTGGAGAAGGGGAATATCAGTAACACCCCTTTATTCTCTGCATGGGATAATGGGGACACGGGGTCTTCACAGCAGCCCTGATGTCAGTAATGGGAAGTCCTCACCTTCTTTCCCCTTTCTCCCCATCTTCCTGCTCCACACAGGATTTTCATCTTTGCTGACCCCGACCTGCTCTCCGAAGCTATCTGCAATGCACTGGTCACCGACACAGAGGCAGCTCAGGTCTCCCAGAGCCCCCGGGCGTGCATGTGCTACGTGATCATCCACGCCATGCAGGCAGCCCTGGCCGAGGGCTGTGACATCAGTGGCTTGAAGGCGAGCCTCCAGGTAACCAGCACCACTTGTGGTGTCAGAGAATCATGGAATAGATTGAGTTGGAAGGGATCTTGAATCCCATCCAGGTCTGCCCCCCTGTCACGGGCAGACACACCTCCCACTGGATCAGGGGCTCAAAGCCCCATCCAACCTGGCCTTGAACACCTCCAGGGATGGGGCAGCCACCACTGCTCTGGGCAACCTGGGCTCAACCTCCCCACCCTCACAGCAAAACATTTCTTCCTAAGATCTAACCTAAATTTCTTCTCTTTAAGCTTAAAACTGTTTCCTGTCATTCTATCCCTGCACTCCCTGATCCAGAGCCCCTTCCCAGCTTTCCTGGAGCTCCTTTCAGCGCTGGAAGCTGCTCTAAGGTCTTTCCCAAGGGTCCAGCTCTTGCTGGGCACCTTGGAGCAGGAGGCTTTTTGGCAGCTGGAGAGATCAACCCCCCAGCTCCTCACTGCTGTCCTCCATCCCCAGTAGACCCAGGGTTATTCAGAAGGCTGAGTTTTGAGCAAAGCTGTTGTTAAACTAAAACAATTATAGAAGAGTTGCTGTGGCAGAAGCCAGAGGTTTTGAATCTTCATCTTGAGTCTTGAGTTTTGCACAACATATCTGGGCTCTGTGGCTGAAATAAAGGCTCCTCTGTGAGCTTCTGGTCATTTCGAAAACATCTCAGTGGAAATGGTCCAACAAGTTTTATTCAAAAACTCCTTCTAGGAGTTGTGAGGCC